>NW_020837945.1:94360211-94692661 GCF_003676395.1 Aethalodelphis obliquidens | reverse complement strand
TTTTTTTTTTTTTTTGGCAGGCGGATTCTTAACCACTGTGCCTCCAGGGAAGTCCTGATGTCATTCATTTTAATTCTACATATAGTAGAAACCTCACAATTAAAGAATGAGAAAAATGTTTTTTGTATGACTCATGTATTTCCCATTTCCAATGTTCTTTATTCCTTTGTTATGGCAAATTTCCATCTACTACCACTCTCCTTCTTCCTGAAGAACTTCCTTTAACATTTCTTGTAGTAGAGGTCTGCTGGCTTTTGTCTGTATGAAAAACTGTGAATTTACCTTTGTTTTTTTTTTTTCTCTTTGCCGTACGCGGGCCTCTCACTGCTGTGGCCTCTCCCGCTGTGGAGCACAGGCTCCAGATGCGCAGGCTCAGCGGCCATGGCTCATGGGCCCAGCTGCTCTGCAGCATGTGGGATACCCCCGGACCGGGGCATGAACCCGTATCCTCCGCACCGGCAGGTGGACTCTCAACTACTGCACCACCACGGAAGCCCTTACCTTTGTTTTTGAAAGACATTTTCAGTGGGTATAACATCCTAGGTTGACCATTGTATTTTCTTTCAGTACTTTAAAGATGTCTTCTGGCTCATAGTTTCTGACAAGAGACATGTTCTCATTATATCTTACTTCTTTTCTTTGGATGCTCTTTTCCACTGTTTTTTAGCAAGTTAACTATAATATGTCTATGTCATTTTCTTTCTGTTTATTTTGTTTGTTGAGATTCTTGGATCTATAAATTCACCATTTTTATTAAATTTTGGAGATCTTCAAGCATAATTTCTTCAAATATTTTATGTTTTTACTCTCTCCTCTCCTCTTAGAACTCTATTTACCATATCCTAGGCTGCTTGGCATTTTTTCAAAGGTCTCTGTTCAGTTTTTAAAAATCTTTTCTTCTATTTTGGATAATTTCTGTCCTTATGTCTTCATGTTCACTATTTTTGTTGCAGTTTTCATCTCCAGATGTTCCCCTTGGGACTTCTTTTTGTCTCTTTTATTCCTCTTCTCATTGTATTCATGTTTTTCTTCATATTCTTGAGCACACGGAGCATACTTCTAACAACTCTTTTATGGTCTTTTTCTTCTAATTCCATCCCTTCAGTCATTTCTGGATTTTATATTGATTTATTGTTATACTGATTATGGGTCATATTTTCCTGCTTGGTTCATGTCTGGTAATTTTTTCTTAGATAACAGACATTGTAAATTTTGGTTTTGTTTTGTTTTGTTTATGGGTGCTGGATTTCGTTGCATTCTTTTAAATAATTGTGGACTTTGTTCTGACATGCAGTTAAGTTACTCGGAAACAGCTTGATTCTTTCAAGGTTTTCTTTTAAGCTTTGTTAGGTGGGGTTCAAAGAAGTCTTTGGTTTAGAGCTAATTTAGCCCCTTTAAGAAAGCAAAATACTATATCTCATGCCCTGTGTATTACGTAGTCTTTGTACTCTGGTTGATTAAAAAAAAAGTGAATATTTCCCAACCCTGTATGAACTCCAAGAATTGTTTAGCTTTCTTCTTTCTTGTTTTTCTTTTTCCAGACTCATGGTTTTCCCTCCACATATGCACAGGTCAGTATTCAGCCAAAGATTTCAAGGGGCCTATCAGCACAGCTCCAGAGTTCTCTCTGTGCATTTTCCTCATTTCCAGTACTCTGTCCCAGTGATTCCATTGCCTTGGCTTCCCTGAAATCTAATGTCCATCTCCTCATCTGAATGGTACTGCTGCCCTCTGTTTGGGTTTCCCTTTTCCTGCCCTTTAGTCTGGAAACTGCCTCCAGGCGATAACTGGGGTAATCACAGGGAGGGCTCCTGTCCTGTGTTTCCTTTCCCTTAGCCGTTACAGTCTTCCTTTGCCTGTCCAAAATCTGCAAACAGTTGTTTCATATATTTTGTCTGGTTTTCTAGTTGTGTATATCAATGGAGCAATTCCTTTCGCAGTTAATAATTAATGGGTAGAATCAGAAAACTACTTAACATTTTTTAGGCATTTTCTACCACTTCTCATCAAAGTGATTTTTTTTTTACTATCCTCAGCATAACTTTCAAAATAACTCTATGAGGCAAGTGTGATGTGTGTGTGTGTGTGTGTGTTCGTGTGTGTGTATACATGTGAGTATGAGACTGTGTCTAATTATCTTCACTATTCATAATCTGTTAGATCATAAATTCAAATGGAGACACTCTTGACAGAGAGTTTGGATAATAAGGGATACCTTGATATCTGGATCAATTTGGTTCTTAACTTTTAGCTGGTGAGTAGCAGAATTGGGAGGAGAGAGGATTCTCAGTCAGGGTCCTATTCAGAAATAGATGGTACATTTAAAAGGTTTAATCTATAAAATTAAAAAAATTAAAATGCATGTATCCTATCTCTAGCAGGAGAAAAGAAAGACACTTTAGTGTTCTGTGGACAAGTTTAAGGGAACCAACAAGAACCCAAGGACTAGCATCAGCAGTTAACATCCCTAGACTTAAAGAAACAAGAAGAAATGGTGTTCCCAGGGCCTCCGTGACAACTGGAGTCCTGGAAGAGGGGCCACACGACAGGATCTGTGGCTATAGAGGGGTTCAGCCACTGCTGAGGTTGTGAATAGATTCTGGAGGAACAGATAGTGGGGGAGGTCCTTGGTTGAGGTTCTCTAGAAGCAGACCCTGGGGGACATGAACTCCCAGACACTCCCAGCTCTACCTGTACTGGATGAAGTAGATCTTATGGCCCAAAGGTGGTTTTCTTTTTTTTCTCTTCTTAATTTTTATTTATTTATTTATTTATTTTTGGCTATGTTGGGTCTTCGTTTCTGTGCGTGGGCTTTCTCTAGTTGCGGCAAGCAGGGGGCCACTCTTTTTTTTTTTTTCTTTTTGCGGTACGCGGGCCTCTCACTGCTGTGGCCTCTCCCGTTGAGGAGCACAGGCTCCGGACGCGCAGGCTCAGCAGCCGTGGCTCACGGGCCCAGCCGCTCCGCGGCATGTGGGATCCTCCCAGACCAGGGCACGAACCCGTGTCCCCTGCATCGCCAGGCGGACTCTCAACCACTGCGTCACCAGGGAAGCCCCCAAAGGTGGTTTTCTGAAGAAAGTTATAGCTGTCAGCCAACAGAAGCAAAGCACAGAGAAGCAGAAATGGACACACAGAAACAGGCATCTAGGCACAGCACCAACAGTGTCCACCACAGGGGAGGAGGGAAATAAATACCCCAACCATGCTCGCCATTGATCTCCCATTGACCATGCCCACCTAGAAGCTAGAGGGTAAGGGATCCCTGGTGATGCAGGCCTTAGACATAGAGTAGGAACTGGAGGGTGGAAACCTGATCTGGAGAGCAAAGGGAGAATTACTAGGACAGGAGAGATTTATACATATTCATTTCGTTCTTGAGTTCAAATAGTGATAGGATAGCAAGAGATAACTATATGTGTGTGTGTCTATGTACATAGTTAACATTTACTGTACTGGTAACCATAATATAACAGTATGGATTATGCCACTAATGTTATTTCTGTTTCTCTGGGTCTAATTCCCCATCTATAAAATTTGAAAAATAAAAATGCGTGTTTCTTATCTCTAGCAGGAAATAATTGTGACAAATAACATGCCAAGTGATTGGGATGTAAAGAACTGCTTCTGAATGTTGCTTCACACTTGAAAACATCCCATTCTTTTTTTGTGTGTTCAAGTTCCAGGTATTAATGAAATAGAAATTAAAAGGTATCCTCATAGTATCTTTAAGGAGTTTACATCCTAAAAAGGCATTGATGCATGTGATCTTGAAACGTCCTAAACAAAATCATTGTTGCCTGCTTTTTTGAGCATTTTGCAAGTATTTAATTTCCTCTCTTATATTTGACACTAGCTCTGTGACAAAACAAAACTACTGGTAAAAGCCAAGATTCCAAAGGTCTGTAATGAGCAATATGTTTGCACTGGGAGGAGAAGAGTCAGTAATCAAGTTTAGGGTCACGTAATGATCATATCTATGGCACTGGAGTGCAAAGGTTATGTACTGTAAACTCCAGGGGACACCATTCTCAGTATTGATATAACTTGCCCAAGGTTCCTTGTAAGCCCACTAATGGTATATCTAAAATCTGGACCCTTTATAAATGGGTTTCCCTACATGTGCTCATTTAGGCTTATATAGGTGCAATGCAATGTTGTACTTGACAGGATCCTTTTTGTTTGTTTCTTTGGTGCCAGTATGAAAACATAACTCAGATTAGCTTAGGCATAAATGGGGATCTGTTGGCTCTGGAAATATACTGGAAATGGCAGAGGAGCTGCTAGGGCTTGGGTGTGTTTAGACCTGGATTTTTTCTCCATCTATTCCTTCTGCTTCAGTCTTTACATCGGTTTCATTCTCTGTAACAGGCTTTCTCCTATCACAGGGAAGCATAGCCTGGCTCCCATCTCTCTGTTTTATTACTACCGAGGGGGCTAAAGCTCACCTTCTCTGGTGCCAAGTAAAAGAAAATCCCAGAGGGAGGCTCCACTGACCTGACTTGAGTCAGGTGTCCATCCCCTCACCAAACAACTATGGCCAAGGAGATAGGCTACTCTGATTGGGCCTTTTGGGGTCATGTGCTCACCCTTTCAACTATCAGTGGGGTCAGGAGTGGGTGCTGTAAGAAAAGAACAACTCCCTTTGAACCTTATGATTAGAGTCAGAGAGAGTAATAAAGAAGAGGCTGATGTTTAGGTACACACGCTGCAAAGTGGATGTGATGACCTTCATTTTAAAGATGAGATAGCCAAGTGTCAGAAGGGTCAAGCGACTCATTGAAGGCTACAGAGGTAATAAGTGGCAAAGCTGTGATTGACAAGAGGCAATATATTATAGGGATTAAGAGGTCAGACCCTAGAACCAGATAGATCCGAGCCCAGATCCCAGCTCTGCTACTTACCAGTGCTGTTTGGGATGAACTACGTTACTTCTCTGCCTCTTATTTCTCAACTTAATTATGGGCATAATTATAGTACTGCCTTCATTAAGGTAATGGTGAGGATTAAATGAGATAATACATGCAAAGTGCTTAGCACAGTGCTAAGCATAATGTAATCATTTGTCATTATTGGTTAGAATTTGAACCTAAGTACGTCTGTTTCAAAGCAGCACCTGTGTGGTTTGTGAGTCTCAAGGGGAATCACTGCGATTGCTTTGTTATGTTCTCAGGCCTGCTGACTTTGGAATTTTTATAAATGGTCCACAAACAAATGAAGTAATGAAGCCAGTCTTCATCACCACTGAGCAGGAAGACCACTACCAGTTACTAAATGGGCTTGAGCGATGGACTGAAAATCCAAACCAAGCCTCAGAAATCAGGGATTCCAGCCAGGTCCCGCTACCAGAGGACAGTCTGTCCATTTACCCGAAGAACTAATATAGCCTCCCAACTCAGAGGGCTAACGTCATCCGTGCTCCCAAACTGGACTCAGGCAACCACGGCCTGCCTGTCACTCACTTACTCACTCATTCATTCATCAAATGTGTATTGAGCATTTACTATGTGTAGACCCTGAGCTCTGCACGGTGTTTGATATTTATACATCAAAAGAGTCTCTCCTAGTTGGAAAGTCAAAAGGACATTGAGTTCTTAGACAGAGGAGCAGTCGTAGGAGGAAACCTAAACATATATATTATCTGACAAAATTCTCCTTGAAACCAAGCTTGAGGAAATTTGAAAAAGTTTCCCAAGAGTAAGAAATTATAAATGGAAATTAAGTGTAGTATCCATTGTTACTAACTCATGGTGTATAAAAATATCAGTGATATTCTCATCAAAGCACAAAATGTACCTTTTTACATTGAACCAAAACTCCCATGAGCAAATTACAAACAGAATATTTCTGGCAAAGCAGATGATACTAAAAGGACTCGTGTGAAAGATGCCTCAGCTTGATAACCTGTGGAGAATGCCCATTATTCTTAATCACAGTTTACTGACAGGTATTCATTAATTATAATAATATTTTGTAGATCCATGTATCCTTTCATCCCTAATTCTCAAAGTGCTTTACAACTAGTAATTAATTTATCCAACATCTTAGGGACATATTTAGAGTTAACTTCCAGCACTGATGCTCAGAATACCTTACTCAGAAGTTTTAGACCCAGACCGTCCTTTTGTTGCCTGAAGCCTTGGAATGAGGAGCAACCAGTTCTCAAATTGTACCCAGAGGGGAACAGAAGGAAACCCAACAGAAGGAAACACTTCCCATGCTGTCAAAGGCAGGAATCCCCAGTGTGGGAAAGCCATAACTGATGGTGGCATTTGCAGCTGGTGTGACCTCTTGGGTAAACCAGAATGTGGAGTTACAGGAAAAAGTTCCCTGAGTCTCACTAAAATGCCTGATATCAGCTTTCATAAGAGGAGAGAAGTACACCGTTCAATGATCCAACTCCACCCAAGGTGCAGGCTAGGAGGTGGTGTGGTGAGATGGGGAGAGCCCTGGCACAGAGAGTCCAGGGACGGGGCTGCCAGCGCTGGCTCCACCACGACATGGCTGTGTGACCTGGAGTGAGCCACTTCACCTCGCTGAGCCTTTTTTTCTTCATCCACAAAACTCGTTTGGAGCCATATGTCACAAACGAGCAGGCTGCGTGACAACGTTGGCTAGCAGCCCTGTTTTATTGGCCCACACAGTGTTTTTAAAATGCCTGTATTTCCGGTTTTACTCAGCCCCGACCTTTCCTTCTGACCTATTACCCAGTGTTCCTCACTCATGTTTGTCACTCTCCTGACCTCTGGAGGCATTTGAGGTGGCAATCCCCAGGTGAGATTGTCTCTGCTGCTGCTTCCAACCCTGATTACCAGAGTCCAGGTCGTAGGAGATCACTAAGCCTCGGCAGTCAGGTAGGAGAAGAATTACAGAACTCTGAAGCTTTGGAGTGCTTTTCCGGACTCTTCCATCTGTGAGCTGATGATATAATCTCCTAGGCCTCTTCCTATAGATCCCTGACAGCCACGCTCTCCACGGCAGTCACAGAATTAGCTTTTTCTGTCTCTCGTACACAGTAAGTGATGGCACACAGCTTAGGTCCCTCATTTATTTTCTAATTTCCTCTCCTTGACTCTTAGAGGCCAGCTAGAGGAAATCACCCCCAGGGCAAAGAAGCTCCTGTCAAGAGCAAGCCTTGAATCGATGATGGAGGAAAGAGAGGTGGGAAAGAAAAGGTAAATGCTGTGGGAGGATTTTCCCCCCAAAATTTAAGCTACAGAGGGGTCTTAAAGGCAGGCTATTCGTTTCTAGGACTATCTTTTGTAGATCCCCAAACTTCTAGCTCTTACTGCGTGCTTTCCTAGTTGAGTAGGTTTCATTGAGCTCCCCGGGAGGCTCCCTTCCTGCAGGGGAATTTGTTCATGCTGACCCCAGGGCACGCAGCTGCGGTGAGCCTCCGGGACACAGGCTGTCTGTACAATGCAACCCTGTATCGTAGAAACTTCCCCACACAGGTTCGCACACAGGAGTTCTGTCATTAACACAGTGCTGGTCATGGGGTGGAATGCAGGAAGGGTGGAAAACAGCTTCTTTCTCAAAAGCTTTCTTTTTATGAGCTTGGCCCCCCTTGACAACTTGGAATTTTCTTTTGTAGCTGAAAAAATATATTTCTCTTCAACAGGACCCTGGCAGTTGCGTAACCTCAAAGATCTGTTGGCCAAACAGCTAAGTGAGACAAGAGTCAAAAAGGACCCAGCTGCAGATGAAAATCAAGCTGGTTCTATGAGCCACAGAATAATTGTGACTTAGCATTCAACCTTCCTTTCTTAAATGGTTCATTTTCTTCCTGATCATAAAAGTCAAGCATACTCACTGTTGAAAACAAAGGGAGTGAATAATCACCCCTAACTTCACTACCCAAAGATTTCGTTTTAGTACATTTTCTAGAGACTTTTTGCCGTGCACTGTAATATCTTCTTTTACATTGAGGTATAATTGACATTTAACATTATACTAGTTTCAGGCATACAACATAACGATTCAATATTTGTATGTATTGTGAAATGATCACCACAGTAAGTCTAGTTAAGATTCGTCACCGTACATAGTTACAAAAATTTTTTTCTTGTGATGAGGACTTTCAATATCTACTCTCTTAGCAGCTTTCAAATACGCACTACAGTATCGTTAACTATCGTCACCACGCTGTATAACATCCCCATGACTTAATTATTTTATGACTGGAAGTTTGTACCTTTTGACCCCCTTCAATCATTTTGCCCACTCTCCACCTCTGGCAACCACCAATCTGTTCTCTCTATCCAGGAGCTTGTTTATTTGCTGGTGGTGGTGGGTTTTTTTTTTTTTTTTTTTTTTTTTTTGCGGTATGCGGGCCTCTCACTGTTGTGGCCTCTCCCGTTGCGGAGCACAGGCTCCGGACTCGCAGGCTCAGTGGCCATGGCTCACGGGCCCAGCCGCTCCGCGGCATGTGGGATCTTCCCAGACCGGGGTGCGAACCCATGTCCCCTGCATTGGCAGGCGGACTCTCAACCACTGCGCCACCCGGGAAGCCCATGGTGGTGGGTTTTGTTTTGTTTTGTTTGTTTGTTTTTTTAGATTCCATGTATAAGTGAGATGATATAGTATTTGTCTTTCTCTGTCTGACTTTTTCACTTAGCATAATGCCTTCATAATGCCTTCATCCATGTTGTTGCAAAAGGCAAGATTTCATTCTTTTTTGGCTTAATATTCCTTGTATACATCTTTATCCATTCATCATTAAGAGGCATCCATATCTTGGCTAGTGAAAACATGCTGCAATGAACATTGGGTGCATATATCTTTTCTGTTATTTTTCTTTTAAACCCATTTTATTAAGGTGAGTTGCAGCTATTAGGTATGCTTACATGTATTTGTCACATTTAATTTGTCACATCATAAATTTATTTACTTATTTATTTTTGGCTGTGCTGGGTCTTCGTTGCTGCTCACGGGCTTTCTCTAGTTGTGGTGAGCTGGGGCTACTCTTTGTTGTGGCGCAGGCTTCTCATCGCGGTGGCTTCTCTTGTTGCGGAGCACGGGCTCTAGGTGTGTGGGCTTCAGCAGTTGTGACACGCGGGCTTAAGTCGTTGTGGCACGCGGGCTTCAGTAGCTGTGGCTCACGGCCTCTAGAGCGCAGGCTCAGTAATTGTGACACATGGGCTTAGTTGCTCCGCAGCATGTGGGGTCTTCCCAGACCAAGGCTCAGAGGCTCAGACCCATGTCCGCTGCACTGGCAGGTGGATTCTCAACCACTGCACCACCAGGGAAGCCCCATATATCTTTTCAAATTAGTGTTTGCATTTTCTTTGGATAAATACCCAGAAGTGGAATTGCTGAGTCATATGGTAGTTCTCGTTTTAATTTTTTGAGGAACCTCCACATTGTTTTTCATAGTGGCTGCACCAGTTTACCTTCCTCCCAACAATGCACAAGGGTTCCCTTTCCCCAACATCCTTGCCAACGTTTATTATTAGTTGTCTTTTTGATAATAGCCATTCTGATAGGTGTGAGGTGATAGCTCATTGAAGTTTTGATTTGTATTTCCCTGATGATTAGTGATGTTGAGCATCTTCTTATATACTTGTTGGTCACCTGTATGTCTTCTTAGGAGAAATCTATTCAGATCCTCTGTCCATTTTAAAATCAGGTTGTTTTATGCAATTCATGAGTTCTTTATATATTTTGGATATTAACCCCTTATCAGATATATGACTTGCAAATAGTTCCCCCCATTCAGTAGGTTGCCATTTCATTTTGTTGATGGTTTCCTTTGCTGTGCAGAAGCTTTTAGGAATATCTTTTTAAAAGTAGTTGAGATCATACTAGTCTCATCTCTTAAGGTCACATTTTTCTTTCAGGATATTATGAAATCTCTCTCAGGGAGGATAGAAGGCTTATGTCATTTAAATTATTTGTAATAACATTTTCAGTGGTTTAGGAGAGATGGGAACATTTGTCCAGGACCACAGAGTTTTAGCCATCAGGAGAGGAGATTCAATACTTCTTAAAAAATGCCATGAGTTATAGTTTTATTGGACTTAAGCTGTGGAACCAAAGTCTCAAATTCTTACCCACATACATCTTAGATATGACTTCTAGCCATCTGTTCAGATTCACTATTAATAAAAATACTCGCAAAAATAACTCTATATTTATTCCTATTACTATTTCCTTACAAACCTCGGAGATTTGACTTAGAGCCTCTAGATTTTAAAGCAGCCTTGGGAGCAGTCCCAGTGTATCCCCACATGCCAAGGATTTTGCCCTGGGACTATAAACAAGTAGTCTTTATTGGGGGGAGTACACAAAAGGAAAGGAGGAGCTAATAAGTGTTTGTTTTGTTTTGTTTTGTTTTGTTTTTTGCGGTACGCGGGCCTCTCACTGTTGTGGTCTCTCCCATTGCGGAGCACAGGCTCCGGACGCGCAGGCTCAGCGGCCATGGCTCACGGGCCCAGCCGCACCGCGGGATGTGGGATCTTCCCGGACCGGGGCACGAACCCGTATCCCCTGCATCGGCAGGCGGACTCCCAACCACTGCGCCACCAGGGAAGCCCTAATAAGTGTTCTGGTGTTAAAAATGTTTAAGTTTATGCTCAGTGACGATGTGTTCAGCCTCAAGCTTTAAACAGATTGAGCAGCAGTCTAGAAAACATGAGCTTCAGCAAGAGAGCCAGTACCCCATAAACACATGTCCCTTGGTATGTCCATGTGCACAGTGAAGAGACTGCAAGATGAAGAGTAGCTGAGGAATTACACAAGGTGGAGGAGCAGCAGCGCGATGAATAACAGGTCTCGCGCTGCTCTAGCCTGGCCAGCCCCAGATTCAGGCCGTGGAGACCCCTGATGCTGCCACACAAGGCAGTTCTCAAGGGTGCAATGTGTTCAGGGCTCTTTGCCCCTGATTAAAATGTGCACCAGGGCCACGCTGATGATGGCCTTTCCATGTGGTAGTTAACACAGACATGAGCATGGTCGACCCCTTTAGCACGTTAAGGTGGAAACAGGAGGCAGGAAAGGAAATGAAAGGAGCAGGGAGCACAGTTAACGTGAACTTTCCCAAACAGCCCAGGTGAATAGCATCTTTCAAAATTCTAGCACTTTATCTATTCAGATCTTGGAAAACAAGCAATTTGTCTAAAACTGGGTGTTTACTAAATGGGCATAGTACTTAGGGGGCATTAATGCTTAAGAGTTTTGCTGAAATCTGTACAGAACTCACTCTGCACAATAAGGAGAGGGCTGAGAGAAAGTAGGGGACCTCTTGTCAGCTCCTCAGATGCACCCCCCCATTCCTCAGAGTGGGGGCCACAGCTGCTCCTGCCCTGTGGTTTCAGTTGCCAAATCTGATTGAGTCAGAAAGCCCACCTGCCAGACTCCGGAGGCTTTCCTGCTGCCTGGATGGCTCCTTTGGTGTCAGCCATGGCTGGAATGGGATGGAGCCAGGGTCTTGCCTGCCTCAGCGGTTGAGCTTTGGCAAAGTCCCAGAAGCCCCTGCTCACTTGCCCCATATTGCTAAGATCAGAGCACTGTGCTGTATATCTGAACCCCTGCAGGTACTAATCCAGAGGTCCTCTTGCAAACTTCTTTCCATCAAGGACTTATTTGTTTAGAAAACTGAAATATTTTTTTAAGATTTATTTATTTTGGCTGCACCAGGTCTTAGTGTCACGCAGGACCTTTAGTTGTGGCATGTGGACTTCTTAGTTGTGGCATGTGGACTCTTAGTTGCGGCATGCACGTGGGACCTAGTTCACTGACTAGGGATCGAACTCAGGTCCCCTGCATTGGGAGCGTGGAGTCTTACCCACTGGACCACCAGAGAAGTCCCAGAAAACTGAAAATATTTTTACTTCTCTTTTCTTATCACCCAAACAAAATCTGTTCATTGTAAAAAATTAGGAAAATAAAGAAAAAAGAAAAATCCGTCCAATTACTAGAGATAACTACTGTTAATACTTAATATCTGTCCTTTTTACACATATTTGTGTGTGAGTATACACGTTACAATGTTCATTACTTTATAACCTGTATTTTATGTTTAACATATGGTGATTGCCTTTCCATATCATTAAACCTTCATTCCTCTACCAGAGCGCTTTTTGACACTGCCGGAAAACTGCCTCACAGTGACACCAACTCCAATGCGGTCAGCCCACCTAGGAATTCATCTTGAGATACGGGGGGATCATTGAGCATTCTGCTAAAAACAAGTGTCCAGCCACTCAAAACATTCACAGCATAGACTCTCACCAATAGACACAAAATGAATATAGGGCCTAGGAAGTTTGCCTCCTTCTTAGAAGAATCTTCACGCAGGAGAAGACAAAGCAAGAACGGTGGAGGATCTCCCAGAGGCTCATCTCTCAAAGCCACCACACACGATAGAAAAGCCCCAGGGCTGAGACGTCAGCCAAAAAGAGCTGCTCGTGGCTGGGGAGCCATCCTGCTTAGTGAGGTGGAAGCAGAAGGGGCCACTTGCCTTCCAGTGGAACCATGACCGCCAGGCACGACTCCGTGATGTTGTGTCATTTCCTAACTCTTCTTTCTGCCCAAGTGCAGGTTGGAGGGAAAGGGCCCACTGCCTTCTTGAAGTGAGGCTAGAAAGATGGCCAAGTCTTTTCCAAGAAAAGACAATTGTTGAGTCAGAGAGAAGATGCAAGTCAAGTACCACACAGAAATAGAAGCCCAGAGCTGTTGAAAGGAGGGATTGCATCTCTAATGCTTGGATTTTCAGGAAAACTTAAAACCCATCAAAATCATGACTGTCCTTAAAGAACACTAGACACTTCTGCTTCTTCACAGCCACAGGCCCTCCCACTGAACCGTAAAGCCAGGGACCCAGAGTTATGTGTTCTGTTGTGGGTTTTGTTCAGTGCTTAACACACTGTTGCTGGTGCTCCAGGGCTGAGGGCCTGAAAAAGTGCCCTTGGTCACCTCTTTCAGCCCACGTAGAGGAAGGTTTTCAATGAGTGGTGTCGTCAAGATGGAGCAGAGTATGCACAACCTACATAACTAATTTTGTCTGAGCAGAAAGTCTCTTTCCCAACTTTGGAATGAAGCCAGGCCAGCAACTCTGGCTGGGGACTTTCGAGGTTCCAGCAATTGCTTCCTTGAGAATCATTTCTGCTTTTTTCTTACTTTGCTTAGCAGGAGAACCTGTTGGGGCTTGGCTGTCCATTATGCAGCTCAAGGTGAAGGTTAACAACAAAATTGTCATTTCATTCTCCTATATTGTTACTCAAGCCACAGATATTACGGGAACAATCTGTTTCTACCCACACTGTCATCCCTGAAAACTTTGTGCTATGATCTATTCTTTCTGACTGGTCCAGTTTTGAGAGGAGGTAAAGTGGACACTGTTAGAAAACAGCAATAATGATATCGTTGATTTTGACAGGTATATTTAGAGTAAAGGATGAAAAATCTTTCAGTTTTATTTATGTGGATCCAACATTCACTCATTCATCCGTTCAACAACCATGTATTAAGCTCTGTCACTGTGCTGGTTGCTGTAGGAAGTGCAAAGATGAAAAAAGGCACAACTCTGTCCTCTTCTCACTACCTAGGAGGGAGATAAAATATGCTCATGAGGAGCATACGGTATAATTTCATCAGCAAGAGAAGTAAAGATAAATTCTGTGAGTTCAAGAAAAGGAAGCAAGATTTTGTCCTGTATAGAAATATCGAATCACTGTGTTGTGCACCTGGAACTAACATAGTGTTGTAGGTCAATTATACTTCAATTTGAAAACTTTAAAAATGCAAAGAGACAAAATTCTAACCTAATTCTATAGGAAACTAAATAAATGACTTCAAATTTATTATTATTTTTTAAAGAATAGAAAGTTGTTAGGATGAAGACAGACTTCATGGAGGAGATGACATTCGAGCTAAACCTTAACAGCTATGTGGGGATGAGTGGGAGGCGATTCCAGGCAGAGGGAATAACATAAGCAAAGGCACAGAGGGGAGGACGTATGAATCTGTAGCAAACAGTGAGTCGTTTTGCACAACTTGGGTTTTGGATGCATAAAGGGAGGGACAAGTAGGAAATAAGATCAAAAAGAAAAGTCTGATGCCTATTTTGGAGGATCTTGACTATCAAGCTAAGGAATTTGGATTTTATTCCAGTAGCTGCGTGACATCTCATAGCAGAGAGATAAGAGGGTGACATGGACTAGAAGTAAGTGAGGGATGAGAGGGGAGATTCCTGGGAGGCACGGCCACGGTGCAGGCAGGAGTTAACCGGGCCTGAACTAGGACAAAGCAGACAAGCTAGGAGGCGGAGGCAGCATTCACAGAGCTTAGCAGCTGACTGGATGTGGGGTGCCGTCAAGGATGTATGCTAATCCCATTCTCGATTCTCGAGGTCAGTGGTTCTCAAGCTATAGCACGTCCGAATCACCTGGAGGGCTTGTTAAGATACAGATTGTGGGCCCCACCCTTGGAATTTCTCATTCAAACCTGGAGTGGGGTCCCAGAAACTGCCTTCCTAGCAAATTCCCAGGAATTGCGGATGCTGTTCGTCCGAGGACCGCGCTTTGAGAACCGCTGCTCCGGGTCCTCTGTGACTCACTTTTGTGACTTTGGGGAAGCAATTGCAACGGGACAAGGGAGGCAGGAGAGGCAATAATTAGAGTCAGTACAAGTGAATTGGAAGTGAATTGGACTTTTCTTGTCCTTTGTTTTATTTTATTTCTTCTAATTTTTTAATTTTTTTTTGGTTGTGTCACGTCTTAGTTGCGGCACGCGGGATCTTCGTTGAGGCACGCAGGATCTTTCGTTGCGGGGCATGGGCTTCTCTCTAGTTGTGGGGTGCGGGTTTTCTCCCTCTAGTTGTGGTGCACGGGCTCCAGAGCGCATGGGCTCTGTAGTTTGCAGCACGCGGGCTCTAGTTGAGGCGCGTGAGCTCAGTAGTTGTGGCGTGTGGGCTTAGTTGCCCCATGGCACGTGGGACCTTAGTTCCCTGACCAGGGATCAAACCTGCTTCCCCTGCATTGGAAGGCAGATTCTTTACCACTGGACCACCAGGGAAGCCCCTTTTCTTGTTCTTTGAACCTACAGCGTGCCTGATGTCTGGAGCAAAAGGGCTCAGTTAGGGAAGTTTACAGTGTACAAAGACACTGTATTAACCTATAAGTTGGAGCACAGAAGCACACTAATTTAGGGCTCAAGCATTCTGTTTTTCTTTGAAAGTGTACAGGTTCTAATCTTATGGGGAGGCAACATTATGATGTAACGTTAGAACCAACAGCCCTGAGTTCAAATCCTGACTGCCCCTTCCGCCAACAACGTCACCTCTTTAAGTCTCGGTTCTTCTAGGTTAAAATTAGATTAACAATGCACAGTGCACAGTGCTGTGAGGAATAAACGTGGAAACCTACGGAAAGCACCTGGTACCATGCCCGGCACACTGTGGGGCTTCCTGAATTTTGGTTTCCCCAACCCCAACCCTTCAGATGTGAGTGAAGGGGGTACAGCCCGTGGTGAAAGCCTTATAAGCGCCTCTTGATCAAACAGCCCCCCGGAGACACCTGAGGTCCCATAGCAACCCAGTCATGTCTTTGAATTAAGCCCCACTGTAGCTCTCTTTACAACTGCCAGTGTGTTGAATCCCAAAGGATATGGGAAAATTCATTTGTCAGGTACTTTCTGCCTGCTGGGAAGGCACTGGGAAACGGGATCTGAAATGGAATACGGACACAGAGGGAGGAGTTTCTGGAACAAAGCAGTTTTGTCTTCTTTGGAATTTCATCAGGCCAGGCGGCCTTGACCAGGGCAATGTCACTGAGGGCCTTTGGAAGCTTTGATACTGCTGGTGAGGCTGTGTGAACTTTAGAAGATTTTCAGAGTGCCTGCGGTGGAAAAATGAGCCGGTAAGCACTTTTTCCCCCCTTTAACCAGATAAATCTGATGTCATAACATCCCCAGACAGGCAAGCAGAACGCAGACTTGGCAGTGAATCACAGAGGGAAGAGTGTCTGAGACTGAGCCTGTGTCATGGGAACTCGATGACAAACAAGGCCCTGGGAGAAAGGGTTGGGAAACAGCAACCCCATCATTTCAACAGATGAAGTGGGGATGGAGCTGGGAGGGAGACTGGAGGAGAGCGGAGGGTCACACAGATGGTTCTCCCGGCCTGGCTAATCAAACCAAGTGCACCAGGTCATAGGTTAGTTGGAAGGTTAGGACCTTACTAACCATTTAGTGGGGATGTGGGGAGAGGGAGGGAAAGGGGTTGCACTAAATGACTTCCATAATCCCCACCCAACTTGCTATTTGATGATTGGGTGATAGGAGTTAACAAGTCCAACGTTGCTCAAGCTGCCACCTGATGGAGATTCCATTGACTTAGTCATGAAGAGAAGCATCAGTCATTCAGGTCCACCAGGTCCCTGGCTGTGAAGTGGCACTCTTCGTTTTTTAAAATTTACTTACTGTCCCTCAATTAGATCCAGTACAGATACAAAGGAGTACTATGCAACTAAAATAAACGCCTTTGCAGAAGACTATGTAATGACAAGGGAAGGAAATGCAGGTCATAAAAACAGTATAACCCTACTATTATTTTTGAAATAGAATGAAAAAAAGACTGGAAAGTTGTCTCAGAGGTTAACTCTGGTGGTCAAACTGTAGATCATTTTTTCCTTTTGTCTTATCTGAGTTTTCAAAATTATTTACAAAGAAGCATGTATGACCTTTGAAGTAGGAAAAGACAAAATAATTAAAAAATGTTCATTCTAGAAAATACGTTCACTAAATATGAGTATAAAGTATACATGATTTTGTTACCTGCATTTAAGTATTTTCCACGTTGTTAGAGACTTCCTAGTAGTTATTATTAATAGCTGCATGGTATTTCATCATATAAATATACCATACTTTTTGGTCTCAATCCACAGTTGTTGGTTATTTATATTGTTTACAACTTTTTATTATTACAAATAATGCTGCAATCTATCTTTTTAGCTCATTTAATTTTCCCATAAATTTTATCTTACCCCTAATTGCCTTCGCAAGATTGAATTTCCATATATTCACACACCCACATAAACATATTTTTCTTTCTCACTATATACCAATAAACTCAGTGTTTTTTTTTTTTTTTTTATAGGGGCCCTCTCTCACACTAAGACCTTCTTGTAAGAGTACTAGGCATTTGAATTCTCATGACAATTGTCAGTCATAGATTGGAGTCTTAGAGGTCATTCAGTCCTGTGTCCATGTACACGGAGGAAGCTGAGGCCCAGAGAGGGGAAATGACTGGCCAGTGAAATGACTGGCCCAAAGGCACATGGTGAATTAGTGACCAAGCTGGAAAAGCAAATTCATGAATATTTTTCAAGGACTAGGAACTTTGGAGGGTCATCAAACACTAAATGATTTAGGGAAGAAGATAGAAAGGGAGAATGAAAAAAGACTTAGTGGTAAGAGGGAAAAAGGAGAGAGGGAAAGAAGTTGGATTGGGGGGGGGGGATAAAGAAAACTGAGACCAAGGACAAAAATGTAAAAAGAAAAAGTAAATGAGAAAAGTTAACATATCAAGACTCTTTATATCAGGGTTTGTTAACTAAGGTACTGTTGGCATTTGGGCCAGATGATTCTTTGTTGTGGAGGTGCTGTCCTGTGCATTGCAGGAGGTTTAGCTGCATCCCCGGCCTCCACCCATGGAATCCAGTAGGATCTGGGGCCCCCAGCTGTGACAACCAAACCATGTGTTCAGACAATGATAAATGTCTCTTGGGTGCAAAATCACCCCAAGGTGAGAACAACAGATCTCTGGTGTTGTTCTCTATGACACCACTGGAGAAATACTTCCCCCATTTCTTATTGCTGGAAAGGAATCTAAAACATCTCCTGGAAGAGGAAACTGGAAACAAAACATTCAAGTGCACTTTACAGAATGTCCCCAAATGGCAAGGTTGTACTGCAAGGCAGGGAGAGAAAAGATTAAAGTCCATTTTTCTGGCAAAGAAAATGAGACAGGAAATATACAGTTTGCTTCAGGCACGAGGATGAGTCAGAGAGAAACCAGTATGAAAACATGAACTTAGGTTCTGACCTTTAGAAAGAAGAAAAACACTTTTATCACTAACCCCTCCCCAATTCAATCCTGGATCTTTGTAGGAACAAGGAAGGAAATCTGCACTAGGAAATTTTCCCTCAAAGCTAATGAAACAACAGGAATTGGAAGTAACATGTAGAAATGTGTTTGTTTGTTTGTTTTCCATGAAGGACAAAAGCAGAGGGTGGTAAGAGTTAGATTCACTGATTTAAAAAAAAAAATTGGCCATTGTTCACTAAGTACTGTAAAGTGCCTTATATTCACACTATCTCCCCATAGCCTGACATCAGCCCTCTGAATCGGGTCCTATTATTATCCCCACTCGACATATGAGGAGCTGAAGGTCAGAAGTTAGGTAACTTGCCTAAAGTCAGTCAACCATGTGATGAGGCCAAGATTTCAAAACAGGCCTGCTTGATTACCAAGGCAGGGCCGTCACTTCTTAGCACCCCTGCCTCTGCCATCGACAGAATTCTTCTATAAGACTGCTACTCTGTTCCATTTTAGGATGTTGTCTAGAAAACCCCACAGTTCACCTCATTACAGTCATGGGCAAGAGTACTGGGCACTCCCTGTAACCTGAGTCCAACCTGGAGGCTTACCCCAGGCGTTCACCTGTACCCTAGCTACGCAGGAAGATCTACAGAATTTAGCTCACGAGGTGCTGTCAGAGTCCAGTCTTGGGCTTGTACCCATCCTATTCCCTTCCTCTGGCTGCCTTTCACAGAACACAGAGGCTATCTCCCCTTCCCCAACCACCCAGAGCCACAGCTGCCCTGGCACATCTGCCCTGCCATCGTCCTGGCATGATGCAGTGGTTCCTTTCTTTTACAAACACGATTAGAGAATTGCTTCAGACTTCTTTAAAGATTATTCTTTTAGACATAAAAAAGAATGAAATAAAGTCATTTGCAGCAATGTGGATGGACCTACAGATTATCATACTAAATGAAGGAAGTCAGACGGAGAAAGACAAATACCCTATGATATCACTTATATGTGGAATTTAAAAAAATGATACAAATGAACTTATTTACAAAACAGAGATAGATGCACAGACATAGAAAACAAACTTCTAGTTACCAAAAGGGAAAGGGGGATCTGTTAATCCCAAATTAGGAGTTTGGGATGAACAGATACACACTACTGTATATAAGATGGATAAAAAACAAGGACCTACTGCACAGCACAGGAAACTCTATTCAACATCTTATAATAACCTATGATGGAAAAGAATCTGAAAAAGAATATATATATATATATATATATATATATATATATATATATAAAACTGAATCACTTTGCTGTATACCTGAAACTAACACAACATTATAAATCAACTATACTTCAATTTTTAGAAAAGACTATATTTTTACAGAAGTTTTACGTTCACAGCAAACTTGAGCAGAAGGTACAAAGATTTTCCAGAGACCCCCCTGTCCCCACAAATTATTAATGCTCCCACCAGAGAGGGATATTGGTTATAACTGATGAACCTACATGGACACGTCATAATCACCCAAAGTCTGTAGTTTATATTAGGATTTATTCTTGGTGTTGACTTTTTCAATTTCTTAAGAACGTTTTTGGAATTGTATTAGTATTTTTTAAAAGAGCTTCTATGGTATTGCATTTTAAAAGCAATTCTGTTTCCACCCAGGGAGGGCTTCAGGAGGCAAGAGCTGCTTTTCAAACCTTTCCCCTCAGGCAGAAATATTCTGTGAGTTCTTTGGATACATAGTACAGATGTCACACGCCTCCCATTGCTTCCAGGATGACAAACAGTTATGAAGAGAATAATAATAATGAGAAGGAGAAAGCATAATCTCCTTACTCTGAGCCGTGCGCTCTTACACAGGAGCCATGCACTTTTATACCTGAGGAAATTGAGGGCTAGAGAAGTCAAGTTACTTGTCCAAGGTCACACAATTAAGAAGGGCAAAATCTTAAAAGATAAAGGAGTGGAAATCTTTCAATACGATTTTTTTTTAAAAAGTTCTGCTTTCAACAACCTGCAAATAGGCAGTTCTGAGAGTGCGGCTTTGCTTCCTTCCACAAATATTTATTGAAACCCTACCATGAGCCATTCAAAGGATGGCAAGATCAGAGTTCCTAGGCTGTGGTTTCAGCACTGGATAGAGGCATGCCATGTCTAAAAGTCCTTGCCATGTGAAAAACATCTCTTTCCTATTTCCTATTTAATGGCAAACTCCTCCCATTTCCCTTCACAGGAGGGGGCCACAGGGCCAACACCTACTGTCTGTTCATCTTTATCCACTCAACCTTTGGCTTCCCCTCCCATGTCGTGAAATGCTCCCCCAGGTGAACCGTGCCCTCCTAAAGGTCCGGCCTCATGGGCATGGAGAGTCCTTATCTTGCCCATCTTCTCTGTGGCATTTGACACTCTTACCAGCTTTCTCTTCCTTGAAACTTCCCTTTCTTGAAACTCCAGTGACTTCCCAAGACCATCCTTTTCCCATTCGCTTCCCACTCCTCTGATGTTCCCTCTCCGTCTCTTTGATTATAAGTAATTTCCAAACTTGGAAATTTAAAGGTGCTTTGTGCATAATTAACTCACAATGGTTTTGATGAACTAAAAAATCAACATCATGACAAGGGGTGGGGATGGGAAAACTTCACGAGGAAGGCCCATAGCAGACCATGGGTTTGCTCACCGATCCCATGAGAAACCGGGTTCCCAGCCCCAGCACAGCGATGAGCTTGGCTGTGTCTCTTCCGGGCAGTCACTGTCAACCTTCAAAGCACGAGCAGCTCATTGTTTGCTAGGAACTATATTTAGGAAAGACAAAGCCTCCCAGGTGTGGAAAGACTGCCCGTTTGGGCAGAGGGCCAGGTTTAAAGGCCTAGACCTGTGAACAGCACTTACTTCGTTGGGCATTGATTTTAAATGTGTTTTCTAACAATAGGGCCCCAGCTTCTGCCGGCCCTAAAGGGTTACAGATTTTCCCTCCTGGTGACAGATTGTGCAGTTACATCTCAGAAGACATAAAACTCCTTCCAGTCATCCCAGATTTAGGTCCATAGATTTCCAGTTATAGAAGAGAGCCATTCTGGGTAATGCAGCAGATGTAAATTGTGTGCCTGAATTGATTTCACATTAATTTCTCGTAGGCTATTTCCATGCTCCTTAAATACCAATTTTTAAAGCTTTTATGGTATTGTGTTTTCAAAGCTGGTTTGTTTCCACCCAAGAGCAGGCTTCAGGAGGCAAAAGCTGTTTTTCAAACCCTTCCCCTTGCTGGAAAGCATTTTCACCAGCAAAGAATTCTCAATAATGAGCTGTCTGTTTGCACAACTCCTGTGCGAATGTTCTCGTGCTGCTTCTGTATTCTCCCTTTTGCAAGACACATCATGGGGCACAATCTTCGGCTTTCATGCTCTCTTGAAAGACCAGCCCTGGGCACCCTTTGGAACTGAGTTAAGTGGTCCTGCAGGAGCTCGGGGCCTCAGATAATGGCCCTGAGTGTCCTTGTTGCACAGCGGGGCCCATGTGCCTTGCACCCTGGGCTCTTGGCTCTCCTACTTGAACCAAATGCTTTTAGAAGCCATCAGATGAAGAGCAAAACAATAATCTAAAAACCCTTCTTTTTCTTTTGAAAGCGAGAAAGGGAGAATGGGGGCTGGCCTCAGATCAAAGTCCTGAACATGAGACAGAAGCTCATCTTACACCTTTCGAAGCATTAATTTTCGTATGTCTAAAGCTACGTGGCACACAGCAAAGTAACAGCACATCAGCTGTTCCTTCTACCAACACATGGCGCCAGCAGGAAGGCGCCCTTCTGTGGCGTTTCTTCATGGATGTGGCCACATTTGCTAGGCTTGGGTTTATTTTTGAGACATTTTACAAATGGTTTGATGAATTGACCATCGTTGCCAATTAAACTAAACACTAAAAGCGATTGAGAGTATTGAAACTGCAACGGAAGAGAAGTATGCAATTATCAATATGTTGGAAACTAAAGTTTCCATGAAGATGGAGAGAAATGGAAGACGAATGTGGTTTAATCTGAGGGATAATTCCCCAGGACAAAGAGGGGACCATACAATATGGAATGTGCAATTGACAATTTGTGAGAGGCTAGAAGGCTGGCACTGAAGTTGGATGTCTATTACCCTGAGATTAATTCACGAGAAGGCTCTGGACTGAAGGACAGTTGGACTGTAAACTCCCTTTAGGGATGTAACGTCATAGGGAAAGGTAATTTTGTATAAAGCAGCTGCTTTTACCAGTGGCATGCTCATTTTTAGATTCTAGCACCACCTAGAGGAGAGAATGAAATAATTTCCATTCACTGCTAAGTCGAAGGAATCTTTATTAACCATTTTTCAGTTTTCAAAGCGCTTTCATTTTAATATCTCATTTGATATTCAGGTAATTATCTTTGAGTTAGAAAATTCTATCTTCATTGTACTGATGAAGAAATTCACCTCTCAGGAGCTTACTGTGCAGAGTTTGACCAATTTTTTATAAAACTGCAAATATTCTCCATGAATCGATTATTTTTTAAACAACTTTATTCAAGTATAATTTACATATGGTAAAACTAACTGATTTTAAATATACAATTCATTAATATTTAGTAAGTGTACTGAGTTGTGCCGCCATCACCATAATGCAGTTTCAGAACATTTTTATCACTACAAGATCCCTTGTACCTCTTTTACACTTAATCCCCCTTCCCACTCCCTAGCCTCAAACAGTCACCAATTTGTTTTCTGTCTCCATAGATTTCCCTTTTCTGCGCATTCCATGTAAACGGAATCATACAACACGTGCTCTTTTGTGGCTGGCTTCTTTCACTTAGTATAATGTTTGTTTTGTTTTGTTTTGTTTTGTTTAAGATGTTGCGGGTAGGAGTTAATTAATTTATTTTTGCTGTGTTGGGTCTTCGTTTCTGTGCGAGGGCTTTCTCTAGTTGTGGCAAGCGGGGGCCACTCTTCATCGCGGTGCGCGGGCCTCTCACTATCGCGGCCTCTCTTGTTGCGGAGCACAGGCTCCAGACGCGCAGGCTCAGTAGTTGTGGCTCACGGGCCTAGTTGCTCCGCGGCATGTGGGATCCTCCCAGACCAGGGCTCGAACCCGTGTCCCCTGCACTGGCAGGCAGATTCTCAGCCACTGCACCACCAGGGAAGCCCCGAGTATAATGTTTTTGAGGTTTACCCATGGTGTAGCATTTATCAGTATTTCATGTCTTCTTATTGCTAAGTAGTGTTCCATTGTATTGAAAGACCACATTTTATTTGTCTGTTCACCAGCTGATGGACATTTGGGTTGTTTCCAATTTTTTGCTATTATGAATAAGGCTGCTATGACTATTCGCATGAAAGTCATCTTTTTAAGCAAGAAACCTTCATTACTAAACAGGGCAGTGAATAAAATGTGTAGAAGAAGAACAATTATATACATTTTGTGTATTGGGGAGAAAAATTAGGATAAACAATCTGGAGATGCCTAAAGGGAAGGCATCTGAGTCCTGGGTTCAATATGTATACCCAAGAACCGAGGGGGCTCTTGGAACGACATTCTTGCAGAAACACAGAAGAAATACGGGGAGATAATTCAAGATTTGCTTTGACGGATTAGAAGGAATTAAATATAGTTCTTAAAGAATCTCTTCTTCTTGGGTCAATACAATATGTAGCAGATGTAGATTTTGGTAACACATCTGAGGTTGTGGGTCTCGTTATAATCCCTCCTCATTGTGAAGAGGGTAGCAAAGGAGCCCTTTTTTTTTTTTTTTTTTGCTGTACGCGGGCCTCTCACTGTTATGGACTCCCCCGTTGTGGAGCACAGGCTCCGGACGCGCAGGCTCAGCGGCCACGGCTCACGGGCCCAGCCGCTCCGCGGCATGTGGGATCTTCCCGGACCGGGGCACGAACCCGTGTCCCCTGCATCGGCAGGCGGACTCTCAACCACTGCGCCACCAGGGAAGCCCCAAAGGGGCCCTTTTAAAAGTTAAAGATAAGCTATGGAGTCAGATGCATCTGGGTCCAAATACAGGCTCTGTCAACATATACAAGGACTTGGCTGGTCAATTTGCTCATCAGTATGCTGAGAGGCAATGGCACCTACCTTACAGGGCTGTCGTGAGGACTCACTAACGTGGTATATGCAAAGCACTTAGCATAGGGCCTGGCACACAGTGAGTTCTGATTTTATTTTTATAGGATTGGATCGTGCCCTAGATACCCAGAAACAGTGACATTGACCTCTGTTGATTCCTGAGACCCTCTTACATTTTTTCATTGGATGTTACTGGCTCGAGATCCTGGCAAACAGGGGTAGAAATTTCCTTCCAAGGTGATTTCCTTCCACAGTTTGTGGAAGTGGAACCTCATAAAAAAATATACTGCTTATCACCCAGAATGCCATAGGCTGGTAGGAAGATTTAGTGCAAATTTGAAGGGAGCAGTTAGGACTTCAGGGGATAGCCATCGGAACAATTAGCATGATAAGTTAGCACTAATTTTGCATATAAAAACGTTGCCTAGGATTCTAGAGTTTTCCCTATTTATGGAAGACAGTCAGAGGTCCTTGGGTTTAATCAAAATTTAATACCCTGTGAGGGGAAATATGAAGAATACAAATTATCAATAATAGGCAATATGTCAAATGCAGTAACTGCTAGCTTTAAACAGTCCTTCCTGTTGTCCCTCTCCTTGTCAGCCTGTGTACCTGATTTGTAGTCAGGAAAACATGGCCAGAACCATATTAAGTCTCTGGGAAAACAGAGGAATGAAATACATATCCTGACGCAGGAAAATACATCAAAAACTCAACAGAACCACAATCTTTAAAGTGACAAAACAACATATTCAGAAGTATTTAAATCAGGAAATTTTCCCCCAAGAAAAGTTGGAAGCTCTTATTTTATTTGGGGCCGGGCAGATGAGTCTTCCATGAGCGGTACCCACCTTCATACTCACCCAAGTGATACATTTAAGAGTTGGAAGTGACTGAGTTCCAGAAATCTTACTGTTGAGGAAAGCCGGAATCTGAGGAGCAAAAGACTCCTCAGACTGCACTTTGCAAGACTGCACTTTGTCAGGCAAAGAAGGAAATTCAAATGTGTTCAGAGTGCTATTGGTATTCTTAGGGGAAAACCAGATGGGATTGACTTGGTGAGAGATACTGTAAGCATAGGAAACAGCGTCCTGTTAGATGTTCTGGTGCATTGACTTATTGGCTCTGATTTTTGTAGCCTTGTAGCCACCCCCCTTGCCCTGTGACTTTACAGTTGCTCCCACTAGAAGTGTGGGTGTTGTGTTTGAGCGTGTGGCTTGCTGTGGCCAATGGAATGTGGGCAAAGTGACCATGTGCCAGTTCCAGGTTAATCCTTAGTAGGCATTTGTGTTTTCAGTTGTGCTTTCGTCATGTGCTTCTGCCATTGTCATGAGAGGAAAATGGCCAACCCAGTGGTCTGTGGAGGAGGACAGATCCATGATGCAGATGTGGATGTATGCTCAACCTAGACCAGCCCACCCTCAGCCAGCCCACAGGTGCGCAAACAAGAGTAAGTGTTCGCTGTTTAAAGCTCCTGGATTCTGAAGCTGTCATGCAGCATTATTGTGACAATAGGTTACTGATACAGATGACTATTTTATAGGTTTAGGTGAAAGAGAGACTGAGAAAATATTCATCTACAGACTGTCAGATCTTCATCTTCACAAGTACTCTTGTAAGGATAACAAAAAGTTAAATTTTCTACAGAAACCTGAACACGTCCTATATCTAAAATTGATGGACCATTTGAGAACAAACAAAACAATTTCTGTGTAGATTTATATAGGATGGGGATTGGGGAAGAAGTGCGCTCATATTTTTTTTAGATAATTAATTCTACTTCATGCAGCCCACTCTGAAGGGAGCTTCTTATCTTTTCACACCCTCCCTCTCCAGAGAACTGGGGATAAGAACCCTTGTCAGTTTCCTGTTTTTCCCCTGGAAGTCCTCTCTTTATGAATCTAGCTGGATTTTGTGCAGCATGAATTCTTATTTGTCAGCCTTGTAGAAGAACCCTGGCATACCCCCAAGAGCTGTCAGAGGCTTTGGCTTAATGTGAAATGGGAGAGGGTGTCGGAGCCATACGGGCAGCCCAGGAAATCCCCAATTTAGCTGATTGGACACAGAAATTGAGACAAAGCTTGGGGCCAGGTCTAGGTTGGAGCTTCAAACATTCCTAATTGCTTGTGAGGCCAGCATTATGCTATCCCATATGTCTTAACACTCCATCTTGGATAAATGGTGGGTGTAGGGCTCAGAGTCCAGGCTGGCGTTCTGGAAGCCGGGGTTGGGTATGAGGTTCGGGTTGGCTGGTGGACAGCAGAGGAATTAGTAAGGACCAATCCTAAGCACCTATGCAAAAGGACTGGACAGAAAGACGCTAAAACCAATGAGAGGCAATATTGTCAGAACAAGAGTGCAACGGACAGCGGGGAGGACCAGAGCCTGAAGAGATGCTCGGGACCCTTCTGCAAGGCTGGAGGGGTTTTGGTAAGTTCTGCTAGCTTTGCCCAGCTAGGGTTCCAAGCTAGTTTGGAGCCATGCTCAATGAGAATCAGAAGAGAGAAGCTGTCTGGTCTCAGCCTGCCAATCATGAGTAGCAACGAGAGCCCATCTCAGTTCACACTGGCTTTCTTACTCAAATTCTTATTCTGTTTGAACAAGATGAGTTATGAAGAAAGAAATGGAAAAAAAAATTACCTAGTTCCAGCTTTTTAGCTGCTTTCAACATGCCAGATAAAGTTCTTTCTTCCACTCCCAACCAGGAATTTTTGTGCTTCAAAATGCCTGAGCTCGGGCTCCCCTGGTGGCGCAGTGGTTGAGAATCTGCCTGCTAATGCAGGGGACACGGGTTCGAACCCTTGTCTGGGAGGATCCCACATGCCGCGGAGCAACTGGGCCCGTGAGCCACAATTACTGAGCCTGCGAAAAAAAATGCCTGAGCTCCTTACATATAACTCTATTTACGCCACTTCCCACCTCTGTGGGAATAACAACTTTCTGGCTCAATAAAGGGGATTAAGTCCATGGCTCGCCAAGACTTGAAGATGGAAGCTAAAAAGGAGGTGGGCCACAAACCCTATAGAAAGAGCTATATCTTCCCTTGAGAGGAAAGACATGGGTGGCCAGTCTACATGTGATGGTGACCTACCATGTATTAGGGTGTCTAACCATCCTGGTTTGCTTTGGACTGAGGGGTTTCCTGGGACCCAGGACTTCCAGCACTAATACTGGGGCAGTCATTGGATTTATGCACTAGAAGGTGACAGAACTTTCAAAGGGTCAACCTATGGGTACAAAGGGACTGAATACCTGGTAATGAGGCTGTATAGCTTCTATATTGCTGAGTAACAAGCTGTATTAGTTTTCTATTGCTACGTAACAGATTACCACAAATTTAGCGGCTTAAAGCAACACACATTTATTATCTCACAATTTCTTTGGGTCAGTAGTCTGGGTATGGCTTAGCTGGTCCTCTGCTCACGGTAGTACAAGGCTGTAATCAAGGTGTCAGCGGGCTGTATTTTTACATGGAGGTTTGAATGGGGAAAAGCCTGCTTCCAAATTCATCCAGGTTGTGGCAGAATTCATTGCCTTGCATCTATAGGAATCATGATGACTTGCTTTTTTAAAGCCAATAGAGAAAGAGTCTCTGGCCTCGAGAGGACTCAGTCCCTCTCTTAAGGACTTTCACTTAATTAAGTCAGGGTCACCCAGGATAACCTCCCTTTTGATTAACTCAAAATCAACTGACCTTAATTACATCTGCAAAATCCCCTCCCCTTTGCCATATTCTACTGGCTAGAAGCAAGTCGAGGGTCCCCTCCACACACAAGGTGGGGGGATTATGCAGGATATAAATGCCGGAGATTGGAATCAGAGGGCCATCTGATAAACCACCTGCCGTACAGACCATCTCAAAAAATAGTGGCTTTAATAAAAACAGTTTTTAAATTTAATTTCCTCATGAATAATCTAGGGGTCAGGAATTTGGGCTGGGTTCAGTCGGGCAGTTCTGTTGGTCGCACCTGAGGTCACTCACGTGACTGCAGACAACTGGCAGGTTGACTGGGAGTACACGCGTCTAGGAGGTGTCGGCTGGGACAGCTTGACTTGGTTCCAGGTCGTCTCATCCTCCAGCGGAATGACCTGGGCTTCTTCACATGGTGGTCCCACAGTAGCAAGAGAGCATAAGCCCCAGGCTGCGAGCACTCTTCAAGCTTGCATCATGTTCCAATGGCCAAAGCAAGTCATGTGGCAAAAGCTTGAGTCAACATGGGAGGGAACTCAAGGGCATAGATACAGGGAGATGTGATTCATCAGGGGTCATTACTGTAACAATCCACTGCCATGGCATTGGGAGACACATCAAAAATTCTCTTGCCCAGGTTTGGAAGAAAGGCCAATAGTCACCCATCTCTAGTGGAACAGAAAGGCTGTAAAATGCACATAACATTAGTGGCTACAGAGTCCTTAAGACTGAGGGCCTGTCCCCAAGTTTTCTGGACTGTCTGAGCTTCTTGAGTTTCTTAAGTGACCTTAGATGGAGGGAGGGAATCTTCTTACTAATGACTAATATAGGACCTCTCAGCACATTGGCGAGTCAAGATTTGGAAATGGTTTTAGTTTGATTTAGAAAAATAAAACACAAGAAGGCTGAGCAGTAACCTTATGCCAGTTATGTATTTTTACTGGGATCTCAGAATCTGAATTCATAACACCTTGTTGTTCACATCTTCGCATCATCGTCACCCCTGGAAAAGCCCACTTTAGCCTATTCCTCAATAATAGGTTAGAGGAAAACATATTTTTAAAATCAATGTCGTGTATAACCTTAAGTCAATTTGTCCTTTCATGTACATTAGATTCTATGGTCGTGGGTATTGGTAGCCTCCCATGATTGGAGGTCTGTGAGAGCTATAGGTCTCCTTTACAACATTCCTACTGGGTAGTATGTTTCAGCTAAAGGAATGTCAGATGGGATTCTCCCACACATAGAAGCATGTGTTAGCAAACAGGCACACAAGAAGTCATGCCTGTTCTTTAAGCTCAGAAAAAAGACCATGGGCTCTTGCATGGTTGATGGCTCCAATGTTCTGACAGTAAGATTTTACTCTGTTTAGCCTGAAGCACACCAGGACAGGGCTTAACCTGGCTAAGATGTCAGCCTGCAAAATGTCTGGAGTCTCATGGAAAAGAAACTGCTACCTGCCTAGTGTTTCCTGATGTGGCCCCAACCAGGTATCCATCTCTTGTTCTTGGACATGCCCTTCCATACCTGTAAGCTAAATATATGAATAATTAAATTCCTCTGTAAAGTCAACACAGGCTCAATTATATCTGAATATGTATACGACGCATAGGGAGCTTACACCATATGCAATGTTCCTTTTCTAAAGATCTAGTAAGAATCTTAAGTAAATGTGACTTAGAAAATCATCTCTGTTGAGGGACCAGTTTATTCCTTGTTAAAGAACATTGCCTAGGATACAGATTTATTTCTGTGAGTCTCATGATATCCTTGGCCCAGGCTAATCTGCCTGGGATGTTGTATCTTTGTATCAGGGCCCTTATTAATCATAGACTTTGTATCTCCAGATATTTCAGGTTTATTTTTTTTTTTTGATATTTTAAAATTATTTATTTATTTATTATTTGGTTGTGCCAGGTCTTAGTTGTGGCAGGCAGGTTCCTTAGTTGTGGCACATGAGCTCCTTAGTTGTGGCACGCAAACTCTTAGTCGTGGCATGCATGTGGGACCTAGTTCCCTGACCTGGGATCGAACCCAGGCCCCCGGCACTGGGAGCGTGGAGTCGACCAATGAGCCACCAGGGAAGTCCCTCAAGTTTACTTTAGATAGTGTTTTTATAATTTGATTCTAGACTGGTTTTACTTTCTCCAATCTACTCTGTAAAAGTTCCTGCTGTTAAACCACTTGTTACTCCAAAAATGCATACTCTCTCCTATAAGTACTCTTTGAATATTTTCTTTCTCTGACCATCACTATTCCATGTTTGCTGGCTGTTGTCTCTTCCACTGTCATGCTAATTTTGGTAAAGCTCAGATCAGAATTTTGACATAAAGAGTTATTTCTTTAGGTATCAGACTGAAAAAATAATTTCTCAAACATGAAACAATTCCAGTAAGAGCTCAAGGGTGTAACTATATCGCTACATCACACCCATATCACATAGGCTTCATGGGCACTGAAAGTTTCTGCTCTTGGGAGAATAGAGATGACTTTGCTGAGAGTAACAGACATAGCTCAGGGTTTACTATCTTGAAGCTTGATACTAAAATATTTTTTTAAGGTCAGGTTAATGGCACTTATTTTCAAAATGTTTACTTTCTTCTTCAAAGCAACATGATATTTCAGAGTAAAGTTTAAAGCAGAACAACTTCTAGGGACAAAATAGATTATGCTAATTAACTATTATAACCTCCTATGAGCTAAATATTTGCTTTTATATAGACCTAGTTCTCTTTGTTTCTCTTCTAGTCTCTGGATACTCAGATGCCCTTCACAGCTGTAGGCTCATATGCTTCACTCTATGTTTTGGTCACTTTTAAGGTAGGATTGCCAAATAAAAGAGAGAATTATCAGTTAAATTTGAATTTCACATAAACAAGGTATAATTTTTTAGTGTAAGTATGTCCATACTTGAGAATAAATATGCATGAGAAATACTTATTCTAAAGAAGTATTCATTGTTAAATTTAACCAAAGAAGTACAAAACTGAAGCTCTGAAAACTACAACACTGCTGAAAGAAATTAAAGATCATCTAAATAAACAGATTTAGAAGTCCCTTGTTCATGGATTGAAGACATAATATTGTTAAGATGGCAATACTCTCCAAATTGATCTATAGATTCAGTGCAATCTGTATCAGAATACCAGCTGGTTCTTTGCAAGAAATTGACAAGCTGATACTAAAATCCGTATGGAAACATAAGGGACCCTGAATAGCCAATACAATCTTGGAAAACCAGAACAAATTGGAGAATGCACACTTCGCAATTTCAAAACTTACTACAAAGCAACCGTAATCAAGACTGTGGTATTGACATAAGGATAGACATATATTAACAAAATAAAATTGAAAGTCCATAAATAAACCCATGTATCTATGGTAACTAATTTTCAACATGGGTGTGAAAACCATTCAATGGGGAAAGAATAGTCTTTTCAATAAATGCTGCTGAAACAACAGGATAGTCACATACAAAAGAATGAAGCTGAACTCTTACTTCACACCATATACAAAAATTAACTGTAAATTGATCAAAGACCTAAATGTAAAAGTCAAAATCATAAAACTCTTAGAAAAAACATCAGGGTAAATCTTTGTGACCTTGGATTTAGCAATAGATTCTAAGATATGTCACCAAAACACAAGCAACAAAAAGATAAATTGGACTTCATCAAAATCAAATGTTCTGGGGGTGGAGTCAAGATGGCATACTAGGAGGATGTGGAATTCGCATCTCCTCACAACTAGGGCACCTACCAGGCACTGGTGGGGGACCATGGACACCTAAGGGGACGGGAGGAACCCCCAGCGACCAGGTAGGACGTGGGGCATGGGGGGAGTGAAGGGGGAGGAGAACTGGAGGTGGGATGGGACTGGTGCCCCTGAGGGGCGGCTGGGGGAGGGGAAGGAGTAGCAGTAGCAGGATACAAAATTAATGCACAGAAATCTCTTGCATTCCTATACACTAATGATGAAAAATCTGAAAGAGAAATTAAGGAAACACTCCCATTTACCATTGCAACAAAAAGAATAAAATACCTAGGAATAAACCTACCTAAGGAGACAAAAGACCTGTACATAGAAAACTATAAGACACTGATGAAAGAAATTAAAGATGATACAAACAGATGGAAAGACATACTATGTTCTTGGATTGGAAGAATCAACATTGTGAAAATGACTATACTACCCAAAGCAATCTACAGATTCAGTGCAATCCTTATCAAACTGCCAATGGCATTTTTCACAGAACTAGAACAAAAAATTTCAAAATTTGTATGGAAACACAAAAGACCCCGAATAGCCAAAGCAATCTTGAGAAAGAAAAATGGAACTGGAGGAATCAGGCTCCCAGACTTCAGACTGTACTACAAAGCTACAGTAATCAAGACAGTATCGTACTGACACAAAAACAGAAATATAGATCAATGGAACAGGATAGATAGCCCAGAGATAAACCCACGCAGATATGGTCACCTTTTCTTTGATAAAGGAGGCAAGAGTGTACAGTGGAGAAAAGACAGCCTCTCCAATAATTGGTGCTCGGAAAACTGGACAGCTACATGTTAAAGAATGAAATTAGAACACTTCCTAACACCATACACAAAAAAATAAACTCAAAATGGATTAAAGACCTAAATGTGAGGCCAGACACTATAAAACTCTTAGAGGAAAACATAGGCAGAACACTCTATGACATAAATCACAGCAAGATCCTTTTTTGACCCACCTCCTAGAGAAATGGAAATAAAACAAAAATAAACAAATGGGACCTAATGAAACTTAAAAGCTTTTGCACAGAAAAGGAAACCATAAACAAGACGAAAAGACAACCCTCAGAATGGGAGAAAATATTTGCAAACAAAGCAACTGACAAAGGATTAATTGCCAAAATATACAAGCAGCTCATGCAGCTCAATATCAAAAAAACAAATAACCCAATCCAAAAATGGACAGAAGACCTAAATAGACATTTCTCCAAAGAAGATATACAGAGTGCCAACAAACACATGAAAAGATGCTCAACATCACTAATCATTAGAGAAATGCAAATCAGAACTACAATGAGGTAACACCTCATATCAGTCAGAATGGCCATCATCAAAAAATCTACAAACAATAAATGCTGGAGAGGGTGTGAAGAAAAGGGAACCCTCTTGCACTGTTGGTGTAAATGTACATTGATACAGCCACTATGGAGAACAGTATAGAGGTTCCTTAAAAAACTAAAAATAGAACTACCATATGACCCAGCTATCCCAAAACTGGGCATATACCCTGAGAAAAGCATAATTCAAAAAGAGTCATGTACCATAATGTTCATTGCAGCACTATTTACAATAGCCAGGACATGGAAGCAACCTAAGTGTCCATCAACAGATGAATGGATAAAGAAGATGTGGCAGATATATACAATGGAATATTACTCAGTCATAAAAGGAAACGAAATTGAATTATTTGTAGTGAGGTGGATGGACCTAGAGACTGTCATACAGAGTGAAGTAAGTCAGAAAAAGGAATACAAATACCGTATGCTAACACATATATATGGAATCTAAAAAAAAATGGTTATGATGAAACTAGGGACAGGACAGGAGTAAAGACACAGACGTAGAGAATGGACTTGAGGACACAGGGAGGGGGAAGGGTAAACTGGGATGAAGTGAGAAAGCAGCACTGACATATATACACTTCCAAATGTAAAATAGCTAGTGGGAAGCAGCTGCATGGCACAGGGAGATCAGCTTGGTGCTTTGTGACCACCTACAGAGGTGGGATAAGGAGGGGAGGAGGGAGATGCAAGAGGGAGGGGTTATGGGGATATACGTATATGTACAGCTGATTCACTTTGTTATACAGCAGAAACTAACACAACACTGTAAAGCAATTATACGCCAATAAAGATGTTAAAAAAAAAGAAAGTTCTGTACTACAAAGGACACTATGAAGAAAATGAAAAGACAAGCCACAGAATAAGAGAAAACACTTGCAAATGATATATCTGACAAGAACTTCTGTATAAAATATGTAACGAGTTCTTATAACTCAGTAACAAAAAGACAAACCAATAAAAAATGGGCAAAGGATCTAAGTAGACATTTCTCCAAAGAAGATATGCAAATGGCCAAAGAGCATGTGAAAATATTCTTTACATCATTAGCCATCAGGACAATGTAAACGAAAACTCCAATGAGACGCTACTTCATACCCACTAGGATGACTATAATAAAAATATCAGATAATAACAAATGTTGGTGAGGATATTGAACCCTCATACATAGTGATGGGAATGTGAAATGGTGCAGCCACTTTGAAAAACAGTCTGGCAGTTCCCCCCAAAAGTGAAAAAGTTACCATATGGCCCAGCAATTTCACTTCTAGGTATGAACCTAAGAGAAATGGAAACATATGTCCACATCAAAATTTCTAGACAAATGTTTATAGTAGCCTTATTAATAATAACTACAACCCAAATGTCCATCAACTGATGAATGGATGAACAAAATTTGGTATTTCCATCCAAAGGAATATTATTCAGGCATAAAAATGAATTAAGTTCTGATACATGCTACAACATAATGAACCTTGAAAACATTATGCTAAAAAGAGTCAGTTATAAAAATCACATATTATATGATTCCCTTTATATGAAATATCCAGAAAAGGCACATCTATCGATATAGAAAATAAACTAGTGGTGCCTACGAGTGAGGTGGGGGTGGGCATGTTTGAGAGGTGATAGCTGAAAGATACAGGTTTTTGTTTGAGGTGATGGATGTATTCTAAAACTGACCATGGTGATATGCCCTAATTTATTTTTTTACATCTTTATTGGAGTATAATTGTTTTACAATGGTGTGTTAGTTTCTGCTTTATAACAAAGTTAATCAGCTATATATATACATATATCCCCATATATCCTCTTGTGTCTCCCTCCCACCCTCCCTATCTCACCCCTCTAGGTGGTCACAAAGCACCGAGCTTATCTCCCTGTGCTATGTGGCTGCTTCCCACTAGCTCTGTTTCATCACTCTCTACCTGTCATCAATCAATCCTTTAGTCATTCCCACTCAAACAACCTAGATGAGATTTTTCATGTGTTTTTTACTGTTAACTAAGGTGATCTCATTGTCCAGCTGGGTAGCTCTTCTAACACCCTGACCTCTCAGTATCTTGACCTCTATTCCAATGCTTGTGAAATTCATGTTCACTCCACCTTAGTCACCCCTACTATGACTCATAGATATGGTCTGAGTGATTTTCAGTTTTTTAAACTAAAAAGAAAAAAAGGGTCAAGAATCAAACCGATCATTAAGATTTTTGGAAATGGAATGGAGAAGGTCAGGAAAGGTCAATGAAGCATTTTATCCTGGGCCGCAGTTAATGTTATTAGTAGCCTGATAGCGTGGGAGAGTGAGAGGAAGCACAGAACAGGTATGGGTTGCTTCAGCTGGCTCATTCCCTCAAACTTGTGGGGAGGTGGGGCTTAACTCAGTCAGCTCTAAACACCTTGGGCGGGGGAGAGAGTCTGTTCCTTTCTCTCTACCCATTATTTAGATCTTATCCAGATCACTTAATCTCTCAGTTCTCTGCTCCATAAAATGTGAAAATATAACAGCTGCTCTGATCTGCCATGAGCAACTATTCTGAGATCCTAGTTTGAAATGTTTGAAGCTCTTTGGAGAAGGGTGGACCTTTTAGTGGTCTTATATGGCCCTCTTGAAGGCTTACCTGGTCAATAACTGGCATGCTCTGATGAAGAAAGGCCCTGAAGTGGTGAATGAAACAGCAGCATAGTCAATGGAGACAATACCCACATATACACCCCATGTCATCTGAGGGTCAAATTTTTTCCTGGCCCTGACTCCTTGCTATCAAGTACAGGAGATACATTTATCAGAAAAAATTTATGTTACTTGAGTCTGGTGCATGCTCTCTGGAATTTCCGAGCCCAAAGCACTCATCCTGAAGTAATCCTGAATCTATTTCTGGTCCTAGGTACATGTTTTATATTTATACAGCCCTTTACAATTTTCAGGGCACTTTCACTGATTGACTTATGTATTCTTTACTACAAGTCTTACCTTCAACAGTAAAATTGGAAGCTTGGCCTATGATGGATGTTCAATTGTTATTATCTGTCTTTTATTCCTCTAAATTTCTATCCCTAACTGTACAAATAAATCTCCAGAGAGATGAAGCAAGGCAAAAAAAAATTGATTGGTCTTGCTTGATGTTTACTGGTTTGGGTGCCATTGGGGAAGGGGATAAACTGGTGGTCCCTTGGCTTGTGTCTGTCTCAGGTTAGACACAGGTTGAGCACCCACTTGGGATTTTTGCAAGCACAGGAAGCTAATGTACATCTTCTAAGTAGCAGAGTTATCACACAAATAATCTCCACCAGAGACAGGTGTCCCATAGGAGGCTGTTAATGGTCCATAACGTGCTTATCATAGCATAGGAATGAAGGGCCAAAAATTACAATAAATTGAAGTAGTTTGCTTCTGTGCTGAGGCTCTCAATCATGGTAACCATATAAACTCAGACACAGTTCAATAATTTATTTCTCTGGTCTATGTGATGGGAAAACTCTCAAGGCTGAGGGACTTTGTTTTCCCCTCAGACTCTCAATGCTCATCTGTATTGCACTTTGGATGGTAATAGCTGCATTTGTGCTGAACAGTATTTTTTCTTCAATAAATAAAAAATGGCAGGGATAAATTTCTCTCTTTCTATTTTTGCTAATGAAACATGAACATTTGGTTCCCCATTGTATTGCTATTATCCATGATCCATAATCTTTTATTTCATGTGTATCCATGTCTTCATGTGTGAAAAACTCGAGGGTCACAGACTAGCAGAAACAGAAAAAATATTTAACATTTAAACGTTTCACGCAGTATAATGTCAGAGTTGTTATAATGGCCATTTTCTGTTTTCAACAAACATTGCATTTGTTATAGCTTTCTCTGACCTATAAAAGCATCAGAGAGGATGCTTCTCCCTCCTATGCCTCTTTAGACTTCTAAAAAAGGTTAGATATCTTATTAATTACATGTTATTTGCAAATACATTTTAAAAAATTATATCAGGTGAAACAGATCCTACTACTTACAGCACTAGAAAGAAGAGTTGAGGTTGGCTTTAAGTGAACAAAATAATACCGTGGCTTATTTGAGATTCAGGATCCTGAATACGATGGGCTCTTTTCCGGGTGCTGTAAATCTATTATGATTTTCCTTTTTTAAAAAAATTTATTTACTTATTTATTTGTGGCTGTATTGGGTCTTCGTTTCTGTGCGAGGGCTTTCTCTAGTTGTGGCAAGTGGGGGCCACTCTTCATCGCGGTGCGTGGGCCTCTCACTATCGCGGCCTCTCTTGTTGCGGAGCACAGGCTCCAGATGCACAGGCTCAGTAATTGTGGCTCACGGGCCTAGTTGCTCCGCGGCATGTGGGATCTTCCCAGACTAGGGCTCGAACCCGTGTCCCCTGCATTGGCAGGCAGATTCTCAACCACTGCGCCACCAGGGAAGCCCTATGATTTTCCTTTTTATGAACGGCATTTGACAACCATTTGACAATTCTTATAATAGAACCCAGTGTGAATATGAACACAAAAGTCTTTGGGATTCTTGCAAGTGCAGAAAAGTAATGTACATTTTCTAGGTAGCAGAGTTATCACACAAATAATCAACTCATGAAAAGAACAGAGCAAAACGAAATATCTACCTGGGAGAACAAGAAGTCTGAAAAAAAAGTATAATGGCCAATGTCTGTGGTAGGGAGCTTCCATGATGACCCCAATGATCCCGCCTCCTGGTATTTGTGCTGTGTATATAGATGGTTCCTGACTTATTTATGATGGTTTGACTTGAAATTTTTTGACTTTATGATGGTGTGAAGGGATAAACATTTGGTAGAAACCGTACTTCAAATTTCAAATTCTGATCTTTTCCCAGGCTAGGAATATGCAGTATGATACTCTCTGGTGATGCTGGGTAGTGGTGGCATGCCCATAATTCCCAGTCTGCCCTGTGAGCACGAAGGTAAACAACTGGTACAATTATAACCATTGTGTACCCATACAACCATACAGAAGTTTTTCACTTTTGGTACAGTATTCAATAAATTACATGAGATATTGAACACTTTATTATAAAATGCTCTGTGTTAGTTGATTTTGCCCAACTATAGGCTAATGTAAGTGTTCTGAGAACATTTAAGGAAAGCTAGGCTAAGCTATGATGTTTGGTAGGTTAGATGTATTAAATACATTTTCAACTTAACAATATTTTCAACTTACAATGGGTTGATCAGGGCATAACCCCATCGTAAGTCGAAAAGATCTGTAGTCTTCATCCACACTGAATAGGGCTGACTGGTGTAATCAATAGGATAGTGGTGTAATGATGGTTTGTGACTTCCAAGGCGAGGTCATAAGAGACATGTTTTCGGGACTTCCCTGGTGGCGCAGTGGTTAAGAATCTGCCTGTCAATGCAGGGCACGTGGGTTCGAGCCCTGGTCCAGGAAGATCTCACATGCCACAGAGAAACTAAGCCTGTGTGCCACAACTACTGAGCCTGCACTCTAGAGCCTGGAGCCACAACTACTGAAGTCCATGTGCCACAACTACTGAAGCTCACACACCTAGAGCCCGTGCTCCACAACAAGAGAAGCCACCACAATGAGAAGCCCGCGCACTGCAACAAAGAGTGGCCCCCGCTCGCCGCAACTAGAGAAAGCCCACACACAGCAACGAAGACACAATGCAGCCAAAAATAAATAAATAAATTTATATATATATAAAAAAGGACGTATGTTTTCTGCTTTGCTTTCTCTTGGATCACTCACTCTGGGAGAAGCCAGCTGCCATATTGTGAGACCACTCAAGCAGCCCTATGGTATGAGAATTTTCACCGCAGCATGTTTCTGGTAGTGGGTAGCTGGAGGTAGCCCAGGTGTCAGTTTGTGGGAAAGTGATGGGTGAAATGTGATGATTGCATAACAGTAAGCTCCATGATTAAATGCAAGAGGTTGGACCTGCATACATCAACATACGTAGGTATTAAAAATAGTGCTTCCCCAGAAATAATATTATTTATGCAAATAAAAATCCCTCAAACAACAATACACATTTCGCAAGAACACATTCAAGTAAAAAGATATACAAAAATACATTAAAATGCAGATCATGGCAAGGAGGAGAAAATGAATGGAATGTGTAGATAAAAATAAATAACAAATGAATTAAACAAGAGAGGGAATCTTAAGGGGCCTTGGACTGAGGAATGTGATTTACTCAATCTTCTGAACTAGAAGTTGAGAACTAGAATTAAAGAAAAAAAACTACTGGAAAAAAGTCCAGACTTTCAAAAGGAAGGGCATGTGAAAGAGTGATAGAAAAAGAGGAGGAACATCCAGTGACACCTCGGACCAGTTTCAAAACAAAAAGACATCTGTGCTCCAGGGCTGGGTTGTTCTGGGCATAAAAGCAGGTGATTAACAGGGTGAGGGGAGGCTGATTTAAGCTGCCAATCAAGGCCAGTTTTGCCTTCTACCTTAGGGTCTTTGTGTCTTTATCCAGGGAATGCACTGTAAAGTAAAATTTCTTATGAATGAAGAACGGTTATGAAAAAGAGGCTCAGAAAATAATGTCTTTATTTTAAAAGACTTTTAAACAATACTGCTCCTGTTTTTTTTTGTTTGTTTGTTTCTTATAAATCACCAAGTGTTTGTGTACTGAGTTATCTGGTGCAATTCTAAACCTACCTGTTGACCTACTGTCTAGAAAGTGAATAGCCAAATATCATGAGAAAAGCTATTTAACTTTAATTTTCTTATCCTTTAAATGAGATTTTGACCTGATGTTTAAAGGTTCCACTATCACAGCTTGAACTATATTTCATATTTTAAAAAAGTGGTTGAGACTTTATTAATACTAAAGAACACTTGAAAAATCCACTTCTTACCCCACCACTCTCACATAAAAACAGCTCTCCTTTGGGTTCTCATCCATGCTTTATAGATTGGCCTAATGAATCTCACGTGTCATGAGCAAAGGAAGATTTTCAAGTCACTTTTCACATAACCTGAACAATACGCTATGCACTGTGACAAGCCCAATATGAAGTATGAAGAAAGAAGATCCTCGTCTTCAAATTATATGCTTCTAAAGGGAACCCACCTGCACTGTTGGTGGGAATGTAAATGGATACAGCCACTATGGAGAACTGTATGGAGGTTCATAAAAAAACTACAAATAGAACTACCATATGACCCAGTATCCCACTACTGGGCATATACTCTGAGAAAACCATAATTCAAAGAGTCATGTACCACAATGTTCATTGCAGCACTATTTACAATAGCCAGGAAATGGAAGCAGCCTAAGTGTCCATTGACAGATGAATGGATAAAGAAGATGTGGCATATATACACAATGGAATATTACTCAGTCATGAAAAGGAACAAAAGTGAGTTATTTGTAGTGAGGTGGATGGACCTAGAGACTGTCATACACAGTGAAGTAAGTCAGAAAGAGAAAAACAAATACCATATGCTATGCATATATATGGAATTTTAAAAAGCAGTACTGATGAACCTAGTGGCAGGGCAGGAATAAAGACACAGACGTAGAGAACAGATTTGAGGGCATAGGGGGAAGGGGAAGCTGGGATGAAGTGAGAGAGTGGCATGGACATATACAAACTACCAAATGTAAAATAGCTAGCTAGTGGGAAGCAACTGCATGGCACAGGGAGATCAGCTCGGAGCTTTGTGACCACCTAGAGGGGTGGGATAGGGAGGGTGGGAGGGAGACGCAAGAGGGAGGGGATATGGGGATATATGTGTACGTATAGCTGATTCACTTTGTTGTACAGCAGAAACTAACACAACATTGTAAAGCATTTATACTCCAATAAAAATGTACAAAAAGCAGATTATATGCTTCTAGAATAAGAACTACTACATCATGAAAAGGAAAAATCACAGGCCCATTCTAGGGGGTGTTGTTGACGCCCCATCACACAGGCTGTCCACCCACCTCTGAGCTCAACTGTAGCTGCAGAAGGCAGTTCCCCAAGCTGCAGCTTTGCCCCTGATGGGCTTCCCTCTGTCTCTCCACCAGCTCTCTCGGACCCACAGCAGCTTGCTGAGTCCTTGTGTAGGGAAGTTCCAGAAGTGCCAGGGATTTGACTCCCCCAGGGCCAATATTTAACCAACAAGAAATGGAAATCTGTGGATAAAGATACTTTATTGCTGAAAAGAAGGGTGGCAAACTGGGAGTGATTCAGCTGGAGAGTTAAGGAGGGGTGGGTCCATAAGGAGCTTATAAAACCTTATAAGGACTTTACCCTGAAAACAAAAGCTCTTAAAGGGATTTAAGCTAGAAGAGACATGATCAGATCTGCGCTTAAAAATTATCTCTAACTGTAGTGAATGGATTTGGGAGGGACCAGACCTGACAGTGAGACTAGTTGATCCAGATGAGGTGATGGTGAACAAGGTCAAGTAGGAAGTAGCATTAGGAGGAGAAATAAGTGACAGGACCTGGGAGACATTTAGTTGTGGAACTAGCAGACTCGGTGGCTGATTGGAAGTGGGGGAGGTGAGAGAAAGGGAGGAATGGAGGATGATGATTATTTCTCCAATTTGGATAACATTTGGTGGATAGTGGGGCTGTTCTCTAATAGGGGGAACAACAGAAGGAGCACTGGGGGAGCACTTGAGAGTGCTGGTGATGGCTGCCATTTTGGACAGGACGTACTGTTGACTTTGAGGTGCATGGTGGGAAAAGCAAGTAGAGATATCTATTGCTCAGACATCTAATGTGTCTGGAGCTTAGGAGAGAGACCTGGGCTGCAGGTGAGCACAGGGATGGCAGTGAAGCCATGGGAGGTGACGGATCACCTGAGCATTGAGTAGAATAAGAACAAGCCAGATCTTGAAGAAGTGAAATGGAGAGCCCACCAATGATTCTACAAACGTAAGCAGCCACCTGGAAGACAAAGAAAGCTTCAGAGATGCCTAGTTGAGATAAAGGCTCAGGGTGTCCTTGTTGAAAAAGCCAGTGGGGTACAAAAATAGGCAAAACTAATCTGTTTCAAGACCTGGGGAAAGTGATTGCCTTTCAGGGAATAGGTAGTGACTGGTGGAGGAGGGGGCAAAAGGGGAATTCTGTCTCTTTCTCTCTCTGGGTGCCGCTGAGATGTGTGCATGAAGTTTGTGAGAAGACTGGGGGCAGCAGGGGATGCTGGGGCTCTGACATCTGCTCCAAAGGCACAGGTTACTGTCTCGAGCTCAGACCTACAGTGCGCTGGCTGTAAAAACCCCATGCGCAGAATGAGGAATCTCCTTTTCAAGTAGACGGACACGGCCAATTGCACACTTTTAATTGTTTAATTAATGAATATTTACATTAAAAAAAGCAGTTAAGGGACTTGGCATCAAAAGCATTGACTGTGAGGCAGAGAATGGATACACGTATCATTTCCAAGGCTTCCCAGAAGGAAAATCCAGGGAGACTGAGTTTCTTGAGTTCACAATTGTCATTCTGAATACAAATCGTTAGGCCTATCTGTCCTCATTTAACACTTTAGTTACAAACATTATCAACCACGCTTCCATATGAGTGCTCAGCTGGGAGAAGATTGCTTTAGTTGACAAAAACTCTTTCAGAACAAAAAAACATGTGATTTTTCATTCTTGAAAGGACTTGACCTTGTTAGAATAAATCTATTGTAGAATGCTGGGCTCTGGGATAGGGAGAGTTGAAAACCTTGCTTATGGAAGAGATTAGAACTCACCCAAACCTGTTTGGTTGAGGCACCGTAATTGGACGTTCTTTGCTCTCTCTAGAGGGAGGATCAGTAAACGTTTCTTAAGGACGGCAAGTGTTCTCAGATTTGCAGCTCATTCGGTCATGAGGCATGTAAACAAATGGACATGGCTACATTCAAATAAAACTTTATTTACAAAAACAGGAGGCCCAGCCTTAGTTTGCCAAAGCCTGCCATAAGGGTGAGGCTAGGGCCTGAGCTCTGTCCAGAATATCTGAATATTCTGAAGGGATGGATGTTCACCAGCAAGTATCTGGTTTTTGCATCAGAGACATGTGCTCCAACTGCAATACTTTGGTATGAATTTTTAGAATGGCTGAGGAGAATATCAGTACCTTTGACTCAGACAATTTTATGGGAAGAATCCAAGTGGAATATACATTAGGAGAGCATGATGTTACATTTCCTAGTGCTGAGCAGAGCTAGTACAACATTCACTTAAGTGCATTTATCTAGAATAAAGCAAACAACTAGAGCTGCTAGGGAATAGGAAAGAGTAATTAAGTCTGCCTTTTGGTTGGATTGCAATCCCAGTCTCTGATTTTAAAACTTAAAAGTTTAAAATGATTAGTGTGACAAATTTCCATTTATCTTACTTTGATTACTTTTTAAGTTAAAATTTAATACGGGTATAAAGGAAAAAAGAAAATAACCTATAATATATTAAGCCAAAGAATTTTTGTTTCCTTTAATGAATCCTTCCACTCTGCAGTCAAAGCCAATAATATATCACATGTGAATTAAATGCCACTAGGAATCATATTGTGGCATCTGCCTCCCCCTAAACATAATGTGAATCCATCGATTCTTCACCTGCAACTTTTGGATAGAGGGCGATGAATTCCTTTTCCAGGGAATTTCTAGATTCAAGAATTTCTCAAGGCCTATGCCTGGTAAAACCCATTTTAAACCTCCAAGTTGCCAGTAGTAATTGACTTCAGAGGATCTTCTAAGGAAATAAAATTGTATTCCTAAGCACACCGAAAATCCTTTAGCGTTTGCTCACTTTTCATACATGGGAGAATTGAGAGGGATGAGAAGACATGAAGGGCCCTCTTTAGCCCCTCTCCAGAGGGTGACCGGCATCTGAAAATGCTCAAGTGCCACATCAGATCAGAGATGCTAAAAAGAACCACCACCTCTGTTAAAAAATGATAATATTTTGTCAATCACTTAAAAGTGTGAGTTAAACTGAAGATTTATTTTAGATGCCTAATGTTGTTTTTTCCCAGAACTTTTCCTTGTCCTCTAAAATGGTTTCCATAATACGGAAGGGCTCTGGTTGGGGAAAGAGGCTGAAGGAATAAGGAATGAGGAGGGGCAGAAAGACGTGCAGGATCTCCATGATGTATATAAAATCTGTTCTGCCTGTCGTCTTATATCTGCAAAAAGACTTCCTGGCTTACTGTCTTCATCTGGAAGACTGTTAATTCACAATATGTTACAATTTCCCAAGTTATTACATAAAAGATTAACTGCTTCTGGTTTTGACTACCTAGAGACAAAATTTTCTTCCAAACATGCTATTAAAATATAACCAATGTTTTGTTTTACAATATGTTACTCAGTTATCTAATGACCAGCTCTCTGTGATGCATGACAGCTGAGAATGAAGGCCATCCCACTGAAGGGTGAGTCCCTGAGTGGACACTTGCTCCAGAGCAAATGCCTGAACCCAACCTGCTGTGTTTAGTATCCTCCAACCACTAAGCTTGGCCAATCTGAATAGCTTTAAAAGGCCATGACCACTTTCTACCCTTCACTTCTTATAATCATAGAATTTTTCCTTCTAGAAAGCAAAAATTATTACAGAGATTATCAGAGTGTCAGGTACAGCACTTACAGGCATTTCAAAAGATTATAGTCAATTTAAAATGCTGAACAGATTCAAAATAGCTTTTCAAGACTGCATCTCTTGCATTTTAATGTTTACATCAGACATTGCGATGTTAAAGATAAATTATCTGAACTTCTATTAGGTAGTAATGGTGTCAGAGAATGATGGGTAATTAGGCCATATGGTATATCCTGTGTCCACGGCAATCCTGTGTCCCATGCAATTTTTGCAGAATGCTGCACTATGTAAACTGCTACTGCAAAGCAGGCAATTATGGCACTGTATTTTCCATAAAATCCACCCAAATAAATCTTGCAGCCCCTCTCTTTGCAGATGAGCATCTTGCCTTTAAGAGGATGCAGTAGAAAAGAAACTTGCTAACAGTTTCTTTAGCAACAGCAGGAAGATTTCTTGTCTGAGACTCCGTAAGTTTTTCATTTCATTAGCTGTCTCCTCCACCTCCTTTATTCATCCGACAAACACGTACTGAGCACCTCCTATGAGCCAGGCACCGTTTCAGGCTTGGGGGATACACTAAGAACAAAACACAGGAAAGTCCCTGCCCCATGGAGCTTACATTCTAGTAGGGGGAGACAGACAAGCACATAAATACATAATATCACAGGGTTCAAAATAGCTTAGAGACATCCTGTCTGAAATCTACTGCATCTCCTCCTTTTGGGGCTGTGATGAGTGAAAGGAGAGGCCAGTAATGGACCAACGATGTCACTGGTCCTAATGGGTAAACTTCAGTGAGTCCTTCAATTAACCTGGGTCTCAGTTTCCTCAGCTATAAAATGGGCAGAGGTTGGATTAAGTGACTTTTTTTTTTTAAGAGAAAGGGCCCTTTCAAGAGCCAGTTTGTTGACTGTTCTACATTTTTTAAAAATTTAAAAAGAAAACATGAAAATTCCTTAGGTATTCCACATACACTCAACACTTTAAATGCCAATCTAAACTTCATAAATAGCAAATATCTTATTTACAACTGCTATAGAATGAAGTCATTTTTCTATCTTCAGCCACCATAAAAGCATATTCATTTCCATTGTTGGTTGCATAGTTCCACCTCATTTGTAAAACCCTCCTGGGTATGACACTGTCTCTCTCCTACCAACCTAGTTCACAGACTTTGTGCTCCTGTTTAACCTTTTCCACTGGACTATCAGTTCTAGGAAAATAGGGATTGGGTCCTTACTCCTTTGGATGAGAGTCTGTCCAGGTAATCCATAGAGGTGTAATCATTGCACCTACACCATGTTTTATGGCCTCAGGCCCGTTGGGAACCCACATTAGTTCTTTAGGTTGTAAGAATAGTTCTGCTTAATAAAATTAGAGCTATGGTGGGGGCCTCCCTGGTGGCACAGTGGTTGAGAGTCCGCCTGCCGATGCAGGGGACACAGGTTCGTGCCCCGGTCCGGGAAGATCCCACAGGCCGCGGAGCGGCTGGGCCCGTGAGCCATGGCCACTGAGCCTGCGTGTCCGGAGCCTGTGCTCCGCAACGGGAGAGGCCACAACAGTGAGAGGCCCGCGTACCGCAAAAAAAAAAAAAAAAAAAAAAAAAAATTTAGAGCTATGGGGTACCAAAGGGTATGTACACTAACATCCAAAAAGGAGAAATGGGTTTCCAGAACAATTCACAGACTAGGATAATGTGAATTAAAAAATAATCCTAACCTCTTTGGAACCCTGGTGGAATGTTAATGTATATTTAATAACGCAAGTGAAGTTGTATGCATTTTGCAAACAGTTTTTCTTAAAGAAGGTAACATAGCTGGCGAGCTGAATGTCAAATAAGGCTCATACTCATTAACTTGGCATGAGTTATGAAGCCCCTGATTCTCTTGAAAGACAAGCTGTATTCACTGGTTTGACTTTGAAATGTAGAAACTCAAATTTCAATCAATCCAGCAGCTAAGGATGACAGGAAATTTTACAGGCCTATAAGAAATCTTCTTTTCTTATCTGGATCAGATTCCCACCAAAACGTTGAAGATTGCTGAAGGCTGCATGCTGTGTCTTTGAGTTTTATCGGTTGCTGTGTAATCAAATATCCTACACGTTTTCAAATCTGATAGGGTGGGCCCTATCAAAAGGACACATCTTATCGATGCCTTTGGATGCAAAGTGAAATCTCTGCCTTAATAACCGAATTTAATTCCTTCCTGTTGATCTGTGGTGTCAACATACATGCTGTCAATGTTGTCAGAAGTGCCTAACATGGGCTGCTGTGTAGACTAAGGTCTGTCCTGTCCTTTCAGTCACTGGAAAGGAATAAGGACCACATCCTTGGTTGGGTGCACACGACTACTCCGGGGCCAGAAGGGCAGGGGCAGGAGCAACCCATGTAACCTTAAATAACCTTGAAGCAGCATCACAACATCTTCTAACAATAGACAATACCTCAAACAGAGCCTGTATGGACTATGAGAGGAAGGCAGGTCCAGCAGACATCAATTGCATAAGTGAGGGTCAGAGAAAAATAAGGAGGTTCAGACAACTTTTGGCAAAGTAGATCACAGTGACAGGTAAATTCTTGTTAGCAAAGAAAATGCAGTTTGGTATACATCATGGAATTTTAGTATGTGTTTAAGCTGTTGGGTATATGCTACCTACGAATACAGTCCTTTTTTCACAGGGACAGGCAGGAGGAATTATAAAGCCCTGCTGATTTTCACTGTCCTTATATCAGTATGACTACAGCCCTTCCCAGCCAACCCAAAGGGTCCAAGTGTTGGATACAAGAGTGCACTGGGTCTCGCTATGGCTGTTAGGTCTCCAGAAAGTCACTGTGTGACATGTACTCTTCAGGGTGGAAGTCTTTGAGTTGCAAACAAGTATGACTCTTAAGTCCAAACCTCGGTGGGCACCATGGCTTCTTTAGTTCCAACAGAAGGCAGTAGGTTTTCTTCAGACAGGAAATAAAAGGGAAATTGTACCAAGAACCCACGGATCTTTTTCAGTTCTTCCTCAGCTCTAATGGGATCTTCCTTTGCTAAGATGGGCTTGCTTATAAAGTCTCTCAGCTGAATTAAATTGTGTACTTCATCATTGGGAAGGCACCGGAACACCTGATTAAATAGGAAACTGAGTGACAGGTTTAAAAGAAAGGATATCCCCTTTACTGAAAATACTCATTCCGACGGACAAAACCTTTGTTTTATGAAACACATATTAATTAGTTTTATGTTACAGCGCAGACCTGATTGAAGGGTTGCTTCTTTTATTTGCTACAAAGAGAGTGCTAGATTTGCTTCCATCAAAAAAAAAATCAACACAGATCCTATATCTGATCTACATAAATGACTGACCTCAGGATAAAGTCAAGCTAGGGGTAAGGAGTTTCATGGGTGATACCTTACTTTTTGGATAATAATCACCCCTGAATTTCACTGGAGGTTCTGGTCTAAAAGGAAAATTGTGTATTATATTTTCTCTAACTTTTTAATTTTGAAAAATGTTTTTATCTGTACCTGTACTTAAAGTTATCAATTGTGCATGTATATTGCTAACTGAAAATAAGTTTCACACATCATAACACTTCACACCTCAATATTTCAGCATGTATTTCTTAAGAATAAGGACACGAGCCTATATAACCACAGTACAATTCTCACACCTCAGAAAATCAATTCTATGTTATTTAAGATATGGTCCATTTTCAGATTTACCCGATTATTCCCAAAATGTCTTCTATAGCTGTTATTCCTCCCAATCCAGGATCCAAACTAGGCTGTGCCCTGCATTTTAAAAATTACATTTGAAAAGACTCCATGCACACAACCTATTTGATCATGGCCTTGAGGCCTCAGTATGAAATAAGGCTATGTAGATAGTTGTCATGTTTCATTAGAAATGATGAATTTTCTGTGCTGAGGCGACTCTGGAAGTCAGAAGAAGAATGCACTCTCACCCAGTTTATAATAGATGGTCAGTGGAACTCAGCTTGAATATTTTCTATGATGGAATGCTGGCTACTTCATGATGTAACCTGTTTCAGTGTCAGGTGACTCAACTCTTGTACACTCTTTATCATCATCAATGGACGGAACTTACCAGAAGATGCATTTAGCCTCCCTAACAAACGAAGCTGGTTTTAAAACACCTTTCCAAAATTAGAGCTGTCCAAATGAGGAAGTTTCTCATTATTAATAAGCTTGATCATTAGGATGGACACCATTTACTATATGTACTATGTGCTAAATACATTTAATAGACTGTTCTTTATCCTCACGACCACCTAGTGAATGTTCCTCCCAATTTATAGGAGAGGAAAGAAAGGAAGGCTCAGAACATCAAATTACTACACTCATAGTTATATCACCAGCAACTGTGTGAGCTGGGCTGAACCCAAGTCTGACTCATTTTTTGATCCCATCTGCCTCTTTTCTCTTTGTCACTAGACATGTATAAAGGCTGGGTAACCACGTGCTAAGGATGCTTATGATGAGATTCTGGAATCTGAGACCAGAATGCCACTAAAGTCTCTTCTAAACAATAATCCATGGCTCTTTTTGACTCTGTTTTTTTAACGTCTACCAAGAAGTATTTTATTACACCTTGGAGGTGTATTGGTTTTTTACACTCATTAAGAATACTCTGTGCCAATAATATGCAGAAATAATTATGTGCTTTTGTGACATGATTCAATTAAAAAAGGAGCAGGATATGTGAACCTCACCTTATCATAAATTGTAGCATTTCGAGCTGCCGTTGAAACCCACACCTCCTTGAAGAATTTGTCACTCACTGGATCCTGAATGTCTTCACTAGGGCCAGAAAGATAGCCGAGGACAACCCTGAAATACAAGTGTCCTCCAAAATGAGTAAATGAAACAAAGCAGTTTGCTGCAGGCACTGTTTCTAATGGTACAGCAATTCAGACACTCAACCACAGAAGTCCTCTTTTTTTTAAGGAAATCAAAGGAAGCCATTAAGACTAAGTGTGTGTCTGTGTGTCTATATATAAAAAAGCCCAGTTGCAAAACAAAACAAAACAAAACAGAAAAGCCTAAGTTGTTATGATGTTTGAGACAGAGAAACACCTTCATTTTGCTCTAAGAGAGTTCTTGTAATTTGGCCTAAGAGGGCAAGAACCTTGGAAGATAGGATTAGTATTCAAAGCATGTGCCTTTCATCGTGCTGAGCCTTTCCAAAAACGATCTCAGTAAATCCTCAACAGCCTTATGAAGAAGCAGCTATTAAAAAAAAAAAAAAAAGTAAAAGAATAGTAAAAACAAAAGAAGCAAGTAGTATTATTTTCCTTTAATTGAAAAGGGAACAAAGGGGACATCCCTGGTGGCACAGTGGTTAAGACTCTGAGCTTCCAAGGCAGGGGGCCCGGGTTCGATCCCTGGTCTGGGAACTAGATCCCATATGCATGCTGCAACTAAGAGTCCACATGCCACAACTAAGGAGCCCACGAGCTGCAACTAAGGAGCCCACCTGCTGCAACAAGACCCAGTGCAACCAAATAAATAAATAAATAAATAGATCAACATGTTAAAAAAAAAAGAAAAGGGAACTAAGGCACAGAGAGGTCAAATAACTCTTTCAAGGTCATACAGCTAGCAAACTGTATATCTGGGACTCCAATCAGGACCACCTGACTCCCAAACCTGTCCTCTTAACCAAGACTTGACTTTCCTTCCTCCCTCCCCACGCCTTCCTTCCTTCCTCCCGTCCTCCCTTCCTTCCTCCCTTCCTCCCTTCCTTCCTCCCTCCCTTCCTTCCTTCCTTCCTTCCTTCTTCCCTCCCTTGGGCCAAGAACTATGCTGAACTCTAGGGTACAGAAATGAATATGAAAGACACGGAGCCTCTCTGGGTGCAGTTACACTTGGTAGGTGAGATCAACAATGAATAAAGAATCACCCTCAAAAGGAATTAATTAAAATGTGGTAAATACCAGGTGTGCTTTAAGAGTGTGAGATGGGAGTAGTCGGGGAGGCTTTTCCCTCCCCTACCTGTTTGCCTAACCTTACCTACCATCTTTCAGGATTCAGTACAAGGTTGCCTCTATAAACGTTTTTATGGCTCCCTTTCTCCCTTCTCCCATTTCTCCCCGTCAGTCCTGAGAGATCTGAACTTTCTTCCTTTGTCGCCCTCACTGTGCTTCATCTATGCTTCGTTTTTATCAGAGCACCTGCAATACTTCATGCACTTTTTGCTTTTAATAGGCCCATCTCCCACTTCTAGCATGTAAATTCTTTAAGAGAACATGACCTGGCTATTCTCATATCCCCAGAGTACCTGGCATAAAAGAAGCCATACAGTAGATTGTTTGAATTGATCAAATATAAACAGAGGACTAGAAATAAGAAGAAATTCTCAAGCAAAGCAAGACAAGTTTTAGAGGTCATATGTGAAAATTATAAAAGCGCTGGTACCTACATAAAGCCTGAATGTTAAAAAGCATTTCCATCTTAATCCTGGGAGGTAGATGGTACAGGATTCCCATTTTGCAAATGGGAAACAAAAGGTTGGAGGCATTCTATTAATAGAGCTAGAATTGAAACTGAATCCAAAGCTCTTTGCTCACATGCCTGGTAGGTTCAAGGAATACCAAAAAGGCTTGTGCTACATTGAAAATAAAAGTGGGAGACTTCCCTGGTGGCGCAGTGGTTAAGAATCCGCCTGCCAATGCAGGGGACACGGGTTCTATCCCTGGTCTGCAAAGATCCTACATGCCGCGGAACTAAGCCCGTGAGCCACAAGTACTGAGGCTGCTCTCTAGAGCCCGTGAGCCACAACTACTGAGCCCACGTGCCGCAACTACTGAAGCCCGCATGCCTAGAGCCCGTGCTCCGCAACAAGAGAAGCCACTGCAATGAGAAGCCTGTGCACCGCAACGGAGAGTAGCCCCCGCTCTTTGCAACTAGAGAAAGCCCGCGCGCAGAAGCCAAGACCCAATGCAGCCAAAAATAACTAAATTTATTTAAAGAAAGAAAGAAAGAAAAGTGGGGAAATGGGTCTCAGAAGGACTTTGGCTTTTACATTGCATGAAATTGGGACATACTGCTGACACTGGAGCAAGGAGTGACAGGATCTGACTTAAATATTAACAAACGGCTGCTGGATTGAGAATAGACCGTGCAGGGCAAGGATTGAAACAGAGAGGTCAGTCAGGAGTCACTGCAGCGATCTCGGTGGGAGATGACGGTGGCTCGGGTGGTGGAGAGGAAGGTGGAGAGATCAGATTTCACTGATCCAGTGGACACAGAGTGTGAGAAAAAGTGAGGCATCAGGATGACTAAAAGGGCTTTGCCTTGAGCAAACAGAAGACTGTAGTTGCCATTAGCTGAGATGGGGAATTCTGTGGGTAGAGCCAGTTAGTAGGAGAAGACCAGGAATTCAGTTTTGAACCTGTTGGGACATCTAGTAAATATACAAGTGGTGATGCTAAGTAGGCAGCTGGATAAAAGAATCTGGAGTTTGGGAGAGAAGGTCTGGCTGGGGATACACACTTGAGAACTGTCCACATATGTATACTCATAAAGCCATGTGACTTCAACTGACTTTACCAAAGTAGTGAGTGTAGAGAGAGAAGAGGACCAGTGCACCTCAACAGTAGGGGAGAGAAGGAGCAGCCAGTGAGGCTGCAGAGAAGCCAGAGGATGGGTATCCTGGAGCCACACGGAGTCAAATTCAGATGAGAATGGACCATTGGATTTAACAGGGTGGAGGTCATCATATTGTTACCCTCTTTGTATTTAAATGTGTAGATTTACATCACCATTTTTAATGGTTGCAGAATTTCCCATTATGTGAAATTTTATTTAACCAGCTATTTTATTATGACCTTTTGGGTTGTTTCCAGTTTTCCATTATTATAAACAATGCTATAATGAACATAATTTATTCATCATATATAACACTTTGTGAATTTCTATGATTATTTCACTAGGAGAAATTTAAGAATTAAAATCCTGGATCAAACAATTTGCAAAGGGCTTCCCTGGTGGCGCAGTGGTTGAGGGTCCGCCTGCCGATGCAGGGGACACGGGTTTGTGCCCCGGTCCGGGAAGATCCCACATGCCGCGGAGCGGCTGGGCCCGTGAGCCATGGCCGCTGAGCCTGCGCGTCTGAAGCCTGTGCTGTGCAACGGGAGAGGCCGCAGCAGTGAGAGGCCCGCATACCGCAAAAAAAAAAAAAAAACAATTTGCAAAATCTACTTCAAGAAAGGCTGTTCCAACACACATGGTATTAACCATGTGTGTTCTCGCCAGTCAACTCCAATATTATCAACTCCTGAAAAGGCTCAGCCAGGCTTATAGGGATAAAAGGGCATCACATTTTAGTTTTAGTCTTCACTTTTTCTACTATATAAAAATTTTCTAAAATAAATGGATCTGGCATCTGGGCTCACTAGGATTCCTAGAGTTTTATAACCTCAAAATTCTATTTCCACTTCAAATAATGTCTCCCTCAGACTATATGGGAATAACTTTCAAAAAGGTTCTAAAGGATGATGTTTGCACCTAGATGCTGCCGCTCCTTAAGAACCAAAGCAAAATTTAACCATGCCAAATTTGAAGGACAGTGCAGGTTATAACAATAAGTCAATTATAGTAATGCCTTTGATTTGGGTGGCGTCTAACCAACTGAAAACAGAGCCGAAAGAATATTTCTATGACTTTGCTTTTAAATGAGAACAGGAGGTGAGGCAATGTGTCTATCAAGTTATCAGTTAAGAGCCTGTGTAGAGAAAAAAGTATTTAAATAAGTCTATAACAGACAATGTTCAGTAATAAATTATTTTCCCTGTCAGGTTTTTTTTTTTTTTTTTTTTTTGCGGTATGCGGACCTCTCACTGTTGTGGTCTCTCCCGTTGCGGAGCACAGGCTCTGGACGCGCAGGCTCAACGGCCATGGCTCACGGGCCCAGCCGCTCCGCGGCATGTCGGATCTTCCCGGACCGGGGCACGAACCCGTGTCCCCTGCATCGGCAGGCGGACTCTCAACCACTGCGCCACCAGGGAAGCCCCCCTGTCAGCTTTTTAATTATAAAAATTTATACAGTAAAAATAATATGAAGTACTCTGGATGTTCTTTAGAGGAGTAAGGTTTCAGAGAAAACAAATTTGATTTTATGTTGACATGAATAATGTCAATTATTTAATGTTTAATTGTTTATGCATCAGTGGGACAGTAGGAAAACTGCAGAAAATTGTTTCTGTTCTTTCCATTCCTCATGTCTATCACTGTAAATGATTCTGAGCTCTACTTGTGTGGATAATGGTTTCTGTTGAGTGATGGTTACATCTGTAAAATTTGGATAATTTTCTAGGACTTAATGAACTGTTTGGCATGCAGTTGTGACATTTAGTGCAGTACCCTGATGGTTGATTCTATTTAGAATTGATTTCACATCGAAATGTGCCTCTCTATTTCTATTCAAAAATACCCCAGATGGAAAATGGATTGAAGTTGCATTTTTTTAAGGGAGAAAGTGGCTCTGCTCTAGGTCACATTTATCTTTGAGAATATTTCCTAATAAAAAGAGCTAAAATCAACACAAGGTTTTCATGGTGCTTTTTAATTTATTATCTGTGTCTGCCATTGTGGCAAAGTGAAAATGCTTGTTCAAGAACTGCCTCTTCAAGACAGTTTGAAAGCTGCCAGGAAAAATAAAGCATCTAGGAATAAACTTAGCATGAAATGCATAGGATCAGCATAAAACCAAAAGAACAGCAACAAAAAACTTCAATGATCACTGAAGAACAACTTCTGCTTCCAATAATGAAAACCCTAGAGCTTTACTGAAGAACAAAAAAATGTGAATCAATTGAAGTCCATACCTTTTCCTCAATAGGATGGCTCAATATTATAAAGACATCAACTCTTTTTTATATTAATCTATAAATATACTGTAGTCCTGATCAAAAAACTAGTGAGAGAACTTGAAAAAACAATTTTAAAGTTCGTGTGGAAGAATGAATAAGAGTAGCCAAGATTATTCCGGAAAAGAATACTAATTTGGGGAAGTGGTATGGTAGGAAGTAGTATTAAAGTGCACACCTACAATAATTAAACTGGTATCATAATGGCATGCAAGGCAACAGACTTTCAATAGGAAGTAGTAGAGAGTACAGACAGGTCAGGATATGTGGCAATTCGGTGCACCATCAAGAGGCACTGCAGGTTAGAGAGGCAATGAGTACTGCAGTCATGCAGTTCTGGATCAGTTGGTTTGCCTGGGAAAAAGAGTTAGAGTCCCTACCTCATTTCTTACATTAAAATAAATTGCAGGTGTTGGCTTCCCTGGTGGCGCAGTGGTTAAGAATCCGCCTGCCAATGTAGGGCACATGGGTTCGAGCCCTGGTCCGAGAAGATCCCACATACCATGGAGCCCGTGAGCCACAACTACTGAGCCTGTGCTCTAGAGCCCGCAAGCCACAACTACTGAAGCCCACGTGCCACAACTACTGAAGCCCACATGCCTAGAGCCCATGCTCTGCAACAAGAGAAGCCACCGCAATGAGAAGCCCACGCACTGCAACGAAAAGTGGCCCCGCTCGCCCAACTAGAGATAGCCCGCACACAGCAACGAAGACCCAGCACAGCATAAATAAATAAATAGATAAATTTATTAAAAAATTAAAATAAATTGCAGATGTTAAATGTAAAAGTAATATCAAATGAGCACTAGAAGAAAATATAAGTAAATATTTTATCTTGGGGAAGCTATTCTAAGCATATTTTTTAAAAGGGGGGAAAAGAAAAAAACTGATAGATTTGATTAATAAGAACTGATCGTTCGGGCTTCCCTGGTGGCGCAGTGGTTGAGAGTCCGCCTGCCGATGCAGGGGACACGGGTTTGTGCCCCGGTCCGGGAAGATCCCACATGCCGCGGAGCGGCTGGGCCCGTGAGCCATGGCCGCTGAGCCTGCGCGTCCAGAGCCTGTACTCCACAACGGGAGAGGCCACGACAGTGAGAGGCCTGCGTACCGCAAAAAAAAAACAAAAACGAATTGATGGTTCCCCCAAATACTCTAAATATGATTAAAAGGCAATTGGCAAATCAGCTTTGCAACAAATGGGAGAAAGAAATTAGGCTCTTATGTACTTAAATTACTGATAAATCATTAAAAGAAAGTGAAACATTGCAACAAAGTGGGCAAAGGACGTGAATAGTCTAGACAGTTTGCAAAAGAACAATTACAAATGGCTAATGGATACATTTTTAAACCCTCAAATTTCAAATTAAGATAATGAAATTCCATTTGAAACCCAACAAATCGGCAAAGATAATAATAGAACTCAGAGGGCAAAGGAAATTGCACACTTCCTTTGGTTAGAAATCCTATAGTTAGGATTTAGTTAAGGAAACAACTAAGAAGGTAAGCAAGATACTATCTACAACCATACCCACTTTTTTATATCAGCGAAAAATCTGCCCATCAATGAGGTTTTGGTTAAAGGAATTATGGCGGGCTCAAACAATGTAATACAATGCAGCCATTAAATGTTATAGAAGAACGCAATGACATGGAAAAGTGTGTGTAACATTATTTAAGTAATAAAGGACTTTGTAGAACTGCAAGATCCTAATTATGTTTAAAAAAAGAAATACAGTAGTGAATATTTATATATAGATAAAAAGTGGAATGATATACATCAAATGTTAAAATTGCTAGCACTGGGTGATGGGATTACAGATCAATTTAATTTCCTTATTGCTTTTCTGTTTGCCAAATTTTCTACAATGAAAAATATGTTGTAATCAGAACCCTCTCCCTCTATAATTATTATACATTTAGAAAGTTATAAAGGAGGCTACGCCTTTAAAGAGAATACTTAAGTTCTCATGGAACTGAAAAGGTGTGACATTTATTTCTAGCTTACAGGAGGAAATATTTGTTTCCTTATATGAGCTGCAGTAGGCAATCAATGGGTTGATTAATAGTGGGTTGCTAATCTTAAACTCTCCCCTGCTAAACAAAACAAATTAACATTAGAAGTCAATTAAAATATCAATGGTCTAAAAAAAAACAAAAACAAAAACCTTACTGACAAAACAATTAGTAACAAAGGCGACAAATACAGCAATAAAAACTGTGAGAAGGTCTGACAGTCAAATTTTGAGGGATGGATTTGCTGAGCTCCTGGGGCAGAGGGAGCCTAAGGAACGTCTCTGGAACTGAAGCTTGGTCCTCAAAAGCCAGAGTCTGGAGTGAGGTAGGAGGTAAGGGCCGCCAGCATTTGCAGGAGGGAAGTGCTGGTTTTGTGCCCATTTGCAAGTGAGCCAGTTTTCAGAAGCGACCATTAACACTGGAAGGGTTAAAACAACAGCACCACAACAGTATCTGTGCAGTGCCTTTCATCAAATAGCTTAAAATACCACCCTTAATCGGGGACACTTGGCTCTATCTCACCATAGCGGCCACACTGAAATCCCATCCTGGCCAATATAGTTCTAGAATCTTATAATTGTGGACTTCCTGCAAAAGCCTACAGGTGGGAGAGTGGTCAGGGTGTGTTCCACAGACAGTGGGGAGCTTAGTGTGTCTTCAGTGGGCTGGGGGAGAGGGTCAGGAGATAGATAAGAAGCTATTTGAAAAAGAAAAAAAAAAAGAGAGATAAGAAGGCATTGAGGATTGGTTGAATAGCGGAGTGATAGGACCTGAGTTAGGTTCTCGAAGGATCACTCTGACAACTGAGACTGGACTACAGGGGCTGGCATGGGGCCAGTTAGAGCCCCGCCCAGGAAAGTTCTCAGTGACACTTAACTGAATGAAGCACTTATTTAGGGATACACATCCCCTGCTACTTAGCCCAGTGCTCTCTCTGTTGGACCACAGGTTTGTTTAAAATTCACATCTTCTTGCAGAAGATCAGGAAGCTTCCATGTCTGGAGTCATCTTAAATCTGAGAAATGAAGTTTCCACATTTAATTTAACACCAGTAGTCACTAGCTTTCTCCTTTAGTAATTTTTATCATACCCTTACATCGCTGGAACTATTTCAATTTCTAAAAATGGACTCACTATAAAAAACTTAAATAGACACTAGATGGTTTGACCTGGTCCTAAATCAATTAATAGATTTAAAATGCTAGTTTTCTCCATTACACATAAAAATAATAAAAGCTGTTCAAACAGGAAATTTTTATGCCCCACACAGAGCCATTTTGTATACGACTGGTGTGGTTCACGCTGTTTTGGACAAAGAAGAACCTGGAGATGGCATGTGTGCTAAGGGCCAGAGGCTGGGCTGGGTTCCATTGCCCACTGCAGCGGGATTATGTGAGGGAGACCCAGCTTCCGAGACCCACCGAAAGCACTGCAGCCGAAGTCCTAGGGCGAAGTGACCAGCTTGGTACTCTTTTCCATCCATTACTGAAGGGACCGTCTCCGTGTCCTGCACAATGACAGCCATTTCACTGTCCCGTTTTCCCAGCATGCTTCGGTCGTTTATGTTGGCAGAGCCTATAAAGAGAAACAGTGAAACTGAACAATTTTCTTATTCCGGCAGACACTCATTTGCCCTCCAGACTCAATTCTTCCTTGCTAAAAAAACCCCTAATTTTGTTCAGGTATCAAGAGACGCTGTGCTCTAGGAAGGCAGGGCGCTCCCTAACCCAAGGGTAAATCTTGATCAGTCTAAGGCCAGTCATGGTCATTTCACTGTTTTTGCCAGTGATTGGCTTAGAAATGGGCCCTTGTCATGATTCTAGTCAATGCAACATAAGGCAAATCTGCCAGGGGCTTCTGAGAAAGTTTTTCTCTTTCTTATAAATAGACAGAAGAAGAAGATGGTGTCACTGACAGTCTTTGGATACTCTGGCTTGAAGGGTTGCATGAGGACATGATTGTGGGAGCTGCTGCAGCCACTTTGTAACCAAGGGACAAACAGACAAGTTGAACATGGCAGAGCAGAAAGAAGAAAGACTCTGGGTCTTTAAGTCACTGAGCTGGCCAACCCTAGAACCTTCTTATTTTCTGTTATGTGAAGTAATACATTTCCCTTATTGTTTCACATACTTCTAGTTGAATTTTCTATCTTGTGGCTCAAAGGATTCTAACTGATATAGTCATTAAGCACACAAAGAAACAAGAACACTTACCAGCTCAGTGCAGTAAGGTTTCATGCTTAAGAATCACACTCTGTAGACGTTAACTCATGGTCACATAATTATAAATGTCAAAACACAAAAGGACCTTCACAAGCAATATAGTCCACTCCCAAATACAGATTATCATTAGTGGCTTTGGGTTTTCATTCTCTTGCCTCACTTGTGTGGCATGCCAACAGCTTCTGTATCAACTTCCCTCCATTCTATTTTTAAATCCAAAGGAGCTGAGAATGCTGACTTTCACATGTGAAGGGCAAGTATTTGAATATTAGTTCAACCTGCACTTCCTGAGCTCCTCTGCTGTGTATTCAAAAACCTTGCAACATTTTTGCATTAATCATTGTGGATCCACAGGTTTTTTTTTTTTTCCGGTACGCGGGCCTCTCACTGTTGTGGTCTCTCCCGTTGCGGAGCACAGGCTCCGGACACGCAGGCTCAGCGGCCATGGCTCACGGGCCCAGCCACTCCGCGGCATGGGATCTTCCCAGACCGGGGTACGAACCCGTGTCCCCTGCATCGGCAGGCGGACTCTCAACCACTGCGCCACCAGGGAAGCCCCAGGATCCACACTTTTGAATCCTTGAGGTGTCCTACAAACTACAAAAGGGGCCTGACTCTTTTTTCTTCTTGGTCCTCTTGCCCTAGTCCCACACTCCACTGCTTCTGCAGACAGGGTGCAGAAGAGTTAGGTTGAACACAAGCTCGGGCTACTGTCTGTGATGGGGACCATCAGGGTGTAAGGTGTTAGCAGTGCTACCCAGAGCCCAGACGGTGGGATGTTGGACGTGAGAGGAAGCTGGCTCCTGCTGAAGAGTCTATACTGCCATTTGCTACAATATGGTCACATAGTTAATACACAACTCTATGATAACTGTGGATGGGAACGGTGTCCCATAGGGACTCTGGGTGACAGAAAGGATGGAGCACCTCACAGAAAGCTGGGAGCACCATTAGAGCGCTGTAAGGTGGGCCCCACCTTTGAAACACTTTGTTTTGTTAGCAACAAATCAACCTTTATACATACACTTACATTTTAATTACACTATAAAATTTGTAGCCATGTCTTTGGGCTTAACATGGGGCCCAGCATTAATTTGGGCAAAGTCATTTAATCTTTCTCAGCTTTAATTTGATCTTTTATAAATCGAGATAATAATACAGACCTTGTAGGGTTGTTGTAAAAATTAAGTAAGACCATGTGAAAGCACTTACTGATCTATAAACTGTCCCACAAATGCTAATTATTACTGGCATTATTATCAGATACTTGTTACCGCGAGAATATCTGCACTAGAGAACATTACCATAGGAAGGGAAGACTTGCTGGCATGTAGCGTTTGTATCAAAGAAGCCTCCTCTCTGGGTGAATCAACTGTCAGGGGCAAGAAATAAGGACTCCATAGTGCTGCTTTGGGACATCACTACCACGGGGCCCCAGCAGAGGCCACTCTCGGGCTGGGGCTGCCAAATTGGGAGGACATAGCTGCTCTTCACCGTCAGGGAGACTGGGGATGTGAGCCCCCTGGAAAGCCACACACACACACATACACACACACACACACACTTTCACACACACACACTTTCACACCAGTCCTCTCAGACTCCTTCCCATCACCAGGGGAGGAATGCATTCCTGGCCTTCTGAGCTGGAATTCTTAGAGGGTGTGGTTCTCGTACTTCCAGGGCCCATCTGGAGTTTCCCAGAGCGCTGACTCTCAACCACACTGGATAAGTGAGTTGGCTACTACTTAATAGGAATGTGAAGAAAGGGAAGAGAAAATTTCAGGTGAATTTAATAATGAGATACCAAAAATGAGATATTGATGGATGTAAATGTTACCCTCCCTTCTTGTTGTTAAACATTCCCATATTCTGAAAATCAAATTCAGAACAGCAGGTATAGTATTAACCCATTTCTATAGAACATACTAGGAAGAAGAGAGGGCAAGTGACCTCTAGAAAGATGCACACTGAAGGGTAAGAGTGGTGAGTACCTTCTGGCAAAGACAGGGAGACAATAAGGGGAACTTTGACCTTTTACTCTCTATGAGTCCTTAGAGTTTTAATTGTTTACAAGAAATATGCTCTATTTTCATGTACTATGTTTTATGGTAACTGCAATCCCTTGGTTTATTAGGACAATGCCTTGATAATTTTTGGAAAATGACCTTTTCTAAGTTTGCTCTTAGGAACTTTTTAAACAGTATGTAATATAGCAAAATAGAAAACAGTATATGAAAACATAAGTCCAACTTAGGTAATAATTTTAGAAAATCACTGAACTTATCACCCAAGCTGAAAAACAGAACATTACCACATCCCAGAAGCCCTCAGCTGTCTTCCCATTAAAGACCTTCCCTTCCTAAGAGAGAATCTGTATAGAATTTTGTGTTCATCATGCTCTGATGATGTTTTCCTAAACAAAAAAAGTTTACTTTTGGCTTATTTTTAACTTGTATAAGTGGAATCATATAGAAGATAAACTTTGGAGATTTGCTTCTTTCATTCAAAATCATGTCTTTGGGATTTACCTATGCATAATTGTAATGCATTATTTTCCTTGAATGAACACCCCCAAACATTTTATTTTATTTTTATTTTTTCCTCACTCCTGGGCAGCCTAAATAGCACAGGTGGGAACCCAGGTGGAAGCATCACCCCCCCCCACCCCCTCCCCCCCTCTTTGTCACCTAACCTAACACAATGATAAAGAAAAGAGGACAAGAACAAAGTACCCTATGAGGTGTGGAATGCAAGATAAGCAGTCTGGCAGAGGCTAAAAATCCCCTTTTTACATGGGCTGCTTGCAATCTTGGAATCTCAGTTACCTTCACCACCCAGTGCCTATTTCAGCCTTACTCACCTTTCAGGTCTCAGTTTAGACATCACTTCCCACCTCTCCTCTCTCCCTGTCTCCCTCTCCCTCCCTCCACCCCATTTCTCCCTCCCCGCTCCCTCTCCTTCTCTCTCTCTCTCTATGTATATATACATATGCACATAGAGAGAGAGAGAAACAGTATATTCTCATAGCGCCTCATTTGTCTGTAGCTTACCCGATTTTCCCCACTAGATGGTAAACTCCCCAAAGGGAGAAGTCATTCACTCTTGGGGTTTAAAACACAGAGGGGACGTGTTTAACACGTTTTTTATTAGTGGATGCCTTTAGATGGGGCTTGCCTCTCATGTGCCACAGTTCCTCCAGCCCCGCCCCCGACTGCATCTTTTTGTCATAAGAATGGATCATTCGTTGACCTGCCTGATCCCCCAGCCCCCCACCTCCTGCATCCCAGACCAGAGTAGGCCCTCAATAAGCATTTATCAGAGGGATGATTTTTTTCTTTTCAGGTTGGGTAAAGCACAGAACAAGATGGGAGTCAGTATTTCTTTAACGACCCCTGCCCCTCACTAGCTATGGCCCTCAAGACTGGACTGTCTTTACCTGCAGGATTCCCGATGCCAAAAGCTCAGCCTCTCTGTACACCTGTGCCAAACTGAATCGAAGAGACAGAGTTTTGGGCGAAGTAGAAAAGGATAGCTTTCCTGCTTTGTCAGGCAAAGGGGAACACAGTGGGATCCTGCCTTGAAAAACTGTGTCCCACCCAAACTTATTTTTTCATTCTACTGTTGATGGATGTTTGGGTCGTTTCCAGAGTTTTGCTATAATACACAATTATGTTCTGCATAGTTGTGTATGTTTCCCGGTGTACACATGTGGGAGTTTACCTGGGCTCTGTATGCAAGAGTGGAGTCTCTGGTGTTCCTCAGTGTCGTCAATACTTGGATTGTCCAATTTTTTTTTTTTTTTTTTTGCGGTACGTGGGCCTCTCACTGCTGTGGCCTCTCCTGCTGCGGAGCACAGGCTCCGGACGCGCAGGCTCAGCGGCCATGGCTCACGGGCCCAGCCGCTCCGCAGCATGTGGGATCCTCCCGGACCGGGGCACGAACCCCTGTCCCCTGCATCAGCAGGTGGACTCTCAACCACTGTGCCACCAGGGAAGCCCATGGATTGTCCAATTTTTAATTTTTGCCAATTGGTATTTTGAAAACCTGTTCTTTGTCTCATTATTATATTAATGAGGATGAACATGTTTCATATACTTATGGGCTTCAGGTATGTCCTCTTTGGGGACGTTCCTATACAGTTCCTTTGCCCATCTTTCTTCAGATACTGTCTTTCCTTATTGATTTAAGGAGTTCTTTATATGTTTTGAATATTAACTGTATTGCAAATACCTTTTTCAGTTTGTGGTTTATCTTTTTGTTCTATTTATGGCATCTTTTAATGAATAAAGTTCTGAATTTTAATGCAGTTGGATTTATCTGTCATTTCCTTTGTGGTTTTGCTTTTTTAAAATGTCCTGTTTCAGAAATTGTGAATTCTTCTGTGGTAGGCAGAAAAACGGCTCCCAAAGATGACTATGTCCTAATTCCCAAAGCCTGTGAATATGTTATATTACATGGCAAAGGGGAATTAAGGCTGCAGGTGGAGGTGGAATTAAGGGTGCTAATCAGCTAGCCTTAAACATAAGGAGATTATCCCGGATTATTCAGGTGGGCCCAGGATAATCACAAGAGTCTTTAAAAGTAAAGGGAATTCAGAGAGAGATGCGGTTACAGAAGAATGGGTTAACACTTTGAGAACTTTCAGAGACATCTAACATTGCTGCCTTCAAAGATGGAAGAAGGGAGGCATGAACCAAGGAATGTGAGCAGCCCGGAGAAGCTGGAAAAGGCAGGGAAATGGATTCATCTTTAGAGCCTCCAGAAGGGAACACAGCCCTGCTGATACCCTGATTTTAGCCCAGTGAGACCCATGTTGAGCTTCTAACCTATAGAATGGTTAGATAATACATTTGTGCTGATTTAAACCAGTAAGTTTGTGGTCATTTGTTACAGCAGTAATAGACAACTAACACACAAACTCTACCCTGTTCTAGCTGACTTGTTTTAAAGGAAAACTGATTCTTCAATTGAGCGTCAATGGGCTACTCAGTACTTTCTACCCGCTTGTGTTCCCTGTGCCTCCAGTTTGGGAGTTCTCAGCTTGATTACACAGCGGCATCACCTAGGAAGCTTTCAAAAGATATTGGTGCCAAAACAAAAACAAAAAGCAAAAGAACCTTGATGCCTGGGTCTCAAACCAGACCAATGAGTCAGAATTTCTGGAAGTAGGAACCAGGCATTAATATTTTCCCCTAATACCACTCCATCCCTTCATCTATCAATTAATCCCTCTTCGGGGGGGGGGGGAATCTATTTGAAAGTAAATTGCAGACATGAATAATCTTCCCCCTAAATGATAGTTTCATTTATCTGAACTGAAACTCATCTGTGTTCAAAATTGTTCTGTGGTGACAGTGAAAACATTTTAGGGGCTGATTGACTGAGTGGAGACAGGAAGACACCTGTCAGAGTGATGGAAATATTCTGTATCTTGTTCTGGGTGGTGGTTACATGAATGTAAACATATGTGAATATTCATTAGGCTGTACACTTATGCAATTTACTATATATAATAGCTTAATTAAAAAAGGATAGTCCACCAAAAAAAAGCCACCAGGCAAACCTAAGGCAGCCAGGGTTGAGACCCACGGGACTCGCTCTTTACCGTGGTGGCCTTTCAACTACAGACTCTCAACAGCTGCTCTCGAGCCTGCCCCTTAAGCACTGATATCCATTCTCTCTCCATAGTTTCCCACATACCCACCTTCGCTGACAGTCTCTGGACCTTCTCGCACCAGTTCATCAATATCCATCCCGATGTTTCTGGTGTTTCGTGGAAAGAATACCTGCCTCCCCTGTAGCCCATGAGCTGTGTAGGGCAGTGGCACTGTGTGATCATGTTTTGTGTCTCCCTATTGTGTTGTGCAATGGATTAGTGAATACTAAAAAAAATCATTTCACTTAGTCAACGGGATAGACTTAAATTCTATTTAAGGATAGCCTTGTTTTGTTTAGGAAAGCAAATAAATGTTAGTTCTGTTAAGTGCCAGTAAGATGAATTAGAAAATTGGACTTGGTCACAGATTTTGGGACCAACAGGGCCACCGGGGGTAAGAGATAATTAAAGGTACACACAAAAGAGATCCCAATGTGAGAAACCAAGTATTTCCTTGTGAGGAAAAAAAATGAGGATAAACCATTAGTCATTTTTCTTACGTCAACTATTCAATAATTCTGGCATAAGTCTGCCATGTTAGAAAATTTAATCACAGGTTACTTTAATTCCTTTTAAGCTCTCAACTACTTGCTTAACACCTGTAAAATACTGTCAACCTAACTTCTCAAGTTCCTCTTTGAGAATTTTAAACATTGTTCTCTGTCTGTGTTATGAAAACAGGCCAGATATCTGAGAGCAGCAATAACAAGCCTGCTTCTCCTAGAGTTTCCACTGAGATAAAAAGAACAAAAGTACCTGTGGATTTTCCACGGGGGAAATGTGTTCTGCCCTTGGGGAAGGAGAAAAAGAAATGCAGCCTCTGAAGACTAACAAGTGAGACCTCGTCATACTCCCAAGGCCACATTCAGTTTCAAGAAAGTCGGTAAGAATGACGTGCAAAATGGATCAGTTATTGCTAGCCTAAATAAACTGTAGCCTTTGAGGGGTCAGAGACCTTTCAAGAAAATAAGTCAACTAAAAAACTCTACAAATCTGTTTAACTGTTAGCTCAGATACTGAAAACTACTTTGCATTTATACTTGATGTAAAGTAAAGCAGGCTGAAGGTCAAAATGACCTTTAAAAGGAAAATATTTACATCTGTCAATTTTTACTTCAAGAGTTCTGAAATCTTGCTGAAGAGATCAACTGAATTTTATCTGGCTTTGTTTGTTTTTTCATTTCAGCAAAATCAATATTTTTCCTTTCCTTACTGTCATTGCCAAATTCAATATAAAAATATTCTGAGATTGGCTTCTGAAAAGCAAGACCAGAATAGCTTGCGGGAAATAAGAGAAAACTTGTATATTGGGGGAAGTAAGGGAGGAAATAAATCCTTAAAGAGCTTTGATCCCTACTGAGCAAGAACTTGAAGACACAAGATATTTTTCTTAAATGCCCGATAAGTATTAAAAGAATGTCTGGGGTTTCCCTGGCGGCGCGGTGGTTTAAAGTCCGCCTGCCGATGCAGGGCACACGGGTTCGTGCCCCGGTCCGGGAAGATCCCACATGCCGCGGAGCGGCTGGGCCCGTGAGCCATGGCCGCTGAGCCTGCGCGTCCGGAGCCTGTGCTCCGCAACGGGAGAGGCCACAACAGTGAGGGGCCCGCGTACCGCAAAAAAAAAAAAAAAAAGAATGTCTGTGTGTGTACACATATATATATATAGATGTATCACCACACTGTGGTCTATTTATTTTCTGGCTTCTGAACTACTTTTTCTTTTCAAATCATCTTCCAGACAAGACAGTCTCATTACTCCTAGGTATGAATTTTTTTTTTCTTTTCTCAGTGGAGGATAGACCTGGAAAAGGCATATTTACTGCCAAAATTTTTCGAAGCACCCCATGACACTTAATTTCTTAAAGAATAGTTAAGTATCTTATTATAGCTGAGAAACTACATTTTATTTAAAATGGATGAGTGGAATTCCCAATAGTGGGACACAGCATATCTCTAAGTAACATCCCCCCACCCTTGTCAATTCATTTATCTGGCTGGTTATTTATACTCTATTTCTCCTCCTGGCCTTTCAGTGTTTGTGTAACATGATATTAGAAGGCAAGCCAATTCAATGATGGGAAAATGAAGCTTTTCAGGTGTATACAAGAATGAAGCTGCAAACCCACCCCTCTGGTCAAGATCTAATCTGGGTAGAATGTACACCAGTAACTCTCCTGAATCTGTCAGTGGGGCGAGGACTGCAGGAACAGACTGCAGACCTTAGTCTAGGACTACATCATATCATTACTACACAATGTCCACCTCACTCCCACCCCCAACAAAGCTGGTCTGCTCTGCACTCTGATTAATAACGTCCAAAACATTGACTCCGGGGAAAAAATGGTAAGCACAGAGGCAGCAATATTTTAATATCCTTCCGATCCTAAATCTCGCAAAACTTCAGATCTGTGGTAATGCTTAGGTGGGTGTGATGCGTGCACGTACAAATTACCACGAGGTACTCATTTGTGACACATTTCCCTCCCCACATCTCCTCCTTCCAAGCCCAGAAATCTAGGTACTTGGCTTCAAAATAAAAATAAGGAAATAATAAAGAATTAATGAGAGCAGGCTGATTATTGCACTGCTGGGTTAAATTGCTGTCTCTGGACACTGTAATTTACACGATGGCCATTCGATTGTTCTGTGCCTCTGTTACTTCATAGATAAAAGCAGGGATTAGACAGGACATAAGCAAAAAAGATTGCTTTGGAAATGTTTTAGATAACTGTGTGACTGTCCCTTTCAACTGTAAAGGAAGCTTTAGAGGAATAAAAAGAAAGATTGTTGCATGAGGTAAGTCAACTAACAAGGAATACAATTAGAGACCAAGTACTTACCAATAATAGCAGTGTTGTCATCAGCAATTAGCAACTTGCTGTGGACATAGACAAGCTCAGTGACTAGGTTTCCTTCAAGCTCTGCGTGTGTTCTAAGACCACAGAAGGATATGTAATTTATCCACTGATTGCCGACTGTAAATTAAATAAGAAATCACTAAAATTAATATGACCAAGTTCAATAATGGCACCTTAAATTTTACTGTCTTTCAAAACAAATATACCACATAAACAGGTTAAGAATAGATTGTAAAATATATGTGTGTATGTGTGTGTGTATAATTTCAGAATACATCTAGGATCTATTTTTGCTTTCTGAAGAGTTTTATATTGTTAATATGAATGGAGATACAATTTTAAAATATCATACTGAAGTGATTTCTAAGAATTTCTTACGCCGAGGTAATCCAAAGATAAATTCAAATATGAACATTTTATTTTAATGATTTGGTGAGCAACTACTGAAGAGTGATAAAGTATAGCTGCAGTAGATAACCCAAGATTTCAGTGTGACATTTGCATCTGTCTTGGTTGACACCTGCCGCTGTTTAAATCAGATGCAAGATGTGAGCCCAAACTACCTGATGTACACATACTTTGCAGCATATCCAGCGCAAAGCAGCAGATAAATTTTGCAGACTTTGGGTAAGTAAGAGTGTTGGCAATTAAACAACACTCCTTCTAAATCACTAAAGTTAGGAAAGAATCCTAAGTACATTTGACTTCGGAGAATTTTATTCAGAGCAAGCAGTACTAGGTTTGTACTTTAAAATGTTGTCCTCTCATCATGTGAGGGTCATTTATGTGATAAGAAGAAATGCATTCCATATCAAACCAACCCACATTCATGACTCTGGCATGAGTGTTAGTCATGAGATTTTATGGTCCCTCTCCCACGTAGCAATCGCCCTGGATAAGCAAAGTCTGATACTAAGAATAAATGGAGTGGAACCAAACCAGCTTAGATTCTTATAGACAGAGAACATAAATTTTTAAAAGAATCTGAAGCATACTAATAGAACCAATGGTAGTTCATGTGTCATTTACTGAAGTTTCCATGTATTACTGATGCTTTCTATTTTACTGCTGATGTTAGTGTATCTATTAAATTTATGTATATTGGAAAGAAGTTAGTTCATAGGTAATATACAGAGATTCCTCCATTTACAAATAAACCTTCCCATATTTTATATTAACACATACTATAAAGTCTGTATAGTTAAAACAGTGTAGAACTGGTACATAAATAGAAAGCCAAACCACTGAATGGAATAGGAAGTCCAGAAACAGACCCAAGTAGGTATGGAAATTTTGCATATGATAAAGGCTGCATCTCTAGGAAAAGGGCTTTTTACATAAACGACTAGAATTTTTAAATGAAAGGTGCTAGTACAATTGCATAGCTATTTGAAAAAGATAAAAATTATATACATTTCTCCCAGCAATCGTAAGAACTCCAAATAAATCAGAGATGAAAATGTAAGCATATGAAACCATACAAGTGTTAGAAGAAAACAGGGTGAATTCCTGGTAACCTGAGCGCAGGGAAGGCTTGTAAGTATCTAGAGCCAATAAAAGATCAATAATGTTGGCTAAATTAAAAAAAACATATTTGCATGACACAAAACACAACAAGCAAAGACAAATGACAAAGAGGAAGAACATATTTGCAGTATACATTACAGACAAAGAACTGAGTCTGAACGTATAAAGAACTCAATAACTGAAGGGAGAAAAAGATCAAAGTCTTGACAGAAAAATAGGCAAAAGACATGAACAGACAATTCACACACACGAAAAGATACATTTGAAAACACATACATTCTCACTCATAATAACAGAAATGCAAATTAAAACCACAGTGAGAAACCATTTTTTAACCTATGAGATTGGGCAAAAAAAAAAGTAAGATAACACATTCTATTGGTGAGACTGGGTTGAAGCAAGCTCTCTCTTACATTGGTGGTAAGAATGCAAATTGGTACAAACTTGGAGGGTAATTGGCAATACCTAACAAAACCACCTATGTGTTTACCTACTGACCTAGCATTCCCACTGTAGAAACTTATCCTAAATATACACTTCCAACAAATAAGAACATATATGCACAAAGCTATCAACTGCATAATTGTAATTGAAAAATACTGAAAACAACCTAAATGTTCATACAGAGGAGAATGATTGAATCAACTACGGCAAATCTATACATGGGAGACTATGCAGAGCTAAAAAGGAATGAAAATCGCTATGAACTGATACGGAGTGATTTCCAGGATGTAGTGTTAAATGAAAAAACAAATGCACAAGAAAATATGTGGTATGCTATTCTTATGAAAGAGATTGGGAGAAATAAGAAAATATACATGTATCTGCTCATTTGTACAAAAAGAAACACAGCAAGAATAACTTAGAAACTGACAAAATTGGTTACCAATAGGGGATGAGTGGAATAGGGTGGAAAAGATGGGTGGGGAAGAAACTGAAAGGAAGTATAGCGGAGTGGCACTTGTCTAAGCATGCCTTTTGTATAGTTCTGACTATTGGAAGTCTGTTACACACACTTAATCAAGAAAGACAGAGAAAAAAAGAAAAGCCTAAAATGAAATACAAATTAAAGCAATGAACCTAACTGTATTTCAAATTAATAACATAATCCAAGTAAATTTTCAACACTGGTTTTTGAGCATATACTATTAGGCTAAAGACAAAAAGAACTGTAAACAAATATTGAATTCTAGGGAGATTTATTTTTCGTAGTAGTATGGGCTACAGATTTTTGTGTATTCTAAGATTGAGGAAGTATATATATCAGAGATAACAGAAGGAATCCTGTGGCATGGGACTGGAATTATAAGTATCAGTATGGAGATAGATAGATAATAGGTAGATAGATGGATAGGTAGATAGATAGATAGATAGACAGATAGATAGACATATAATAAATAACGTGTATACAAAAGGCCTAAAGCAGTAATATCCCAGTAGTAATGATCACATCTAGCACCCAGAATTTGGTTTCTAAATGCCAATTTCCACTAAAAGAACCTAGGTTTCTTGGAGAAATGGTTGATTGCAGGGCTAGTTCTGGGAATATACAAGATGGGTCTGGAACTCTTGTGCCAGTAAGAAAAAAAGGCTGATGGGAACATGTCCAAAGCACATAGGAGCAAGCTTAAAAAGGCCCTCACTGGCCAAACCTGTGCAAGCTGATCATCAAAATTATTACCCACTGAATAACATAAGAATCCACAGGTCCACACATGAATAAATGCATAAGTGGGGAAGAAGGGAAAACTTTCTTATAGTAGAATTGCAACTAAGAAATTTAGAAGAAAGTAATAAATATAGAAGAAGCAATGGAACTAAAAAAAATCAACATTTAGAAATATAGTAATAATAACTGAATCATAGTGTAATAATGGATCCCGGCAGAATCATTAATATATGCTAAAACCAGTGGGTGAATGTTTGATAAGAAGCAGAATATTTACTATATAGACTCAAAGTGTTTTCCCACGAAATATTTAATTACAAAGGGAAAAATGGTAATTTTATAGTGGAGAAACTTGGCAGATCCCACCTTCCCTAAATGATCAAAGTTAATATACCAGTAATGGGGTAAATCAACACCATGTTCCTCCTGACATGGTATATGAAGAGAGCATCACTTCTGTGATATGCCTGCTGAAAACGCATAACCTGAATCTAATCACAAGGAAACAATGGATACACCGAAACGGAGGGCTATTCTACAAAATATAACTGTACTCTTCAAACATACCAAGGTCATGAAAGTCCCCCCATCCTCCCAAAAAAAAAAAGATTGAGGGATTATTTCAGATTACAGGAAAATAAAGATACATACACCACATGTTGTTGATTGAAGCCTGGGCCACACACACACAAAAAACATTTCCCCCCCTTTTGCTATAAAGGACCTTAATTAGTAAGACAATTGGAAAAATTTCAATAAGGTCTGCAAACAAGATAATAGTATTATATCAATGTTAATTTCATTAATTTCTATATTGAACTATAGCTGCTTTAAAAATGTCCTTCTTTTTCACAGAAACACACATTTATTTAGGAGTAAATGGGCATCATGGTTGCAACTTACTGTCAAATGGTTCAGAGGGAAAAAACCCATCCACCTGTCTGTCTGTCTATCTGTCTATCTATCTATCTATCTGGAGAGAATGATAAAGCAAAGAAGGCAAATTTATTAACATTTGCGAAATCAGGATGAAGGGTATATGGCAGTTCTGGAAATTCTTCCATAAGTTTGAAATTATTTAAAAATATTTTTTAAAGATTAACGATACCGACTGGCTGTTAGCAGCCTGAAAAGCTTAAGACGTAATAACTTGTAATTTCCTAAGGCACAGATTTGTGCCATTCCACAGCAGGTCTGGAAAGTCTCAGCAACACTCCAACTAGCGGGCGAGCCTCACAGCCCACAGTCCATACCTACTCCTTCATCCTTGCTACAAAATACCTTTTTTTTTAAAAGGATTTTTTGTTTTGTTTTGTTTTAGATTTAATTTTATTTATTTTTGGCTGCGTTGGGTCTTCACTGCGGTGCGCGGGCTTCTCATTGGGGTGGTTTCTCTTGTTGTGGAGCACGGGCTCTAGGTATGTGGGCGTCAGCAGTTGTGGCGCCCAGGCTCAGTAGTTGTGGCTCGCGGGCTCTAGAGCTCAGGCTCAGTAGTTGTGGCACACAGGTTTAGTTGCTCCGCAGCATGTGGGATCTTCCTGGACCAGGGATCAAACCCGCATCCCCTGCACTGGCAGGCGGATTTCTGTCCACTGCACCAGCAGGGAAGTCCCCAAAATAGCTCTTGTGAAGTGGTAAAAAATCTTTATTTCTTTATGAAAAATACCTTTAAGAAGAAAGCTAAGGGTGAGTGCCAGTCACAGGGACCAGAAGAAAAACAAAGGTTCCAAGCCAGAAAGCAGACATTTTGATGAATTAAAGTGTGGCCTGTCAAATGAGGTGAATGGATCCACCACACACTCTAGTAAGAAGAAGACAAATCAAATTGAGAAATTACTTTGGCCGGTACAGTCGTCCCTCAGTACCCACAGGGTACTGGTTCCAGGACCCCCAAGGATAACAAAATCTGCCCTACTCAAGTCCATTATATAAAATGGTATCGCATTTGTGTATGATCTACACACATCCTCCCGTACACTTTAAATCATCTCTCGATTACTTATAATACCTAATACTATGTAAATGCTATGCAAATAGTTGCCTGCACATGGCAAATTCAAGGTTTGCCCTTTGGAACTTTCTGGGTTTTTTTTTTTTTTTCCTTTTTAAATATTTTGTATCTGCGGTTGGTTGAATGTGTGGATGGGGAACCTGCAGATACAGAGGTCTGACTGTACTTTATCCTGTGAAGGAAACTGGCTCAACGAGTAACAGGTACAAAGTTGGTGATGTTAACTTGTGGTGTGAGGATATACTGAAACAGTGCCTTCTGAAGAAAATGTAAGAAAGCCAGGAGCATGACAGGTATTAATAAGAAGCAATAGATAGAAAAGAATCATGAGGGGTTCCAACTTACATGTTATGGAGGTATGTGAGAATCTGGAGATTTATACAGGCCCCTAAGACATATCTGTTGTGAACGTTGGTGCATATATATCGATAGCTCGAAAGATGAGAAGTTTGATACAATAGACTCTATGTTTATAAGGACACTTTGTGAAAGGACTTGAAGAGTTGTTACAGGCTTTTGCTGCTTAAACAAGCACTTCCTATATGTACGTTTCTAATCCTGACTGAATACCTCTAGACCTTGGGTTAAATTAAACGAAATTGGCTGCTAAAATGCCATAATTCACAACAATTATAAAAATAATAAAGAAATGCTTTAAATTAAACACTAAATCCCTGAAGATTAGTGTATCAGAAAATCATACACTAATCGCAGCTGGTTTTCTTTTCAGGAATTTTAACATATTCGTAGCAGCAGTTTTGTTATTTCTAAAAACTACAGCTCTCTATCCAATTAGAGATTAGTTAGTTCATGTATTTAAAACCCACTATACATTTACAAAAACAAAACCAACAATACAACATTGTACCTCAAAAAGGGGCATTATGTAATTAATCTGTTCTTCCATGTTCAATGAACATTTTCCCCACTGAGATGCATGATTTTGACTTGTTCCCAGGGTACTTGGAACTCTTTTCATAAGAGGGCTTAACATTGAAATGACTTATGTTAAAATCCAATTTTTCCCCAAAATAGGCAGAGACAGGAAAAGGGTCCAGAGCCAAAGAAAATGCTTTATAGTAAGTTCAGGACACTTTTATGGTTGAGAAACTAAATAATAGGCTTGTTCTGACTTCTTATTCTCCTATAACCTCACTTTGCATTTTTACTAGCCACTGTTATTACCGAATGGCTTTCCTGATTTTGTTTTTAATCAATATATCTTTTAGAACCTTACTCATTCACTATCAGTTTAATTTTCAACTGTTAGAAAATAGAGATAGGGTAATACTCTGGTAAATCTATGTCCTGGATAAAATTAGATACACCTTTTGAAAGTATTTTTTTTTTAATTTATTTATTTTCCTTAATTTTTTAGCTGCGTTGGCTCTTAGTTGTGGCACATGGAATCTTTGTTGAGGCATGCAGGATCTTTTCGTTAAGGCGCGGTCTCTTCGTTGCAGCGCTTGGGCTTCTCTCTAGTTGCGGCGTGTGGGTTTTCTCTCTCTAGTTGTGGTGCGCGAGTTCCAGAAGGCGTTGGGCTCTGTAGTTTGCGGCACGCGGGCTCTCTCTTTGAGGCGCGTGAGCTCAATAGTTGTGGTGTGCGGGCTTAGTTGCCCTGCGGCATGTGAGATCTTAGTTCCCAGACTAGGGATCGAACCGGTGTCCCCTGCATTGGAAGGTGGATTCTTTACCACTGGACCACAAGGTAAGTCCCTGAAATTATTTATTATTGGTGATGTACATGTCTTATGTCCAAAGTTCTTTCTAAGATTTTTTAGATTGAGGAGACCATTAGTGAAAAATTATTGAATACCACACACCAATAGGTAAGTTTAAAATTATGTAGTCCTAAAGGCTTAATTCATTATTTTTAAACTTCCAAGTCATTTAAAAATCCATATGCCATAAAATTCATCTCTTTAAAGTATTCAGTTCAGTGTTTTTTTTAAAGTATATTCACAAAGCTGTACAATCATCACCACTATCCAATTTTAAGACATTTTAATTACTCCAAAAAGAAATGTCGTACCCATTAGAAGTCACTCCCCATTCCACTCTCTCCCCAGACCCTGGCAATGACTAATCTACTGTCCTGCCTCCAGGGATTTGCCTATTAAAAACACTGAATAAAAATGGAATTATACAGTATGTGGCCTTTTGTGTCTCGCTTTTCACATAGCATAATATTTTCAAGGTTCATCCATGTTGTAACATGGATCAGTACATGCCTTTTTAGATTTAAATAATATTCCACTGTATGGATATACACATTTTGTTTCTTCATTCACCCATTAATGGATACTTGAGTTGTCTACACCTGTTGGCTATAGTGAATAATGCTGCCAGAAATATTCATGTGCAAGTTTTTGTGTGAACATATGTTCTCAGTTCTCTTGGGTATATTCTATGGAGAATTGCTGAGTCATATGGTAACTCTATGGTTAACTTTTAGGGAATTACCAAACTGCTTTCCAAAGAACCCACACCATTTTGAATGACCAGCAGCAACATATGAGGGTTCCAATATCTTCATATTCTCATCATTATCTTTTTTATGCTTTAAATTATAGCCATCTTAGTGGATATGAAGTTGTATCCTGTGACTTTTATTTGAATTTCCCTAATGATTAATTATGTTGAGCATCTTTTTATATGCTTATTAGCCATTTGTGTAACTTCTTTGGAGAAATGTCTATTTAGATCTTTGGCCCATTTTTAAATTGGATTATTTTTTTATTGTTGACTTGTAAATGTTCTTTTGTATATTCAGGATATGAATCCCTTACCAGAGATATGATTTGCAAACATTTTCTCCCATTCTGTCATTTTTTTCTAGTTCCTTGATAGTGTCCATTGGAGCACAAAAGCTTTTATGTCTGATGAAATCCAATTTATCCATTTTTGTTATAAACCCAAGAAACGTGTGCTTAATCCAAGGTCATAATGCTTTGTGCCCATGTTTTCTTCTAAGAGTTTTATAGTTTCAGTTTTTACATTTTAGGTCTTGATCCATTTTGACTTATTTTTTGTAGGTGGTGTGAGGTAGAGGTCCATCTTCCTTGTTTTGCATGTGAATATACAGTTGTTCCATCACCATTTGCTGAAAAGAATATTCTTTCTCCATTGAATTGTCCTGGAACCCTTGTTGCAATTCAAGTGACCATAATCATAAGAGTTTATTTCTGGATTCTCAGTTCTATTCCTGTGATCTATATGTCTATCCTTACATCAGCACCACACTGGTTTTATTCCTGTAGGTTTATAGTAAGTTCTGAAATTGGGAGCATGAGTCCTCCAATTTGTTCTTTTTCAAGATTATTTTGGCTGTTCTAAATGCCCTATTCATTTTTCTGCATTCTTTTATCTTTCTGGTCCTCTGACTGGATAATCTCAATTGACCTATCTTCAAGTTTGTTGATTCATCTGCCTACTCCAATCTGCTACTGAGTCTTCCAACGCACATTTCATTTCAGTTGTTATACTTTTCAACTCCAGAATTCGTATTTGGTTCTTTTTATGTAAAAAAATTAATAAAAATTTTAAATTAAAAAATTCTATTTTTTTTATACCATTTGGGGAGAGATTGTTTTCAGACTTCTCTTTAGTCTTTAGATTTGTTGCCTTTAGTTTTTTGAACATAGTTAAACTAGCCATTTTAAAGTCTTTTAAACTGTCAGACGGGTGAAATTAGGACAATTCTCTGAGAACTGTTGGGGAATGGGAGCTTCAAATCCATTTGGCTCCTTCCAGTGGCTGCTAGGCTGTTGGCTTTCTTTCACAGTGATGGGGAGTTGGTTTTCAAGGCCACTGTGAAATGAGGAGAGGGGGATGGGCATACGGCAAATTAAAAAGCTTGCTGCTTTTACCAAGATTCTGCTTTTTTTTTTTTTTTTTTTTTTTGCGCTACGTGGGCCTCTCACTGTTGAGGCCTCTCCCGTTGCGGAGCACAGGCTCCGGACGCGCAGGCTCAGCGGCCATGGCTCACGGGCCCAGCTGCGCCGCGGCATGTGGGATCTTCCCGGACCGGCGCACGAACCCGTGTCCCCTGCATCGGCGGGCGGACTCTCAACCACTGCGCCACCAGGGAAGCTCTCTGCTGTCTTTCTTGAATAAACAGATTGTTACATGCCCTTGGTTAATTTCCAGAGTGCTGAAAAAGTCGATTTTTGACAATTTTTGTGAGTGTTTTTGTTGCTTTTATGTAGGAGTGGATTTGGGGGGATCCTTACTATACCATTCCTGCTAATGTCCTAATTCTTTATTTTTGAGGAAAAATATACAGACATGGAAGGCCTAATTTGTTCTCCCCACATTCTGATACATCACCCAGTGCACCACGTTTAGGAGGCTCCCAGTGTAAACTAAAATTTTCAAAAACCTCAGTTGAGGTGTATAGCGTATGTGAACGCCACACCACAGGGCATCATGATTGCGGTGGCTCCTGACCTTTTAGACCTTCCTGTGGCAGCCCCATCCTCCTGATAAGTTGGGCTGAAACTCTTAGGATTATCTGACCCTTCCCTTACTCTTCTGCTCCCACATCCCCTCAAATGCTCCTTCACAGTTTTATCCATACATAACCTTTCTATCCATTCCCAAGGCACCATTTTCTCTCACCTGCCATCAGTCAGTGACCTTTGATATAAACACCACTTTGATGAGTTCAATCAGTGATCAGAGGCATTCAACACCATACCTTGTCTTTTTCTGGATAAAAATCTAGTCTTTTTAATGTGACCTACAAATTTTCACAATCTTAATCCGATATGAACTGGAGGTCAGACAATTTGGGTTCTTTCTTCAGCTTAGTTCTTGTGGAATTTTCTGTACCTACTGTTCAGGGTATAAAAGATGATTGAGTACCTACTATGTGCTAAACTTAGAGTCAGTTCACAGAGATATAGGTAAGTAAACCCACAATTACAATGTACTGTAGCTAAGAACTATGTGGAAGGATCAATTAAGATATCTGAGAAAGTGCCTTTGAAAATGTGAAGAATTTCAGGAGTAAAAGGTATTACTGTGGGGTTTTTTCTTATTTACTTACCTCCAGTATAATACCCTCGAAGATTTAGTCAAGTGTTATGGTGTTAAAATGGTTATATAATTAGTTTTCCTCCCTAAATATGACAGTGTGTGAGGACCCTGGGACTTCTACATCTGTAGGAGGCCACGTATATACATGCTGACTGCGTCCTCATCTTTAAAGCAGGGATGACACCTTCCTGCTTACTTCCCAGGACCGTGGTGAAGGATCGCAAGAGAAGATACATACGAGGTCATTCTGAAGTGCCTTACAAATCCCACTTCTTACCAAAACAATTATTATAAATAAATTATAAAAAATTGTAAACATACTCTCATTTTTATCACCTATGCAGCTCATGCTGTGATGTCTTCATTTGAACATCTGTTTGGACAGTTTAATGAGAATAAGTAATTTATTTCTGTTAAGCATTTTGTGGGCTACCTTTCGTGAAGAGTCCTATAACCACACTGTGAAAACATTAATAATCACTGATATGTCACCAAAAACAACCATGGAGGAAAAGAAAAGCAGTTACTTACTCTCTGCTTTTAATTGTCCAAGGATGGAATTTTCTCCTCTGCACATGGTTCTGAACATATGTAAAGGAAAGAAATAATTATAGAGGTTTCAAAGGTTTCAATTGCAATATCTGTGGGGTAGAGTCCTAATCCAAATAAAAATAGAGCAAGTGCTTTTATGAGAAGATTTTTTAAAAGCCAAAAAAATCAATGTCACTTCTGTAATGTTATTGATGGGACAAGTTATTCTGAAGTGCGTAAATGGAAAAGTTATAAAATTGATCTTAGATTTCAGAAAGAGATGCTATTTTTAAAAGATGGGTTATGAATGAGCTTTCCCACTTAGAAAATGTGGCGACTGCAAAGATAAACTTAGAATGCCACAATAGATAAGAATACTTACAGAATCATATTACTTTCAGAGGTGAAAAGGGCAAACTTAGCAGAGTAATTCTGGGATTAAGGAAACTATTATACCTGAGCTGTCTCTGTAAAGTCAGAAAACCCCTTAAAAGTGAAAAATATAGTCTCAAATAGCTGCCTCTACTAATGATTTTGCTTCTCAAGACTCCGATAATAGTCGATGAATTATAAAGACCGACAAGACAAAAAATTCTATGTTCCATCTACTTTGCTCTGTGAAAGTAATTAAAAGTACAGTTATGCCTGGGAAATGCTGATATTATTAAAGATGATGCCAGAAAATAGAGATTTTTTGCATAATAAAAGGTTATAGTTTTGGTTGCTGAACAAAAGCGAAGCATGTTATTTCATTCAGTTGGTTCACACCCAAGAAAATAGTTACAGAAAATAATTACAATCGATAATATTCCAAAAATAATGTTAGCATGGCAAATGAAGTGGATAAAATCCAATTAAACATTATTGCTTTAAATACTTAAAACATTAAGTGCCTTAAATACTTGAAAAGCTTTGTTTGCCATGTTATAAATCAGATAATATTAGAAATGGGCAAATCTTCAATCCAAGTGTATAGACCAAAGCACAGTTAAAGTTTCCTCATACTGTAATGAGGCAAAATTACCCCAGATGAAACAAAACGCCTTACTTGAAACCCCGGCAGACAGAAAGATACAAGCTTAAAAAGTCGGAAAGAAGCAAGAGGATTAAAAAAAGAAGATTTCCACCACAGTGGTGCGCTCAAACTGTGCCTGGAGGACCTTAGATCTTGAGGAGGTGCCTCTAGGGAGGGGGACTCGAGCAAGAGGGCATCTAAGCCCCCGGCCCCAATTTGACCAAGGCCCTGAACCCTTATCTGCTTTACACACTGGGGGTTTGGGGCAAGACTTCATTTGTCCCTCCCCCACAAAAGAATTTGATTAGAAAGGTGGGAAACTACAGGTGGTTCTGACGAACAGGGGATATTAAAAGAAAATATCCAGGCGCTAGTCCTTGCTTTGACTTATTAAGTGTGATCCTGAGTAGGGCTCTTTTGTGCTTCAGGTCACAGAGCTTATAATTGGGAGCTGGATTCATGCCAGGCCTGTCCATTTACCTCTTCTCAGCTAAGCGACCCAAAAAGAACGTCAGGGGGGCCTTTCCATCACTTTCTACAGCACCTCTCTACACCCGCCCACCAGCTAGCACCTCTCAACCCCCCTCACAATCTTCCACTGGCCAAGTCTGAAGTCTCATGTGCCTTTCTGCGTGAATATGGAAACTCTGCTTTTTAGAATATTGAGAACAGGACTTACCACGTTCCCTAAAATTTTAACAAAGTGATGGCAGGGAAAACAATTAACATTCCAGGAGACAGGAAAGAACCTTCACGCTTCACTTACTGGCAGAGACTATTACTACCAACCTTGTTGAAGGATCACTGCCTAGAAAAATCATAAACTAATATGTGCAAATCATACCATTTTAAGCATTTAATTTTTTTCTTTCATCTACTTACTGCAAAGAATATGGAAAGCTCAATAACTATTTGGTGGCTTAAAGATAATTTTAAAATTATCTTTAAAAATTAATTATGTATAAAGGACTTCATATCTGTTTCTATATAAAGTCCTTGTCTGCATTTATAATATATTAATATATATTAAAAGAACAAAATATTAGTCTTTTTTATATTCATATATATTGTGTGTATATATATATACCTCATAAATGGAGACAAGCACTCTATATATGTGATAGGCAATGAGTATAAAAGAGACACTAATATTTTAGTTCTTTTATATGTGTCATGTGTCCTAGGCCTACCATTTATGATTTTAGGCTCTATTTGAATTTTATCAACTAGTAAACAGGCCAAGATTCAAAAGTAAAATAAAGCAAAGTGTCCATCTGTTCAATGCTCCACTGAATAGATGTGGAGAAACATTTCCATTGCTTTCGCCAGCTTACATGCATAACTGATTGAAAGCTGTAAACAGAGGATTTTAGAACTTTGGCACCTGTAGTTGAAGTGCATTATTGCCTGTAGAGCATTTCCTCCACCGGTTGAAATGTCTCCTTCAAAACCTGGCAGAAGTGGTATCACAACATAAACCCGGTATCTCTGGCTTTCCCTGCAAAAGTCAGATGGAAAGAGTTGCACATACACACAGAAAAAGACACAGTAAGTTAAAAATGACAGTCAAGCAGTTCACATCGTTTTGGAGATTGAGTGAATGGCTCCCTACGATACATTCTCTCACGTTCCAGGCTTTGGCAGGGAAGGGGATGCTGTTGGATTAAAGGCCAGAAACTGTTACCCAGGCTAACCGTTCATAACAACCTGAAAAGTAAGCTGAACTTGGCAGTAAAGTGGGAATTGTACCCACTATCTCTCTATAGCACAATCCTTCCTAGGACAAAATTCACTGTAAAAAAGCCTTGCTTGGGTCCCATGGGAGGTGGAGGGGTTATAATAAAGTTTCGAAAAAGACGTTATCCCAACTGTTTTATGTATAACAAGTTATAGCCACAGTACCGAGCTCAGAGTCCAGCAAATAGTAGGCATTCAGTTAGTAATTACTGAGTAAATGAGCTCCCACAGCCTAAATCTCAGGGGCAAAAAAAGATATTGAACCCAGTATATTTTCCAATGCAGAAATCAGCATTGTTTAGAAACTCTGATTCATCTCTGAAAACTCTGCTTCAGATGCAAAATGTTACCCTGGGCCTGTGAAGAATTTTGAATGACTGATGTTGAGTTTTAAATCTCCTGTAGACGTAACACAATATTTCTTGGTCTGCTGTCCCAACTGAACAGCTTTTGAAAGAAAAGAAACAGAAGCAGAAAGTGGGGCTCCTAACTTTGATCTGCATTCAGAAAGTCAGAAATTTGGAGAATTGTGTTCAAATAGGTATTGCCTCTTTGGAGGCTAGACTGTTAATATCCTTATCCCTAGAAAACACACAGGAAGAAGAGAAAGTCTGGAGATGACTGTGGTATCCCTTATGGTCAGAATCTCGCCAGTTTATGTGAGAAGTCTGCATTCACACGAAGATGCTGCTACGGGTTAATTTTCAAATCGGAACCTACTTAAACTTTTCATAATACTTAATTTCTAAGGTGCGTTGTCTTCTAAACAGCTACATTTTTCTTCCAGGTGAATATTATTACTACTCTCAGAGGGATCAGGTTTCATTACTGAGGTCTCTGATGCCAACATACTGTACATATCAGGGCACAGGGAAAGTGCAGTTTGAGACAGAAGCCACGACCAACAGAACGGAGTCTGGAGGCCTATGAGCTTTAACCGCAGTGCTGAGAAATGAGGAATCTGAACCAGGGTGTTGTAATGGCATGGATTAATCGCTAGATGGCAAACACAGTTTGAGTTGGAAAAACCCATTTAAAAAAAATATATAAATGGTTAAAGTTATCTGTCAAATAAGGGTACGAAGCTCACATTCCTAGATAGTAAACAGGACAGTGGGAAGAACAGAAAGAATGCCTATGCTATTTCCTCACAGCCGGTATTTAAAAGTCCAAACGAATTTTACTGTTGAAAATTGACACCATCTGGCTTCAACTGCCTTTACAGAATCACCTTTGGTCTGGTCCTCCCAGGCCCACACTCCAGTGACTGGACACCACTGCCCTGCGCTCAGAGGTGCACCCCCAGTAAGGCAGGTTAGTCAACCTAACTCATCTGCCCCCTGAGCCTGGATGTCCTTCTCTGCCTCGCAGAGAGGAGCTGATAACCGGCTCCTTCCATCAAGCCATCCTGGATGTGCCAGTGAAAATCGGTTTGCTCCTGCCTCCGCACTCCCGCTACACATGGCTGGGATGCCTACTCAGCATCTTTTTTGCTTTACACAACAGTGACAGGTACCTCTGCTAGGCTAGGCTATGTGATAAGCCCTTTTGAATGTGCGTCCACATATCTTTCTGTTTTGGGCAATGCCCAACAGAGGACCTTTGCACTCAGTATGCACTTGGTACTATTTGCTTTGAGAGGATGGGGTCAGGTTGGAAGAATGTTTGTTTCTGGGAAGCCTCTGGTAGACAAGAGGTTAAACAGGATGTTTTTCTTTAAATTAGATTACATCTTATTTGAATTTTTTTTACTGGGGTAAAATATATGAAACATAAAATTTACCATTTTCACCATTTTTAAGTGTACTGTTCAGTGTTAACAATTACCTTCACATGTTGTGAACCATCATGATCTCTATTTCCAAAACTTTTTCATGAGCCCAAACAGAAACTGTGATAATTAAGCAGTAACTTCCCATTTCCCCTCCCTGCAACCTCTGGTAACCTCTAATCTACTTTCTGTCTCTAGGAATTTGCCTGGTCTAGATATTTCAGCTAAGGGGAATCAAACAATATTTGTCTTTTTGTGGCTGACTTATTTCACTTAACATAATATCCTTAAGATTCATCCATGGTGTAGGATGGGTCAGAATCTCCTTCCTTCCTATGGCTGAATAATATTCTGTTATATATATAGACCACATTTGGTTTACCCAGTCATCTGTTGGTGGACACTTGCAATGTTTCCACTTTTTTTTTTTTTTTTTCCTGTACGTGGGCCTCTCACTGCTGTGGCCTCTCCCATTGCGGAGCACAGGCTCCGGACGCGCAGGCTCAGCGGCCATGGCTCATGGGCCCAGCCGCTCCGCGGCATGTGGGATCTTCCCGGACCGGGGCATGAACCCATGTCCCCTGCATCGGCAGGCAGACTCTCAACCACTGCACCACCAGGGAAGCCCCAATGTTTCCACTTTTATCTATTGTGAATAATGCTGCAGTGGGCACGGGCATATAGTATCTGAGTCCCAGTTATTTTGGGTATATACCCAGGACTGGTGTTGCTGGGTCATACAGTTATTCTATGTTTAGCTTTTTGAGGAACCACCAAAAAAAATTACATTTTCAAATGGATAATATATGTTCTCAGTGCAAACCTTCAGAGGTGGAAGATTATATGATGAAAAAACTTCTTTTTCACTCCTTTGTCCCCAGCCTTTGTTTCCCCTCCCTAAGGGCAATTTGTATTACCTTTCATGTTCTTTCAGAAATAGTCTATGAATTAATAAGCATATATATGTATTCTCTCCTTCTACACAAATGTTAGAATACTGTAAACACTTTTCTGAACGTTATTTTTTTTTTTTGTAATTTATCAATGCATCCTGGAAATTCTTTGATAACTGTACTTAGTGAGATGCCCAGTTTTTAATTAAGAGCGACAGTATTCCAAATCCATGCCATAATATTTTAACCAGTTCTCTATTGCTGGGCATTCAACTGTTTCTAATTTTTTGGTACCCCAAAATGCCTATTTTGCTATGTGTGCCAACCCACATAAGTCATCTCTCACATTTATTAGAAGCAGTATTGCTGGTCTTGAACACCAAGTGTTTGTAATTCTGTTTGGAAAAGATGGTTACCTTTTGCCCATGTGTTTTATAAAAGCAAAAATGACTTCAAAATGTAGACATTGGGAAATGTTCTATAAAAATCTTGTATCTTTAGATAAAGCGTATTTGCAAATTTAGTTTGTAGAAATCAGAATATTCACATTTTCTTGTTCTTGGTTAGCTCTATATCAAAATCCTTGCTTTTTTATTTTTTTAAAATTTTTTTTATTTTTTGCGGTACGCGGGCCTCTCACTGTCGTGGCATCTCCCGTTGCGGAGCACAGGCTCCGGATGCGCAGGCTCAGCGGCCATGGCTCACGGGCCTAGCCGCTCCACAGCATGTGGGATCTTCCTAGACCAGGGCACGAACCCGTGTCCCCTGCATCGGCAGGCGGACTCTCAACCACTGCGCCACCAGTGAAGCCCTATTTTTATTTTCTTAACACAATGCAGTTCTTGAATTTCCTAAATGATGAAATTTTTAAACTGTGTTCAGCAAATTAGCATAAATGACTTAGATTTTCACTGCTGTAGAAAAAAAAAGGGCTCTGGAATTTCAAACCATAAAGTTGTAGCTAAGTTTAAGCCAATGAAGAGAAAATTCTATGTGCTAACCTGTCCAGTCTCCTTCCTTGATCCGGTCCCCAGAAAATAACAGTTCTTGGCCACTGAGGATTCTAACCTCTTCCAAAACACTGCATCCTCACAATGCTGAGGTGGTGCAAATGATAGCAGTCAGCATAGGGCAAGAACCTGAGCCCCTAATGTGCAGAATTATTTATGATCTTAAAAGCAACAGAAGAGCTAGTGGGCACCAGGCCATCATGCAGGCAACTGCTCCATCCACTTTAGTTCAGAGCAATTTTATAAAATTGCATGCTCAGGCTTTTTGTTAAAATAAGTTTTTCTTTCAAAATCCACTAACTCTTACAGCGGTGTTACGTATAATAGATAAAAATTGGAAATGTCCAATAATGGGGGGATGATTAACTAAATTATGTTATAGTCACTCAATGGATGTAACTTCTTACTAAAATGACCACTATGACTTACTAGCAAAGTACTTCTGGTAGTGTGTTAAAATGGCCCTAATGCAAAGTTACAATTACAAGACAATTATAGATATGGCAGGCTGATACTATGAAATATTAAATAATTTTTCTCCTTAAATATGTTAAATTCCCCCTCTCTGTGACTGGAGATATGAAGCAGGCGTTGCTCCTAGGACGGCGCTCTCACCGAGGAACCAGGGCACAAAGATGTCAGCTTCTTAGATTTGGGGAACTGAGGAGAGATCCTTTGAGCTGAGATGGGAGTATAAAGAAATAAGAGGAACCTCCCTGGTGGTCCGGTGGTTAAGAATCCGCGCTTCCACTGCAGGGGGCATGGGTTCGATCCCTGGTCAGGGAACTAAGATCCCACAGGCTGTGCAGCGTGCCCCAAAAAATAAATTAAAAAAAAAAGAAGAAGAAATAAGAGTCAGACTCAGTGCAGGGACCCTCTACTGGCAGCAGTAGAGGAGAAGGGACAGAAAGGCAGGTTTTAAAGGAGAAGGCTGAGGACCCCAGGTTACAGTAAGCAGATGCCAGAAGAGGCTTGACAGATCGATACTGAGCGCTAGAAGCCCCTTCCCAAAGATCCAGGGCCCCTTAGCGTCTATACCAAGGATGGGGGAGGGGAGGAAAGACCAGGGAGCACCCTGACGGACTGAATACAGAGCAGAAATGAGAAATCACTGAATGTGGCCACATTTATCAGGAAGTGACTAAACTAAATTTCCTTCTATTGTGTGGAAAAGGGACTTGAGACAGAAATCCAAGTGAGTTACAGGAAAAGGAAATAAATTACAACTCAGAAAATATGTCTGCATATTAATATGGAGCAAAAAGAAAATAGGAAAACAAAAAGTAAATTGTTTAGGTGATGAGAATGTGGGATCTTTAATATTTTCAATTTTTGTGATTTGCTGAAATGCTGCTTTGTCCCTTTAAAAACAAGTCCTAGGGGCTTCCCTGGTGGCACAGTTGTTGAGAGTCCGCCTGCCGATGCAGGGTACATGGGTTTGTGCCCCGGTCTGGGAGGATCCCACATGCCGCGGAGCGGCTGGGCCCGAGAGCCACGGCCGCTGAGCCTGCGCGTCCAGAGCCTGTGCTCCGCAACGGGAGAGGCCACAACAGGGAGAGGCCCGTGTACCGCAAAAATCAAAAAACAAAAACCAAAAAAACAAACAAGTCCTAGTTCACCAACGTAAATGGGTCTTAGCAGTGGTTTTCCTCTAACTTCCCACCTTGTTCTCTCCAGAAGAACCCCTCCTCCTTCACCTCCTCCTTCCCCAGCATGGTGGGTAGTCAGGGGTCTTCTGCTCAGAGTGGGGTCTCAGGATCTATAAGAAGGCCCCAAAGGAGCTCATTGTGTTTCTCCAGTGACAAGATGCTATATTTTTTTGAGAATTTGAGATTTATAGATCATGTTTCATTGCCATAAACTTCAGGAGCTGGTATAAATCTTCTCGTTGTAGATTTTGCAGCAGTGAACGCTGCCAGAAGTAAGAAGAATTGTGGTTGGGGATTAGTGGTTGGTTTTTTTTGTTTTTTTTTTTTTTGTGGAGAGAATTTTATTCTATAGTGGTATCAGTTATGGGAGAATTGGATCTGTATCTTCTCAGTGGTTTGGGACATAGCCCATTTTATTTTGTGTTTGGCAAATCTTTTTAAAAGCAGTAAACCTTTCTGGGCTTCAGTTTTCTCATCTGTAAATGAAGGAGTTGGTGAAAATCATTGTTAGTCCACTAGAAATGCTGGTTCTATTTAGCACTGACTTTGCATATCATATGTGAGATTTATATAGATTATGACATTACATATTGTGTGCGCACACAAAAACACACACACATAATTTTTTCGTTGGTTATCTTTTGAAAACGGCAAGCTTTTAAATGTAAGAATGTTCAGGGTTAGCCCAGCATGTGTGACTTAGACTTCACTCTGGACTTGATAACCTTTGGCAGGCATGTCCCTCAGTGTCCCTTAAATAAGATTCTACAAAACCTCTTATTAAACTGTTCCCACAATAGCCCAGCCGTTTTCATTTTCATTTTTAAAAGAGTCTCTCCCTTCCTTCATCTCTCTGCCAGGGCACATGCTCAGACTCAAAATGATTTCTGGCCTCTGACCAGTACTAATCTTTACTCTCTCTATCTGCTGAGATTATCATTTATATAATTTTTGGAATCAAATAAAAGCAATTAAATGATCTAAATCAAAAGTTCTCCCGCCATGATCTGTCATCTCTGCCCTAATGTAACCTCTTCTCCATGAATTTCATAGAGCTTGGAGATTATCCCACAAGATAAAATGTGAAACCAGCCATCGGCATACTTAATTTTCATATTTTTCTTCTTTTATTATAACTGCAGCTTAAATTTCATTAAGACAGTGATTCTGAAATATACCCAACATGTCCTTTCAACTTGGTACACAAGTTATAGGATGTGGTAATTATAGGATGTAGATTTTTCTTTAAACCTAAGAATTTTTTTTTTTTTTTTTTTTGCGGTATGCGGGCCTCTCACTGTTGTGGCCTCTCCCGTTGCGGAGCACAGGCTCCGGACGCGCAGGCTCAGCGGCCATGGCTCACGGGCCCAGCCGCTCCACGGCATGTGGGATCTTCCCGGACCGGGGCACAAACCCGTGTCGCCTGCATCGGCAGGCAGACTCTCAACCACTGCGCCACCAGGGAAGCCCTAAACCTAAGAAATAAATAAAGTACCTCTTCTAGATTTCTTGCAGGCTTAACATTAGAACATTTCTACTTCCCTTGAAATGAGGGAAGCTTTGTAGCTGAGCTACAAAGGTAGCAGCACAAGGTAAAGAGCACAAGTTTAAGTCCTGAAGATGTGGTCTGAGTCACAGTTCTACTCATCAATAGCTGCATGATGTGGGCAAGTTACCATAATTGCACTTGGCCTCAGCTGCCTCATCTGTAGAATGGAAATCATTATGCATCCACTTCATAAGGCTGATGTGAGAATTAAATGAAGGAATGCATAAAAAGCACCTTGGATGTGGAATGCCTCAAAAACGATTTGATAACATTATTAATCAATTAACAACCAGTGATTTCAATTGGAAAGCTTCAAAGAATCATCAACAGTGCCTAAAATTAAAACAAAGCAAAGCAAAATTGAACACACATTATGTTTCAGAATGCATTTTATTTTATATTTTGGGGGAAGATGTAATCCAATCAAACATGGGGAATCCAAAAATGGATTCCCATGAGGAGTCAGCTACAGCTTTCTGGCAGGACACCTCTAGACAGTGTTTTAATCATGTGCCTCTACTTGTCACAGGATGAGAAGTGCCAGCGATAGGGAACCAGAGCCAGTTGCCCTTATCCAGCAACAGTCATCTAACAATTTAAAATGAGGCACATTAAACACCTCTTTAAGTAAAACATTTGTTTCTAACATAAATATTAATTTCTAAATAGTTGATTTGATATTGTGGTTCTTTGTCCCTGCTAGAATTTACCATGAGCTAGCATATTTCCAGATGATGAATTTCCTGGAAATAACATAATTTCTTACATGAACTGGTGCTTTACGGTTTTCAAATTGCTTTCACATCTATTCATATGAGATAGGTAGGGCAGATATTATTATTCTCTTTGTTGGTGAAAAAACAGAGTGCCAGAAAGGCAAAAATGATAGATTCAAAAGGTCACATACCTGTAGACACAGAGTTGGGAAGAACTCAGATCTCCAGACATCTGGTTCCCAATTAATTTCAGATTCCCCAGAGGAGGTCCCTCATACCATCACTCATGTGCAAACTGCAAGCACTATATGGCACTGTTCTACGGTCATAGGAAGCATGAAGAGTTTGAGCGATTTTCAAAACTGTGTATTTTCCAAGGCAGTTGAATTGTGTATTTTCCAGTGCAGTTTAATATTAAAATACAGAAGCATTAAATCAACTGCCTAATTTCATTGCATGTGTCAAACTTGTGGTGGTAACAGTGCAAAATGCACTCTCTCCCTCCAAACTTTTTAGCAGGGCGGCAAAATTATGCATGTCAAGTTTCCATAAGCAAAAATGGTTTCATCCTCAGAAACCGTACATTCATGGCACACAGTGTTTTAAAATGTTTTCTACTTGGACCATATGGTTACTCTCTACGTTTTGGCTTATTCAAACATGGTATAAGGCAGTCAATTCTAGACTGTGGATTATGATTTCTTCACCCTGATCTCTAGTCCTATTTGAGTTGTCAAAGATAGGCTTCCAGTGGCTTGGGAGCTCAACTCGAAGACAGTTCTACTTTTTTAGAGCAGACCTTTTGTTTTCTGCAGAGATTCCCATAGTTATTTTTAGTTCAGCTTGGGGTGAACAGTATTCTGAGGCTCTAGGTCATGAATCAGATCATGGAGGCTTGGCCTGTTTCTGTAAAGAATTATGGATGCTGGAGAGGGTGTGGAGAAAAGGGAAGCCTCCTCCACTGCCAGTGAGAATGTAAATTGGTGCAGCCACTATGGAGAACAGTATGGAGGTTCCTTAAAAAACTAAAAATAGAGCTACCATATGATCCAGCAATCCCACTCCTGGGCATATACCCTGAGAAAACCATAATTCAAAGATACATGTACCCCAAAGTTCACTGCAGCACTATTTACAATAGCCAGGAAGCAACCTAAATGTCCATTGATGGAAGAATGGATAAAGAAGATGTGGTACATATATACAATGGAATATTACTCAGCCATAAAAAAGAATGAAATCATGCCATTTGCAGCGACATGGATGGACCTAGAGATTGGCATACTGAGTAAAGTAAGTCAAAGACAATATCTTATGATATCACTATGTGTGGAATCTAAAAAAATGGTACAAAAGAACCTATTTACAAAATAGAAATAGAGTCACAGATGTAGAAAACAAACTTATGATTACCAAGGGGCAAAGTGGGGGAAAGATAAAGTGGGAAACTGGGATTGACATATACACACTACTATACACAAAATAGATAACTAATAAGAACCTACTGTATAGCACAGGGAACTCTACTCAGTACTCTGTAATGACCTATATGGGAACAGAATCTAAAAAAGAGCGGATATATGTATATGTATAACTGACTCACTTTGCTGTGCAGCAGGAACTAACACAACACTGTAAATCAGTTATACTCCAATAAAATTTAATTTAAAAAAATTACAGCTGCTGAGAAAGAATGAGGAGAAAGTGAGGGAAGCAGAGAACTCACTTTAGGGAACTGGTGTGGGACCAGATTGCAGCACTGGCAGAAAAGTAAAGGCTCAGCCCAGTCGAGAGAAGTTGGCAATTTAAAGATGCCAATCTCTCTAGGGTGGGAGGGTCCTGGAAGAGAGTCTGTGTTCCTTGGTCAGGCTGGCCGAGTGCTGACTATCATTTCCCTCCATCTGCTTTGTGCTCTATTCTATTCTTTTTCCAACAACCAAAGTTATACTTGTTGCTAGGCACGTGACTCTGGCAGGGAAGTTCTGAGTCTCAGAAGAGTAGAGAGCAGAAGAGTGAAAGGAAGAGAGAGGGGTAAGCTTGAGGATGGTACACGACGGCCCTCAGTGAGAAGAAGGGGAGCCACTGTAGGCAGCCTGCAAGGTGAGCTTTCTAATTCTACCTTTACCTTTTTCCTAAGAATACAAGCTCACAGATTTGAAATTATTCAATGAAAATATATTTTACAGTTTGGAATTAACACAGGAGATAAACGATAATGTGGAGATACAGAGGAGGGGGAAAATGTAAAACAGGTTTCCAGGATATGTGTGTGTATCCACTAAGTTTGAATGTGTGATATACATGCCACTTTAAAATTTGACTATCAAAGCAAGTGAGATTATTGAGAGATCAAAGCTAAATGACACACAGTTAATTTGAAATTTGATGAACTCATTTCCCAGTTTCTACAAAGTGAGCTTGAAATTGCCACCCTTTAAGGTGCTCTGTGAACTTCTAAGCATGAGATAAAATCTGCAACAGATGCTACCTTACCATGCTCTCTTACTGTGGATCCCAGGGTCACTGGGCAATGTTCAATCAGAAAATATCTTAACATTCCTTCCAGCCTTAAAGTGCTATGATTTTAGAAGAAGTCCAGATACTAAAAGACAAATTAATATGCTAAAGAAAAATATTCGTTCAGGCTCCTGAACACTTAAAAACAAATCTTACAGATACTTATTAAACCACGTACTAATAAGTCAATAACTGGAATGAGTGAAGTTGAGAGTCATCCTACTCTCCTAATCAGCTGTCAAAGTTCCAAAATTCATGATTCAGTGCTCAGCCCAATGAGCTCATTTGTCAATTTAATGTATTTTTGTGACATTTCAATTTCATGAAAAAATTATTTTTCTTTTTTGTCAAATGTGCTTTATAAAGGGGACGCTCCTACATCAATAAAATGCAAGAGTTGTCAGAAATATAATGGAATTTTGTAAATGAGACATAAATTGACCCAGAAAATTGGGAGACTGGAGACTGGAAAGGATGCAAGGAATCTCTGTGTGTACATATGTGTTTAACTGGAAACAAGACTGTTTTTAAGTCATCTCAGAAACAGTCCTTGGTGACTTTCTTAAAAAAAGCGTATGAGAAGGCAAAGAATAAAGGTCACTTGTAAAAGCACAGACCATCATTCATATTTATGGCCATATACGCTGTTCTAGATGAGTACTATATAATCCTGGCAGTGCCTGTGGAATATTATAAAATACAGGTATTTGGGCCCTCCTCCAGAGAATTCTGATCCAGCAAGCCTGGAGTTGAGTCCAGCCCTCTCTGTGTCTGTAAAGTGGTGATTTTGATGCATGGGAAGGGGTGAGAAACACTGTACAGCCCGCAGGATGGGTGAGTGTTGTGCCTTGCTGCCCAAAGGCCCTCACTGTGGGATCAAGACAGCCATTCCCCCAGCTGCTGAGAGAGCTGGCCGCTGGCTACTCACTCACAGTGAAGCCTTTCTCCAGGAACTGCCCTCCAGAGGCCAAAGGGGCCTGCCTCACCCAAGGCCATGCCCATTTCCTGAAGTCAGCCTACATCCAAAGACCAGTCAATGGGAGGAGGAGATTATAAAGGCCCAACCTACTTGCTTCAATAGGGGGCAACCCTGAAGTGGTCTCTAATCCTGTCAATGCATTGGAGTTACATGGTGTGGGAGGCATTGGGTCCGAAGTCCAAAGACTTGGCTTCAAAGCTGTTTTTGCCTTTTGCTGTTAGTGGCCCAGACAAGTCACACCAACTCTTTCAACTCAGTTTAACTTTAAAAATGGGGACAAAAAAAAAAAAAGATGCATATTGTAATCCCCAGACCAACCACTAAAAAATGCAGAGGTATCTCGCTTAAATGCTGATAAAGAAATTAAGCAGAAAAAAATAAAAATGTACAGAAACAACAATAATAATAAGAACAAAACTATATGATCTACTTTCAAGAGTAGTTGTGAAAATTCAGTAAGAGTCTGTAGATATAAACTGTGAATCATATAAAATGCTGGCAGTTGTTGTTATAAAATGTTCTTAAATGTGTTTTAAGCCCCAAATGCTTATGTACTTAGCATTCTCCACTGCATATGTTCAATGAATTAAGATAATAAAATGTAATGATTTTGTTTGTTTGTTTATTTTGCTGTTTTTACACAGAGCTAAAATCAGCCATAAAAAGAAATAGTCCCAGGTGTCAAGACAATTCATTAGGGACAGAACAGACTTTTCAACAAATGGTGCTGGAACAACTGTATATTCACATGCAAAAGAATGAAGTTGGACCTCTACCTCACACCGTATACAAAAAGTAACTAAAAATGAATCAAGACCTAAATGTAAGAGCTAAAACTATAACATTCTTAGAAGAGAACAGGCATAAATCTTCATGATTTTGGATTAGGCAGTGGTTTCTCAGCTATGAAACCAAAGCACAGCAATAAAGGAAAAAAAAAAAAGATAAATGGAACTTTATCAGAATTTAAAACTTCTGAGTTTCAAAGGACACTACCAAGAAAGTAAAAAAGAAAACAGACTGAATGGGAGCAAATATTTGCAAATCATAAATCTGATATGACTTGTATCCAGAATACCTAAAGAACTCTTACAACTCAGTAATAAAAAGACAACCTAGGGCTTCCCTGGTGGCGCGGTGGTTGAGAGTCCGCCTGCCGATGCAGGGGACATGGGTTCATGCCCCGGTCCGGGAAGATCCCACATGCCGCAGAGCAGCTGGGCCCGTGAGCCATGGCCGCTGAGCCTGCGCGTCCGGAGCCTGTGCTCCGCAACGGGAGAGGCCACAACAGTGAGAGGCCCACGTACCGCAAAAATAATGAAAATAAAAAAAGACAACCTAATTAAACAACGGACAATGATAATACATGAATAGCCAATAAACAAAAAAAACCTCAACATTATTAGTCATTAGGGAAATTCAAATCAAAACCACATGAGATACCATTTCACACCTACTAGGATCGCTATAATCAAAAAGAGAGATAATAATAAGTATTAGCGATGATACAGAGAAACTGGAACCCTCATACACTATGGGAATGGAAAATGGTGTTGCCACTTTTGAAAACATGCTGACAGTTTCTCAAACTGTTAAACATAGAGTTGCCATATGATCCAGTAATTCCAACCCTAGAGTAATGAAAACATGTCTCACATAAAAACTAGTACAGAATGTTTATAGCATCTTTATTCATAATAGCCAAAAAGTAGAAACAATCCAAATATATACCAACTGATGAATGGATAAATCCATTTATATGAAGTATATCCAGATAATGAAATATTACCTGACAATAAAAATAAATGAAATACTGGTACATTCTATAACATTAAGCTAAGTGAAAGAAGCAAGTCACAAAAGATCACATATTGTATGATTTCATTTATATGAAACGACCAGACCAGGCAAATCTACAGAGAAAGAAAGTAGATTAGTGGTTGCCAGGGGCTAAGAATAGGGGGAATGGGTAGTGACTGCTAATAAGTATGCGGTTCCTTTCTGGGGTGATGAAAACGTTCTAAAATTGATTCAGCGATGGTTGCACACAACTCTGTGAATATACTACAAATGACTAAATTGTCCACTTTGGGTGGATTGTATGGTATGTGAATTATATCTTAATAAAAGTGTTATTAAAGAAAATAATCCCATGAGTTGAAAAAATACGACAGAAGGTAAAAAGAATTTAAATATAACCCATGGAAAAACGTTATGACTATTTTGCTTTGAGTTTTAAGTGAACACAGCTCACTGTCTTCCTTTAAATAAATCAAATCACAAATCTAATGCGTGGGAAAGAGACTGGCCAGGAAAAAATGACTGTGCTCTGGGAGCATTCAGAGCCCCTCAAAAACGGACTCAAAAATTTTCAGCAACTGACTCAGATTTAAGGAATCAATAACCTACTGGTAGTTGAACCAAAGTCATGCCTGTTAGAAAAAGATAGTATTTTAAAAATGGGCTTTCAAAAGTCATTTTAGCAGTAAATGCAAGAACATCTGCAGTAACAACTCCTACCAAAATGCCAAAAACTTTACCTGTGAGCTTTCAGTATCCTCTGAGCAATGGCATCGCCAACCTTGTTGAACACAACTTTGTCATCAGAGCAGCTTATGAAAAACTGGTTCTACACAAAATAAATGAGATTTATAATATGCTTTTCTTATCTTAGTAGCATGCATACAAGGAAAATGTCGTATATAACAAAAAACTACTTTGATATTTTTAAAAAAAATGTTTCACCTAGCAGACATGTTCTGATTCCTAAAATCACCTCAGGAAAGTAAATGACACTGGGAATAAAAGAAGTCTCATGTCACTCTGGGTCTCATGCATTTCTAAGCAATATTACCTATATCATCTTAGTAAAGTGGAAAGCTAAATTATTATTTAATCATGCAAATTCCTTGTAGGTTACATTCTTAGAATGGTAGGAACATTTTGAACTTAATAGAGAAATCAGGTTTTTCAGATTCACATATTGTATAAATGCTTCTGATTAAAAATTCCATATTGGTAAACATTCTATCTCATGCTAAGTTTATTTCTGAACAGGGTAGATGGTAGAATTCTGGTCTAATTTTCTCCACTTTTCCTAGTATCTGCCTTGATCTTATCTCATTTGTTTAGGTCTCTTATTATTCCTGAACTTCTATTTTAAGTAGTTACAAATCTCTTTTGAAGTATGTTGCATTATATAAATAAACCAGTAAGATGGAAAGAGAAATATTTTTTTTTCTTTAAGTACTTCTGCTTATAGATTCATGCAACATTCTTTAAAACTGTTACTTAGAAACCAGGGTACAACATTATTATTATAATGGTATGAACGATTTAGCTGCTACATTATGGATTGTTGAAAATTAGGTACAAATATTATGAATATCACACGCTCTGTTTACTATACAAATAGTTATAACACACCTGTAATTTATAAGCACAATCATCACAGAGTAATCTTTGCTGATCATCTTAGGTAAAGTGATATATAGGCAATGACTCGAAATAGGATTATCATCCTTTTGCCACATTATCATTTTTACTATTGTACACGCTTTTAAACTTAAGTGCATAAAGCTGTAAACAGCTTCCAGAAGACAAACTTTGAGGAAGACAAGAACTCATTTGAGAATATGTTTCCCTTTAGGGCATCAAACAATCAAAATCTCAGTGGCAACCAAACCGTGTTTGTTCTGAATTTTTATCACAGAGAAGCTTAGCATTCCTCAGCAGCTGTAACACAGACTCACATCCTTCACTTCTCCTTTTTTGGAGGGAGCAGGGTGAATGCCAACTGCTTACCTCGGGTACAGGCATTTCAACCAAGTTTATGTCTACAGCCATGTGTGTCAATATGGCATTCCTGACCTCATTTAGTACTGTGGTAGCGTTACAAAGAAAGGCTGATTTAATACTACTAAAAAGAGACAAAGCAAAAGGATGCTGGGTAACAGATGAACCAGCCATTAACATCTTACATTATTATGGTATAGTTGTTGAAATTAATAACACTAATAGTATTAGTTTTATTAAACTCTAGACTTCGTTCAGAATTCACTAATTTTTCCACTAATGTCCTTTTTCTGTTGCATGAACCCATCCAGGATACCACATTGCATTTAGCCTGCTAATAGTTTTAATCAGCCTTTTCTTTCTCCAGGCCTGTAAAATAAATTAAGCTCCAATTCTTTCCCACTTTCCTTTAATTAACTGTCACTTCATGGAAGGGGATAGGGCCAGGACTCAAGGGGAAGGAAAGTAGGGCTAGAATGGTTTTCCCCAGTGACCCCATCTCTCTCCATATATATTTTTAAATTCAGTGGGAAAGAAAATACTAAAATAAAGAAGAGAGATGTGCTCTGAGTTATCTTTCCATTGTCACGGCTTTTTATTTTTTAAGGATTTTCCAAGTGCTCTGAACTAGCTCCAGATCTACTTTGAAGCACAATTAAGGTTCCCAAACTAAATCCAGTACCCACGGGTTTTCTCCTAGTCTCTACACACAAACTCTGAGAACTGAAAAAGCTTTATAATGAATGGCAGTTGACACAGAATTGAAGAAGTTGGTACTTGCCCTCGCTATTCTTACATCTCCCTTTTCCATGTTCCTTTTCCTGCCCTCTCCCCACTCCAACATCCCCAAACCAGAGGCATCCAGTGGTCTCTATGTTAACAGCTTACCCCTGCGTGTGCTCTCCTGAAGCAGCACACGCCTCACATTTACACCTTCCAACTCAAGCCAAATCAAAACTTACGTCTCCATGTTGTGACATTTCTGGCTAATAATATTACGAATTGATACATTTTAATAATAAGGATTTGGGGGATTCCTGTTAGAATCCCGAGTTAATGAAAATGCAAAGTGAATGTCAGGTATGCTGGGGGAATCAAAATTCAGGTGACCTCTTCACATCTCAACATACACTTATTAATGCAGCAGGTCCTGAGTTCGGGGACCCTGCAGTCTCTGTGATATTTACAGGAAGGCAGGTTGTCATACCAATTGACACGAGCAAGACTTACTTCTATATAGATATAGTGCTTGCTGTTCTCTATCACATAGACGTAAGCAGCGTGGATGGACTCTTCATGGTACTTTATACCAGCAGACCAATCAGCAGCAGAACGGAGCAACTATAAGGCAGCAATCAGAAATGAGCAAACATGAGACAATGGAGATGACACCAGAGGTATTAATAAATGAAGCCCATCTTTTTCTTCCAAACAACTAATTGATTACAGTGGCTTGTGTGCCATGTGTGGGCCAAGGCAGAGTAGGTAGGTAGGGAACTGGTCCTTAAACATCATCCATAATGAAGGGGCCCAGCTGGAAATCAAATCCTGAATATATATTCTTCCCCCCAGGATTATTTTCATTCAAGATTGGAAACCAGGAGGTGTGGTTTCTACAAAGAGCGTTTCAGAAGGACCTCTTTTGGTGGCTATGAGTAGGGTGACCATCTGTACTCTTTTTCTGTTACGGCCCCACAATCACACCAGAATGCCTCACGTATTAATAACACCACTTTTACTCTCAGAAGTGTCCCGGTTTGAATCATATGATACAGTCACCCTAGCTCTGACTTGACAATGTGATTACTCTTTTTCCCTCAAATAGATACTGTTCAGAACAATACATTCTAAAAGACAAATAGATTCATTTAGACATTTAATCTTGATTCTGGCTTTAATTAGCTGTCTGATCTTTGGTGTGTCACTTCAACTCTCAACTTTCTCATTCATACCACCTCCCTCTATTCAGACACTCACCTGCTTCCTCCTGGATTACAACAAGAGCATCCAGCTCAGACACCTGAATATACGTTAAATACACAGATGCGCAGTGGGACTGCCTTGGTTCAAAGTTTAGCTCAACCATCTAGTGGCTTTGATCTTGGTCAAGTTTCTCAATCTCTTTGTGCCTCAGATTTCTGTTCTATAAAACTGAGTATCCACTTTATAGGGTTGTAGAGAGGATTAAATTAATTACTGTGCAGTGAGCTGAAGAAGACCAAGCACCTAGTAAGTGGTACATAAGTGTTTGCTGTTATTAATGAGAACTTAGAGGATGTATTTGAGCTGTGGTGGGTCATGCCATAGACGCTTCAGAGTAGACTGCAGTCCGGCCAGGCTACAGTCTGGCCACATGGAAGGCTTTTTCAACACTAAGAATCCATTGGTTGTAATTTTTTTTCAGCACTCTAACTAGGGTTCCAGTATAATGTTAGTCATATAGTAGGTGGTCAATAAATGCTTATTACTTGACTTTCCTTAAGCAATAGAGTTTCATCACAGAAGAATCACTATAAAAATATATTCACTAATCCTGGTTTGAAATATATATTGAAACTGTTCCTCATGAGGTCAACTGAAATTGAAAATAAAAGAATAGCCCATACTTAGAAATTCATAAAGTGATCCAATACATAATCAGTTTTATATCTGTTATATATAAAAGGTCTGGTAAAATTCTTGCTTTAATCAATAACTTTAAAAATTGCACATATAAGGCTACTGAAATTCAAACCTAATACTTGCTAAAACTGATTGTGCCATTCTCAAAATGTTATTTCTTTATTCATTACGAGGTATTTATTACAATATAGTTCCCTCAAAGCATTTTATTTAATTTTATCAGATGAATCTGTAAAATGAAATTGGAAAAATTAACTGTGAACAAGAATAGTCAAATATCTCAGAAGAAAAATTTAGGTAAATATAATGCACCCTTGGAAAATAGCTTGATTCACATAATCTTCAAGGAACTGCATTATTGTTCATCAGCAGAAATAACAAAGGTTGAACAAATAGAGGTTTCCATTCTTTGTCCACTCAAATTTATGTTGACTTTTGTTGCTAAGGAGCACAGCCCTAAAATGCAGGCAACCTTGAGAAGATTCTTTTGCCACCCATCCTGATCCAATTCTATGTTACTCTGGAAACAATGTATAAAACTGCAGAGTATACTGGAATGATAGGAACTCTTGAGATATGCACTATTGCTCTGCACTCACTAGCTCTTTCATCTTGAACAAGTCATTTTAACATCACGGAGGCTCAGTTTCCTCCTCTGAACACTTGAGACTGCTCTCTCTGTCTCTGTCTCTCTCTCACACACACATCTGCCCACCCACACACTCCCACATAGAGCTGTTGTAAAGAAAAAAAAAATGGCATAACAAACACAAAGCACTATGTTACGCAGCACATAGTAGATATTTGATATATGGTTGATCTACCTCTCTAAAAAGCTATGAGCAAAGTTTATATGCCACCTTGGTGGTAATGTCCTAGTCTTGCCCTCAAATCCCAAAACCTTATACTTTCTTTCCTTTCACACTCTCAAAATTTGCTGCTTCAAAGGCTTAATGAACTCATTTGCATAATACATAAATCAGGACTGTCGAGCAACTTTCAACTCAAAGGTCAAGACTAACTGATTCCAAGTCTTCCTGAACAGCTATGTTGAAGAATGGATTCTTGGGACTAGACACACTGGGGAAGAAATCTAAGGTTGAAGGCCAATGGCGGCCATGAAGGGAAAGCATGAAGGTCACATCTCTGCCGTCTTTCTTGTGAAGGATAATGGTAAAAGTTTTCCTTTCTAAAGGCAGTTGAATGTTTATATTAAGTACACTTGTAAGCCAAAAGAAGACCATTTTGGCATCAGCCTGTGGGAAAGCATAAGCAAAGTAGGGGGGAGCCCCCCTGAGGCCTATAAAACCATAGAAGTGGGGGGTTGCCTACATCCTAAGCGGGCTCAGCATTACCTGTCTTATTGTCTGGATCCAAATCTACATCATTTTCTCAAAATGAAAGGTCATTTAACTTTAAAAAGTCATCGTTTTTGGTTAAACTTGAACATATCTTTCAAGTAATACAGAAAAAAATTACTTGGAATTATGATTCATTTACTATGATTCTGATTAGTTAAAATCTGTTTATCACCATAAGATAAATTGAAAATATGAATTTCTCTTTTACCCCTGAACCAGGGACCAACTCCACTGCTTTAAATGCTTGATGTTCTAGGAAATTTGTAAACTAATCTACTAAGTCAAAGACATTTTGATTGACTTACTTTTGTTTCAAATTTAAGATTTACTCACTTCTTTTTCTTAACTGACCTAACTTGTCTTGCATTTCTGTTTCAATCCAATGTAACTGAGACAAGCCTCAAACTCCTCCTTACACACACAGAAATGTGGCTTATCTTACTGCCCCAAGTAGACTGAGAATCAAATCTAACCCACGCTTTTCAAACTTCAAGTTTGAATACACAATTTTAAAGTATATTTATGCCCTTTATAAAGGGCATATTTCTGATTTTATGTTTTCGCCTCAAGATTGTAACTAAAACCAATCATTTTCCTTTGTACTGTGTCCTATTTTTTGACTTCTTAAAAGATAACCTTCTCTTTATCTACAAGCTCTAACCCTCTTACATACAGTGGGTCCAAGCTGAATATGTGGCTTAAAATACAGAAATCTCTTCTTGAAGGAAAACTTTCAAAACTTTCTTAATATTTGTCCCAAGTTCCTGTTCTCTTACTGCAATGCTTTTATTCCCTATAAATTCAGTACATATCTTAATTCTTTTTTGTTTCTCTGAACTCCCAAGTCAATCATGGAACAAAAGCACTATTTTTTTTTTTTTGTCTCTCATGTAGAAGTTGGCCTCCATGTTGCAGCTCACAAGTGGCATGGATTGGGGAGAGAAAAGAAGTGCTCAAATTATTGGGCCTCATTCTTCCAGTCTGCATTGAGAAGCACTGCAGGCAAGGAGCAGCAGAAATGGACTTTGTTCAAGAATCTGCCTCAGATTACCAAGCTCTTCCTTCCATATTTTTCTTTTTTTGGCTGTGCCACGTGGCTTGTGGGATCTTAGTTCCCCTGACCAGGGATCGAACACAGGCCCCCTGCTGTGGAAGCGCAGACTCTTTTTTTTTTTTTTTTTTTGCGGTATGCGGGCCTCTCACCGTTGTGGCCTCTCCCGTTGTGGAGCACAGGCTCCGGACGCGCAGGCTCAGCGGCCATGGCTCACGGGCCCAGCCGCTCCGCGGCATGTGGGACCTTCCCGGACCGGGGCACGAACCCGTGTCCCCTGCATCGGCAGGCGGACTCTCAACCACTGCGCCACCAGGGAAGCCCGGAAGCGCAGACTCTTAACCGCTGGACCACCAGGGAATTCCAAGCTCTTCCTTCTAAGAACCATTTTTCTACAGCTGAGCGTCATCCATTCACATCACAGTGTGTCATTATTCGAATAGGATGTTCCTTTGGCCTGAGCAATAGTGAAAAGTTAAACTTGAGGCTGAAGGAAAGGAAGAGAATATGCTTTTTGAAGAATAAGACTTAAGGGGAGAGAAGTCCTAGGACAAAATGCAGACTTGAGGGCTCTTTGGAGCCAGAAAACAAAAGGAGAGTTGGGGCTGGATTGGGCTGGATTTGGGTCTGCGGCAACAGAGGATAATATCAAAAGGCAAGCATGACATGCAGCTTTGCCTTGCTGGGGCCCTTGGTGGTTACAACCATCCTGGGACTCACTGGAAACAGTCTCTCTGCTGAGCAGTTATGACCTCAGCCTCTGGAAGCAGGCTGCTTAGAATCCAGTCTCATCCTGTCCAACACTCACTGTGTAATAACCTCTCAAAGTCTTAGTTTCCTCATCTGTAAAATATGGGGTCAAAGAGGACCATAATTTATAGACTGGTGAATATTAAATGAGATACTCCATAAAAAACTTAGTGCAATGCTGGCCACTGAGTGAACACTCCCTGTTCACGTGGCTTCAGCCAGTCAAGACCCACAGCAAGATGTACAGAAGCCTTACTGTACGAAGACCTGGTCCGTAAACAGAAAGCAGCTTCTATGTTAAGGAACTTCCTTAGAAATAAATCAAGCGGCTTTTTTTCACCCTTCCCCACCTACTTTGTTCTATCACTATACAAAACGCTTTGCTGTCCTTTGAAATCTACATTGATTCCTACATTGACATCCTTTGGAGTGTCTTTTGGACATTTTCCCCAAGTGTAGGAACGAATTTTTCCAATAGTATAATTTGAATGTCATTTACATTTGCCTTTATATATTTTTCTTTTCTTTTAATAGACAAAGAGATTGAAGACATGACTCCACTGGAATTATTTCCTTCAGTTTGGTAGAACTTCTTGGCAATGACTGTCTAAGAAATGACTTTTCTGCTATAAGCTACCTAATTTAATAAAAAGGATAGTTCCACGTATCGATTCCGTGTTAACGCTCATTTGGCATGAAGAACTTTCTTTTACCTTAATAGAAATGTCAGATGTCCTCTGTCTTGGTCATTTATCGTAAGTGGCAATGAAAGCATTCAGGAACATAGTTTGTTCTTTTTAGGGAGAAAACAAGTTCTTTTATAAACTCTGTGCCTAAGCAGTTTCAGAATCATCCTTCTTCCAACCCCCTCCCCACGCCTGTCTCCTGCTATGCCTTCTCTGCGTGTTCTTGCCAGGCTTCTGAGAATACCCAGCACTGAGGGGAAACACCCAAGATTATTTTAAAGTGTCAGTGGAAGTTGCTGAAGTCAGCTCTCAGGTCTGGATGACATTTTTAGAAGCAGAAATTCATGTTGGTGAGGGCAGGTCTCCATTCTGGCTGCTGTAGCTCTAGTCTCCTTGGCCGGCCCTGTCGGCCATAGCGTCTGTGACAGCTATGCACATAGCTGGTGTGGAATCACCAGTAGTACATGCCTAAGGGTGATGAGGCCCAGTGCTTTTGTATTAAAAAATTAAATAACTGGGTTCCCTTCTGCAGATGAAAGAACAACATGAATTTTTTTTCTTTAAATCTTTTTTTTTTTTTTGGCTGCATTGGGTCTTCGTTGCTGCACGCGGACTTTCTCTAGTTGCGGCGAGCAGGGGCTACTCTTTGTTGCGATGCGCAGGCTTCTCATTGCGGTGGCTTCTCTTGTCGTGGAGCACGGGCTCTAGGCGCACGGGTTTCAGTAGTTGTGGCTCACAGGCTCAGTAGTTGTGGCTCGCGGGCTCTAGAGCGCAGGCTCAGTAGTTGTGGTGCACGGGCTTAGTTGCTCCACGGCATGTGGGATGTTCCCAGATCAGGGCTCGAACCTGTGTCCCCTGCATTGGCAGGCGGATTCTTAACCACTGCGCCACCAGGGAAGCCCAAGAACAACATGAATTTTATCTATTATTTACTTTATTGTGTCCAATGCTCTTTCTCTCTCCATTTCAATATATATGGTATAAATAGTATAAAGATTTTTGTATCCAGAACTAGCCTGTGACCCATCCAGAGAAATGTCAGCTTCTTTGTTGCAAATTTTGCAAATGCTGCAAATTTTTGAAAACACTATGCCTGAAGGTTGTAGCTAATATTGATAGAATTCAAACTAGTATTCAAACTAGTAAACTCTTCTAGGTGATTTCCATGGATTAATTTATTTAACTGTCACCACAACCCCATGAGACAGGTACTATTGTGTTTCCTGTTTTAAAGATGAAGGAAACACATTCAGAGAGGTGAAATAATTTTCCCAAGGTTATACAGCTCGTATGTAGTGAGACAGGAATTTTTTTTTTTTTTTTTTTTTTTTTGCGGTACGCGGGCCTGTCACTGTTGTGGCCTCTCCCGTTGCGGAGCACAGGCTCCGGATGTGCAGGCTCAGCGGCCATGGCTCACGGGCCCAGCCGCTCCGTGCATGTGGGATCTTCCCGGACCGGGGCACGAACCCGTGTCCCCTGCATCGGCAGGCGGACTCTCAACCACTGTGCCACCAGGGAAGCCTGGAGACAGGAATTTGAATACAGTCTGCCCCTTCCCCTGGCTACATTACATCGCTCCTTTCCAGTTAATTAAGCCTGTGGTCTCTAAGTTACGTTATGAACAATAAACTATGTTAAAAACTATGTTAAAATCAATGTTAAAAAGAATAAGAAGACTTTTATTACGTTTTATTAAATTTCTCAACCAAGAGTATTTAACAGTCATTTGGCTATTGCCACACTGTAACTGAGAGAGTGAAAGACTTGAAAATACGACTATAAACTTTTTAAAACTTAAGTAGCCTCCTGCACAGCCAGATCCCTATCTCCCTGATGTCTTCTGGATTCTCTGGAAAACCAGGGATTGGACTAGATTATTGCTTTTACCCGCTAAGCACTATACATTCATAACTTGACAACAACAATGCCTAGAACAAGGTGAATAATGTTTAGAGCCAGTAAGTAATGTGAAGTGAAACAATACTGTGGTCAGAATTTTACAGAAAAGGAGAAATGGAGCAGAGTAATTTCTTTACTTTTCTTCAGTGTCTGGTCATCTCAGATTTTCCTGTCTTCAAAAAGATGCACTGCCTGGTGGTGCCCACTGTTTTCACAACTGGAGTTATTTTGGCAGTTCTGCAAAACATCTACTGGCAACTAGTAGATGTTTTGTGAGGTCTAAAACTTTTTAAACTATGGGGGAGTCTTCTTTAAGAAAAAGAATACTAATTTATAAACACAAAATTAGTGTATTCTAGAATTACTATAGCAGTCTCTTCACTTGTCTCCTGTGTTCATTCTCCTACTCTTATAAGTTTTGCACATGTATAAACTTTAGGTCCCAAAGTGTGTTTGTTTGGAAAAACGGAAATAGGTGACAAATTGAGAGATCCTACATCAATTAAGCTTGGGAAAAGCTCATAGAATATTCAGTCTTAGTGATTTCATTATGCACATTGACATAACGAAGGCACTAAGAAGTCCTATATTTTAAAAATCTGCAAAAACTTGTCTGTCCATGGAAACCTTTTTTTGTGGAATAGCTATTAGCATTTCACAGACAAAACTAGGGAAACTCTGATCTAGATTAATCTTCATAAAATATTCATGTATCATGCTTCCTCTCAGATGACAACAAAACATTCCAAAGTTCACTAATGCCTCCAGGATCAGGTCAAAATGAACCAGGCCAGCACTTCAGGGCAACCCCAATCTGGCCTTATGCTGTCTGAACCTCATCTACTACCTCTTCAAGAGCAAATGGTTTGCTGCAGTGGGTTCTACCATCTTCTGAGCAGCAGACTTATTCCTTAAAGGGGGTACCCAGTTCTGTCCCTCTCATTTGCCAACCTCTCATGGCATGCTGGTCCATACTCTCAAGACTGGCATTTGGTCCTAGACCACACCTTGCGTTGTTAACTGAATTCTTTAACATCACAGCTTCCTCTCCCCCATCTAACTCCTTTTCCAGAGTCAGAGAACTCCTTTTGTCTGTCTCCTCAGTATCCAGGTGTGCACTGATGATCTGACTGTGCAAACAGATGGCACTTAGTAGACATAAATTGACTGAATAAATGAATTAATGAGTCTTGGTAAACTTCCTTTCAAATCAATTGGCTTCGTAGAGTGCAGGCAGCCTGCGCATGTCAGGGATGAACATGTGAGCATGTTGAGAAGTCACTGATCTAGCACCATTTCTACCACAACATCCACTAATAGGGAGAAGGTGAACCAAGGGAGGCGTTTTGTAGGGCGGATATGCAGAGCATCTATCTGCCTCATCAGGGTGGCAGGAAGAGATTACATAAACCAGGGCTTTACCAAAAAACATTAGAAGATGTCTGTATATGCAACACTGGGATAAACCATCTTTCGCTAATCATAAAAATACACAATTCTCAGAAATAACTTTTCAACAGATGCTTAATTAGCATCGGCTAACTTGGGTAAGTTGATCACTGAGTCAATTTTAATGCCATCTCAAATATTAAATTAAATTCTCTTATTTTCTTAATATCAAGGCTCCTATTTTATCTTACAGCACAGGTTATTTTTCCCTCTAAGTAGAATAAAATTACACAGGTTCATAAAATATTCATTAACTTACATATGAATGCATATCTATCTGTGCCTCTAAGTTTAAATTAGTTATCTCCTTTAGCCTGGGATGACGAAGTATTTGCTGTAGGTAATTCTCTTAAGTGATTTATCTTTTTGATTGTTCTATTATTCGATCTACGGTCTGAAATGTCTTTTTATTTCTTAGATACACACACCTCTCCTTGCACGTAGTACAAAGTAACTGATTTAGGCGTTTCATTTATATAATCATATTCACCAGAATCCATATCCAAATTAAATAAATCCATAATAGTGATGTCAGCAGCAGACTACTGGATCTTCACTTAAGAAATACTTTTAGCACAATAAGTTTAGTTAACATCCATCACTTCACATACTTACAAATTTTTTTTCTTGTGATGAGAACTTTTAAGATCTACTCCCTTAGCAACATTCAAATATACAACACAGTACTGTTAACCACAGTCACCATGCTCTACATTACATCCCAGGACTTATTAAGAGTAAAATGGGAAGCTGTACCTTTTGACCCCTGTCACCCATTTCTGCACCCCTTCCATCCCACCCTTTGCCTTTGGCAAACACCAATCTGTTCTGTACTTAAACAATACATTTGACGCCGATAGTGATGACTTTGAACAAAAGGCAATGCAATCCTAGTTCTGTCCCTGCATGATCTCAAGACACTTGAGCTGGAGTTGGTACAGGGAGCAGATTGGGTAACTGTGGACTAGACTAGGATTTCAAGCTCCACCTCTGTTGATAACCAGCTCGATGACCCTGGGCAAGTCTCCAAGTTTCACTCGGTCTTAATTTTCTTATTTGTAATTTGAGAATGTTGTACTGGATATGGTCAAATTTTGTTACTTTAATAAGCAAATTTCTCATTCTTTTAAAAGTGTCTCTAAAAGGCATTTGGTTAATTAGGAACTAAAATTAGATTGAACTATAACTAGCTTCCTAGATGCTAAGTTTCAGCCGTATTCCTGGTGCTTCACTGGTATCAGCTCCAGGTTTACTGGGTATCATGTTGCTAGAGTCACTTCAGAAGGAATTACAGGACAAGCCTCTCCTTGAGTGGCCTTTTCTAAAGATATGCATTTATTATATCTATACGAGAGTTTTAACAAGAGGATAAACTGAGTACATTTAAAATAGAAAATACAATACGAAGTTTTAAAAGGTCTATTTAGATTTGCTTTGGAGTTGTCCTTATTGTTGAAGCCAATAGGCATTTAGTCCCATAAGAGTGATTGTACCCAGTAATACTTCATGAAAAAGAAAAGCCAGACTTACCTGTACATTAGCATGGACAGACCCAGGCACTTGGTGTTTCAACTCATGGGCTGTTGTTTGAGATTTTGGAAGCAGAAAAGGATAAGAAAGGGACCGATATTTTGGTTTCATAATCTAAAATAAAGAAAAATCAGGTAAAAAAGATTCAAATGAAAAAACAGTTCCAGTCTTCCTTACTTTGTGATTATAAAAAAAAATTCAGGTTCATTTGAAAAAGAAAAAGGGAAAGAAATATTAACAATGGGTGTTTCTAGGTGAAGAGGCAATAGATTATTTATTTTTGTTTTCTGTCTATTTCCCAGGGACAGAAAACTCCCTTTTTCCTTCTTTTACCTTTTCGAGTGAGCATTATTGCTTTGTATTTTTAAAGAAAACTTAAATACAACCTGGAGTTATAGAAGTACACAATTGCAAAAATGGGATTATTTTATAAACTGATTTTTTTACTACATTGTAGATATCTTGCAACAGCAGTAAAGCACTATATATCATTTAAAAATAATTTCACAGTAAAATGGCATGGAACAATTATAATTTGTTTAACAATTTCTATCAATGAGGATGTCAGCTGTTTCTCATTTTATATGAATTATTAGATGCAATGTCAAGATAAATGACTTATTGAGTAATTTCTTTAGGTTAAATACCTGAAATAGATTTTGAGTCAAAGGTTACATACCTTTAAAAAGTTTTCTGCAGTTGTACCAATTTATCCTCCCAGGAGCAAGGTATAAGAGCATCATAGATCCCAAACCCAACTGTAGGTAACTGCAGCGTTTTTATCTTTGTCAGTCCAATAAGTTAAAAATATTATCCTTTTATTTATTCATTCATTTGCCTCTAAATTCTTGTTAAAAATATTTCCACTATTTCTAAGAGCTCCCACTAACTGCTTATAATGTTATTTAAATGAAAATAAGGGGACACTTTAAGTTGTTAATAAAACTAAATCTTTTTCCAAATTGTAGGGACAAAATGCCTATAAAACCATTTTATTTATTTTATTTATTAAGATTCTATAAATAAAATGGAATCTTAATAACACCTAGACGATAGGTACTTAACTTAGGAATGTTAGGTCAAATTCTTACAAGTAATGAAGACATCATACTAAGGAAGACACAGACTGGAGAAAAGAAAAATGTCTCCATTTTCTCATACTACTCACTTTGCTCAGAACCGCCTCTCAGAAGCCTGTACCAATATGGGCCCAGGGCAGTGCCAGGATTGGAAGGCCTTGCAGGCTCCAGCTCTCTTACCTGAACGAGGCTCCCATTCCCCTACAGTAGCCCGACAGCCCTCCACGTGACTATCAGCCCCGGCCAGATGCTTAAACGACACTGAGTGTCCCAAGTGTTCAAAGGGTTAAACCATAGGCTGTGATAGTAGCATCATCCCTCCACCCTCTGAATTGTCTGTGGTGTGAAAGTTCAGGAACATTTTCTTTTTCTTTTGCTCAGAGACCCAGGCACTCTGACAACCGGGCACCCCAGAGTGGATGCATAGCACAGCTGCGGCTACCACAGCCCCTTCTCGCCTCCTTTTCCTGGCCTGTTTCTCTTCATGTGGACTGAATCATGATAAGACCACCTATGTACCTTCGTGAAGTTCCAGCGCTGGATGAAGTGACGGGCCACGTCGCGAGCAGCCTTCCCGTGGACTACAGAGGCGATGTCATGCCATGGCATCCGGGGGGTGGAGTGCCTGTCAATGAAATCTGCCCAGGCGCACCAGGCAAGGTCCTCACTAACTTATGTGCCCAGAGGCATACAAGCCATCTGACCCCAGCTCTGACCCTGACTACAATATATAGAAGAAAATGTGGTAATGCCCACCGTGTGTATATTACTTGGCTCGGATAGAACAATACCTTTACAGCCAAGAGAAACATAGATCTCACAGTGAGGAACCCAGTCTCCCACGCACCTCTCCCAAATATGTTTCCACTTCACTTACTAGAGAATCACTAGGCAAGGCAGATGTGAGTTGGTACAAATTATTTAAAGCTGTGTACTTGACATTACATTTTTCTTTTTTATCCTGTTGAAATAATGTTAAGCTACGTTCCTATTTCCTGTTAGATATACAAGCACAGTGATAATCTGAAATGTGTTGTTTTAACGCTGGAAGATGAAGATGATACGCAGAAAAAAGGAGATGATCAAAGGAAGGGAACCATCTCCTGGAGAATTACAGACTATTACCCCCCTAAAATATGCCTATATGGAAGCCGGAGATTTCCAACAAGTAAGCTCTATTTCATTTTCTTTTCTTACTCTAAGGAAAAGCCCTTAAGTACATGACTGAATCATAGCTTCCAGTGTTTTACCAAATATTCAAAACAAAACAAAAGATATTAGATCATGCACATGCATACTTGTTGAGATGCTGACAAGGAAAAGACAAAATATAAGCAGCCACCCACTACCATGGTACTTACCTGCAAAAGGTTTATCAAGTTGAACCCAATCTTTGAAGACAAAATTGCAGTAGTCCTTTCCATGCCAGAATCTGGTTTCCCCATGTAGCTCTCCCACACCCGTCTGCAAACTTTGGATGGAGCCCGTGTCTGTAAATGCAGCAAGACTCACTCAGAGACTGGTTCAGGCGGACCCCAGAGAGGGAGGCTCATCTCTTATTTCTTAAACACCTAAAGACTTCTTAACTTTTCTTCTTAAGCCTCATAACTAGGACGGCATGTGTTCATGAGGCTGTGGACTGACAAGGTTTTAAAACCCTCATGAATTTACTATTAGTGGGTAGTTGGGGCTATAATCAGGTTCATCATTTGGCAGTGAAATTTAATACTTTATTCTCACCATCTACCAGATCACTGGAGGAATGGATCACAGGGTTAACTGTGAATAAAGAACTTGCTAGGAGAGCCTATGAGAGAGCAGTAAAGTCAGGTCAGGTGGAGGAACATGAGATGCAGAGGCCATAAAGAAGTCATGTCCTTCTTTTTCCTCAACCAATATGGTGCACATCTAATGTATAATTCTTGTCTTTTGCATCTCAAAATGCAAGAACCTCAAATTTGCAGACAGCCTGTGTTCCAGCCCTGGAACTGACTAGCTAAGTGACACTGAGCTTCATCTTTTTGGGTCAGAAATCCTTTATGTGTGAAAGGAAACATTTGGCCCAGATGACATCTAAGATCTTTTGGGCTTTAACATTCTATTTTTCTAAAATTATAAATGACATCCATAAGAAGTGTAACAATAGACAGAAGCTCATAGCCACACAGGCGCAAAAGCAGCAATCCACTGCAGTATTTCACAAAGAACTTTGTCGGGAACATTTTACTTAAGGGTAAATATGTTGACTTAAATAGTTTGTATGTTTATGGAATATGCTGATCACAAAGACAACTAAGCAGGAAAACTAGCAGAACTACAAATCACAAAATGCAGCGCTTGGCACAAAAGAGACACTTAACAGATAGACATTGGATGCAAAAATGCTTGTTGAATGAATAAATGGTACCGCGTGCAGGAGCCACTGAGAGTACCGGACTGGTCTCCCTACCAACACACTGCCCCAGAGCCGTCCTTCTAAAAATGCAGACTCCTTGCTTAAAAGCCTTCTAGGATGACCTACTGCCTAGAGGGGGTCAAATCCTAAGGGTTTAGTATGCACAGAGAGCTCTTCTCAAACTGCTGACAATCTCTCTTTCTGGTCCTTGTTTTCCTCACACAGCCCAGACCCCAGGCACACCATACTTCTCACTGCTTTTGACAGGCCTGGTTCATCATGCAGCTGGCACATTATTCCTTCTGCCTAGAAGGTTCTTCCCTCCCTCTTGGTCTGAACTCCTCATCCTCCTTCAAGAGCCACATTAGCTGTCATCTGTCCTAGAGACACCTCCCAGATCCCAGCAGGGAGAGGCAGTCCCTAGCACTGCTGTCCATTAACAGTTGCACACCTCGGGGCTTCTGACTCTTGGACCCAATTGTGTAAGGATGCTCCTCCCTGCTCCCCACTCACTCATCTATAAACTTTGGGGTGGGGAGTATGTCACCTCAGTGCCTGGTATAGCTACTGGCAGTCAGTAGGCAATCAATAAGTATTTGCAGAGCAAAAGTTTTTAAACAATCACCACACATACTGCTAGTATTCTATCTCAGACTGAATAATTAACCTCCAAAGGGTATTGGAATTTTCTGTAAAAGGAATATGTCTTAAAATGCTAACAATGAACAAAACTCAATAATGTTAAAAATAGAATTCTGTTGATTTCTGCCAGTGATTTATTTTCCTGCTCTCTAAGACTGAAAGGCCAAAGTACTGGTAGGTCTATTTGCTCACCTGTAGGCTCTTTATAGTAAGCATGGCACTTTGTTTATTAAAAAAACAGGAAAAGAAAAAAAGGGGACAAAGAACGAGATAAACAGTGGGTCAATTCCGAAATATATATATATATATATATATATAATATAAAAAATTTGTTCTCATCAATTGAGAAACTCCAGGCTAAATCTTTATATGTATACACATATACTTGTTTAAAAATCTCACCTAATAATCAGTTTTGATACGAAAAACAAAGCAAATTCTTAGTCTCAGATAATGATCTTGGTGCTAATTGAATTCAACCTGCTCACAGTTCAAATTTGGTTTTGGTTTTAGTCATGGCCAAAACTAGTCCAAATAAATCAGGGTCCTCCTCAGAACAAATGAAATAATATTAAGGCTAAACAGAACAAAATACTCCTACTTACTGCGATTACTGCTCAGAATTGCATGAACACGTACGAGCAGGAAGGGAGGACTTTTTACATCAGCAATGCCGACCTGAGGTGGTTCTTATTAGTCTATATCTGGCTCCCAGTTGATTTCATAATTGCATCTGCCTTGTCTTTTGGCACCGGTTTTTCATGCCAGTTTACTGCAAGCCTCATCCATCGGTGGCCCAGACTCTGGCTGCTGAAGTTCATGAAGAACTTTTTTTTTTTTTTTTTTTTTTGTGGCATGCAGGCCTCTCACTGTTGTGGCCTCTCCCGTTGCAGAGCACAGGCTCCGGACATGCAGGCTCAGTGGCCACGGCTCACGGGCCCAGCCGCTCCGTGGCACGTGGGATCTTCCCAGACCGGGGCACGAACCCGTGTCCCCTGCATCGGCAGGCGGACTCTCAACCACTGCGCCACCAGGGAAGAGGGTATCTTCCTGCCCCTCACCCGGTGTCTTCTGACTTTGCCACATCCTCCTGTTTTTTCTCTCGTCTCTTGGCTTCCAAGGCTGCACTCCTCTACCATTACTCCAACTCACCCTTCTTGATCTTCTTTCCTAGCTCCTCCCTCACAAGGTTTTCCCCAGCTTTCCCCTAAATGTACCCCTGTAGCCCTGGCTTCTCACTGGGGCTCTAGATCTACAGCCACGTCCAATGCCTCACTTGACCTCATCTACCTAGTTGTCCCACCAAACTATAAACTCATGCGTAACACTAGAATCACCATCATTCCCACAAAATCAAGTCTTCCCTTGAGATTTCTGCTTTCTGTTCATGGTTTCTCAAGCAAAACCTCAGGATCACCTCTGGCTCCCCTCTCTTCTTCACTGTCTTCTCCACCCACCTCCCCATCACCACTTCTCAAATCCTACTGAAATTTGCGGATTCTTTCTTCTGAAAAAAGATTCTCTTATTCAACTTCATTCTTGGGCCCACTGGAACAAGCTAGTCAGACTCCCCATGTCTCTAGTATGACCTTCATAAAATACCACCCTTATTCCCCTACCCTTCCCCCCCCCCCCCCCCCCCCCAAATTCCACCTCCCCAGGGATTCTCCAGCGTTTAAGGAATGAGGGTCAATGACCCAGCCTGACTTTCAAGACTCTCCAGATATTGGTACAATTATATCCCACCAGCCCAGTCCATACAAATTAACTACCTATCAACAGCAATTCCAAAACCCAAAAGCTCTGAAAATCCAAATGTTTCTTCACAGCTCATTTGTTAGCAAAACCTGACGTGAACTTGAGGTTATTATCTTTATTTATCCCACTTGATGTTGCACGAATATAAATGATTTGCTTATAGGGTATTTCCTGGACTTTGCCAGGAGTGTAACATAATATGGAGTATAGGTATTGTATTACCTTTCTAAAATCCAGAATCTTCTAATTTCTTTTTTTTAATTGAGGTAACACTGGTTTATAACATTATGTAAGTTTCATGTGTATGACATTATATTTCTATTCTATATACACCACAGCATGCTCCCCACCAAAAATTTATTCTCCATCCATCACCATACAGTTGATCCCCTTTACCCATTTCACCCTCCCTCAATCCCTTCCCTTTTGGTAACCACTACTCTGTTCTCTGTATCTACATAATTATTTCTGTTTAGTTTGCTTATTTTGTTTCTGTGTTTGTTTCCTTGTCTTTTACATTCCACATATCAGTGAAATCACATAGTATTTGTCTTTCTCCGTCGGACTTATTTCACTTAGTATAATACTCTCAAGGTCCATTTATGTTGTTGAAAATGGCAAGATTTCATCTTGTTTTATGGCTAAGCAGTATTCTATTGTATATATTCACCACATCTTTACCTATTCATTCACTGATGGGCACTTAGGTTGTTTCCATATCTTGGCTATTGTAAATAATGCTGCAATGAACATAAAGGTGTATATATCTTTTTGAATTAGGTTTTTATTTTTGTATTTTTTAGGTAAATACCCAGAAATGGGATAGCTGGATCATATGGTAGTTCTATTCTTAATTTTTTGAGGAATCTCCATACTGCTTTCCAAAGTGGCTGCACCAATTTACATTCCCATCAACAGTGCATGAAAGTTCCCTTTTCTCCTCGTGGTTGCCAACATTTTTTATTTTTTCCCTTTTCGATAACAGGCATTCTAACAGGTGTGAAGTGATATGCCATTCTGGTTTTGGTTTGCATTTCCCTAACAATTAGTGATGTTGACTATCTTTTCGTGTGTCTGTTGTTCATCTGTATGTCTTTTTTGGAAAAATGTCTCTTTAGCTTTTCTACCCATTTTTAATTGGGTTGTTTTTTATTGTTGTTGAGTTATACTAATTCTTTATATATTTTGGATATTAACTGCTTATTATATATATCATTTACAAATATCGTCTCCCATTCAGTAGGTTGTCTTTTCATTTTGCTGTTGGTTTCCCCCTTTGTTGTTGGCATTTCTCATATGTGTGTTAAGATATAACATCTACCTGGAGTGCCTGTTTCTCTCCCTTCTTAGTCTCTACCTACTGAATTTCTGCCTATATTCACGGCCAGTTCTGAAACAGGTCCCCAATGAGTTATATATATATATTTTTAAATCTCTTGGTTCTTGAAACTTTTTGGATTTTGGCATTGTGGATCAGGTTTACGGTTGTGGAGAAGGCTTCGCTGACAACTCTTGCCAGAGGGTATTTCCCCCTGATGAATTACTAAGGCACTAGGTTAGTAATACCACCACTTACCTATTAGACAATAAGCTCTTTGAGACTGAAAATAAGTGTTATACATTCTACACCACTGAAAACAGAGTTTAGAAATGACTTAACCTACTCTTCATTATCCCTTATGATTAGATATCTGAGTTTGAAACACTTGTCTCAATTAAATGGCAAGAATTATTTTCCCCATCAGCCATATATTAAATCTTGCTTAAAAGGAAAAGATTAGCAAACAATTACTGAATATAAGAAGAATAAAATTCAACTCTTTTGGGCTTCCCTGGTGGCGCAGTGGTTGAGAGTCCGCCTGCCAATGCAGGGGACACGGGTTCGTGCCCCGGTCCGGGAAGATCCCACATGCCGCAGAGCGGCTGGGCCCGTGAGCCATGGCCGCTGAGCCTGCGCGTTCGGAGCCTGTGCTCCGCAATGGGAGAGGCCACAACAGTGAGAGGCCCACGTACCGCAAAAAAAAAAAAAAGTCAACCCTTTTAAAATAACTGTATCAAGGAAACAATGTGCTTGAAATTCTCCCTCTTGCAACATAATTTTAAGAGAAAAAACATCTTGAAGATGGCTGAGTGATTTTGAATTAAAATATATACTATAGAAATCTACCATAGTTACTAATCACATTTAAGATGAGTTGATTTTAGTGCAGTTTTTTCTACTTAAAAACCCACAGTGATCTTGTGTGTACACTCTGTGTGCAGGAAGAAGACCCAATGCAGCCGAAAATAAAAATAAATAAATTTATGAAAAGAAAACACAGACCATAAGAAAAAAAATGTATGGAAAACAAAGGAAACCATGATGAAGCATAAAAAACAAAACAAAAACAAAACCAAAAAAAACCCCAGGCTTCGCTAGGAGCCCTGTTCAGCCATGGCCTTTTCCATTCAAGTGAAACATTGCAGAGAAGCTAATCCAGTTCATATATTCAGGAAAGGAAGTTATTAACTCAAGTAAACATTCAGTTTCAAACTTATAATGAAGAGTCACTGTGTGCTTAATTTGGGTTTCAAGTCCTATAAGACAATATAAGTTTAAGTCATTACATGATTTAAATGTAGAGCTGTGCTCTTTAAACTTCCTTCATTATTAATAGTAGAACTTCCTTTTTTTTTCCCAATACAAATTCACACGGCAGTCCAATATATAAAATAATATATGTGGGATTTTTCTGGTTGACACAGGTACCAATAGAGGTAGGAGTGTCCGGGGCCTTCAGGTACCAATAGAGGTAGGAGGGTCCGGGGCCCTCAGTATTATCCTCAGAGCCCCCCTGAGAAACACCAGGATCCAAGGAATAGACTTTGCAAAGCACTGCGCCAGAAGGACTCAACTATCCTTTGGCTTTCCTATTTAAGTAAATTAACTTTTTTCCTATTAAAAAATTAAATTTGTAACTTAATGTAGTTAATGGAAAGAGTCCTCTCCATCCCCCACATTCCATATGCAGTGCATCAGCAAATGCTGTCAGCTCCACCTCAAGATGTATTCAGTACCTGCCTGGTCACTACTTGCCACCCCTGTCTGCTCTGAAGAAAACGTTTGTAAAAATGCAAATCAGACCTTGTCTGGCCTTTGCTCAAGAAAGACCATCTGATGGCTTCCTTTTTCACTCAACGTATAAACCAAAATTCTATAATCTACCCAAGCCTCTCCGACTTTGCTCCTATCATTCTCCCCTAGCCCACCCGACTTCAGCCACTCCTGGAACATACCAATCCCCTCCTGCCTCATAGTCTGCACTTGCTACTCCTCCTGGCTGGACTCCCTCCCCACAGACATTATCTTATCCTGATTCTTCTCTCCCTTTTGATCTTTCTCAAAAACTCACTTCATTGGAAAAGCATTCTCTGACCCCCTCCCCATATAAAATAGTAACTCCTCCCCTCTGCCCTTCCCCCCTTCCCCTGCTGTACTGTTTTCCATGATAATTCTTACCGCCTGACACGTTGTGTTTGATGATCTATTTGTATATACAATTCCCATCCTTACTCTCCTACTAGTTAACAGAATTTTGTCTGTGCTGTTCATTCCATCTCTAGTATCTAGAACAGTGATTGACATAGGAGCTCAGTAAGTACTTATTTAAAGAACAAATGAGTCATATACATTTATTTTTGTATCCCCACTTACAGTTTTTGGTTTTTTTTTCTTTTGCGGTACGTGGGCCTCTCCCGTTGCGGAGCACAGGCTCCGAACGCGCAGGCTCAGCGGCCATGGCTCACGGGCCCAGCCGCTCTGCGGCATGTGGGATCTTCCCGGACCGGGACACAAACCCGCATCCCCTGCATCGGCAGGCGGACTCTCAACCACTGCGCCACCAGGGAAGCCCCCCACTTACAGATTTTAATGACTGTGCAATTCCATCAAGGGAATGAACTGCTCATTATGTTCTCAACCATCCTCCATCCTCTACTCTTGGATTTTAGGTTGTTTACTTTCTCTCTTTTCTCTCTCTCAATAAAAAACACTGCACTGGACGTGTATCCAGTTTATTAGGGAGAGGATTTCCATCAACACCTGAAAACCACCCACATTGCTGTCCCTAGTTCACCACTATGGTGATCACCCCTCTCAGCCTGCCATCAGCCTGAATTACTTAACGTAGTCTGCACCCAGCTTGCATCTTCTTTTCCACTTGCCCCCAATCCTGTTGTCAGCAACACTAGCATTCAGTCCCCTTGACTTCATGTTTCACAACTTCATTCCTCCATCTCATTGTCAGTCCTAACGCAGCAAAGCCACACTCTGGAATTACAAAGCAATACCTGGACCTGTTTGCAACCTTTTATCTTTAATGTCTGCCCCGGCATGCACCCCTGACCTGGCTCTCTGGACTCCCCAGTGCCCTGTCTCAGGGCTATGACGCTCTACGGAGCGCAGGAATTACTGTGAGCTATCACTGAATCCACATAGGCAACAAGGACTAGCTGTATGCTAAATAAAGAAAATGTCTCCCCACATATGCTCTTCTCCATATTTTAATATATATCAATGTTGTTTACGTATTTTATATCAATGTGATTCAAGACAAACAAATTTACTTAACAGTTACATGGGAGCTTTAGTTTACTATATACAGTTAATCAGTTTAAAAGTTGCAGGGTCTCCAGACTACAGAATGCTGGAACCACTGCTCAAGGTCCAGCTTAATGTTCAGGGTCATCAGCTCCTGACAGCCACAAGTGACTCACAGCCAGCCATGCTAGCTGGGCTCTATCTCAGCCATCTCCTAAACAGTACATAGAACTGTGGCCTTAAGAATTTAGCCCAAAGGTCCTGATGTAGTCATCTGCATATCTGCTAAATCACAAGTCTGAAGCATGACTTCTGGGAGACTGATAAACTAGAACTTCTCTGGGCACATCACTTATCATCTCTAACCCTGCCGTTGGTTCCTCTATAAAAAGGAGATAACGCTGTTATTACCAAGCCCCACAGGCGCTCGGGGCAGTGAGCGGCAGAGTCTGCACACAATAAACGCTAGCTTACAATTTTACTATGGTTGCTATTTCTGATGATGATCACTTGTTACTAAATCTGATCCATTGCCAAACTCCTCTTCATTCCACCATGTTTTAGGCCCTGATTAATTTATTCGAGAACCTAGTTCTTAGAGAAACATCAGATTATCCATTCTAAAAGCATACGTGGGGTGAACACTGTGAGAATGGAAAGCCAATCCAGAGACACGGTCACTCTGCTCATGCAGCAAAAGCTGAAGCCTACAGAGACTGCGGCGCGTCACACGTCACTTACCAACGTTAGGTCTAGTGAGCCCCTGCTCAGACTCACTGGAAGAGCGAAAGAATTTCAAGTGGGGCTTTAAACCATGGATTAAATTCTGACGACTCCTACAGTGATTATAATCACCTGGAGAAAGTTGAGAGTTCTTTCTTTACAAAGATATATATATATATATATAAATATACCAAGTTTTTTAAACTCAGAAGCAGTTTCAATCATTTTAAAAACAAGGCGAGGCTATAAAATCAGTCACAAATTCTGTGCAACAGAAAACTCTAGAGCTTTAAGACAAATCTTAAAGAATGGTAAATTTATAAGAGGTAGAAAATCTGATGTTTGAGGATAAAAGCTGGGTGTACTTCTGGATAGAAAGAGACATGAAATCTCTTATATGAAAAGTTTATGAAGTACACCTAATACTTTTCTTTTTCCTTTATAACTTGGCATTATTTTAGAAATGCTTAGTCATTCTGCAACCATTAGAAGCATGAATTGTGGCTGTTATGACTAGTGATGTGAATAAAACAATAAATCTGTTCTAAAATGGGTCAAACAGAGCCATGAAATAGCATGAGACTGAATAGGATGATATAACGACTTCTCAGCATTGTTCACTTTACTCCATTATAGAAGGACAAGTTCGGCAAACAGGTATACAGTGTCTGGCTATGGAGGAACAGAGCACAGTTGAGATAAATTCCAGTGCAGACGATGACTTACTGGAGGCGCTGTCAATGCTGCTGATGCTGTCTGTGCTGCGTAGGTGGTGTCTGTGCAGCTGCCTGTAGAGGCTGAATCTGGAGAACTTTCTGGGCTTTCCTATTCCTTTCAGTTTTGAATCTGCATCATCAACAGTCTTCAGGACAGGCAGATTTTTGTTAGATTCGTTTTTATCTTTGAGGCATAAGGATTCCATAGACTCTGTTGTTTCAGCCTGAGAAAATTATTTAAAAAACAAGAAAAAGAAAGAGAAGAAAAGAAACTGCATAAGATAAGCTGCGCTGTGGCCTTTTAATTCCAGTTTAAAGTTTACACATGACGGAGGCTCCCTAAGAGACACACAATAGTATGTGTGAGGTCAGCCACAGGGCAGTGGGCGATCCTTGTGAGCTGTTTAAATACTTCCAAAGGGATACCAGGAAGTCCATTATAGTTCCTCTTTCACTGGGCCAGAAGTTTCATGCCAATTAACTTTTTGGTTTCCATTACAATTACATGAGTTATACTCACTGTTGAGCTACTGAACTTCTTCTGATAAATATTAAGTAAGCGATGCTTTTTCTGTCAATTACTTTCCCCGTTGCCTTTTCACTAAATCTCTGTTTTCCCAGAAAAGTCACCAACATGGACAGCAGTAAAATAAGATGGAGCCCATCAAACTTTTTAATAAGCACACTGATATTCTGGCAACCATTCGAGTTCAAATAACAAGTCACAAATATAGGCATATAGAGACTTTGGCAGCTCTTGATCTGAAAGATACTTTGAGAAGTTATTAACCTCCTGCTTTCAAACAGAATTCCCTGAATGACTCCAGACTGACCTATCCTAGTTTTGTATGTTTGTAAGAAGGAAGATTTTGAAAACCTTGGCAGCTAACTGTAATAAGGTTGCTTCTTTAACTTCAAGTCCAATTTTGCCGCACATTTTTGTTTATGAACTTTTTTCCCAAATAGGAACTAAATCTTTAATTTAAATGGAAAGCAAAGGAACTGACTATGAGATAGCAAATGCTCTATCAGATCTGTTTTCTCTTCTTACAAGAGAAGAAACTGAGATTAACAGATGCATAGTTACAGACTCACTAAGTGGTATTTGAAACCAGGTCTGTGTTGGACTCAATGTTCTCTACCTCTCCAGGGATAGGCCACCTCTCATTCAATCCATCAGTCAACCAATCACACTATTAATACACACTTATACAAACTGTGTCCCTTATATGCAGTTCCATAAAGGTGAAATTTACTAACTGTGAGGGAAACCAGAGAAGGTGCCCCGATGACGCGCTTCACGCTGCCCACGTCCGTGAGTCTGTGTTCGTTGTCATCCCACCTTCCATAGGCCAGGTCAATCCCACCCACAAAGGCAACTGACTGGTCGATGATGATGAGCTTCTCGTGATGAGCCCACAGATATACACTGGATGACACATGATCTGGGTGCCTCATCACCTTGAGAGGAAAAAAACCACACACGTAATATGCTTTCTAAAATGTCTTTCATATTATAATAAAATAGGTCTGTTCACTCCCCTGAACAACACTGCCTACAATTCAAATGCTAAAATGTGCTATCTATACATCAAAGAAAATCCCCAAACTTCTAATTTTATCCTCAGTATTTAGCAGAGTATTTATTTATTTTATCCTCACTATTTACCCCTGGATACTTTTCAAAACTCCCCTGACCACCCTGGACCCCTCACATATGGGGGAAGCTGCCCTTCAGCTTGAAATCTGGCCACATATTTCAATAAAAGTCAGTTCAATGGAATAGCAGATTCCCTTTTCCCCCAAAAGGGTTATGTTATATGTTATATAAAAAACACTGAAACTTTTTAGCCTACACCTCTCTCTGACAAAATTTTTTAATAAGTATGTTGATATTTTGGCAGTTATTAAGTTGAACTAGTAATCACATTGATATAGGGATACAGATGTTTGGGCAGCTCTTGATTTTAAAGGTAATTTAAGAAGTTATTAACCTCCTGGTTTCAAACGGAATTCTCTCTTAAATAATCCCAGACTGACCTATTTTTGTATGTCTTTAAGTAGAAACATTCCAAAAACTTTGGAGGCAACTTTATTTTTTAATAACATGTTTTTATTGTGGTAAAATACACATAACATAAAATTTACCATATTAACCTTTTTAAGTGTACAGTTCAGTGGTGTTAAGCATATTCATATAGTGCAACCATCACCACTATCCATCACCAGAACTTTTTATTTTGCAAAACTGGAACTCTATACCTATTAAACAAAAACCCCTTGTTCCCTCCTCCTCACAAAATCCGGCAACTACCATCTACTTTCTGTCTCTATGAATTTGACCACTCTAGGTATCTCATGTAAATGGAATCATACAATATCTGTCTTTATGTCTGGCTTATTTTACTTAGAATAATGTCTTCAAGGTTCATCCATGTTTTAACACATGTCAGAATTTCCTTCCTTTTTAAGACTGAAAAGTATTCCATTGTATGTATATACCAATCCATTATTGAGAGTGTGATATTAAAGTGTCCAACTATTATTATAGAACTGCTTTATTTCACCCTTCAATTCTTTCAATGTTTGCTTTATATATTTTGATGGTCAGTATTAGGTATGTAAATGTTTATAATTATTACATTTTCTTGCTGCATTGAACCTTTTATTAATATATAATGTCCTTCTTTATCTATTGTAAACTTTATTGATTTAAAGTCTATTTTGTCCAATATTAGTATAGCCACTCCTGCTCTCTTTTGGTTATTATTTACATGGAATATCTTTTTTTAATCAGGTGAAATATATAATCATTATATACTTTAAGCCTGCTGAAGATTAATTCATTGTCTTGATGTAGCTCAGTGACTGGGCGACAATATTTACTGATAGGCTTCAGGTCTTTGGTAAAATATCAAAAGGCTTTTTTCAAATTGCTTATCATGCTTATTCACTTTACTAGTACTGTATACAAAGTGCTTTTAAGGAGAGCACTTTAAATCCTAAAGGAGCTCTCTTTGTTGCTATCAGTGTTCAAGGGATATCCCAGGGAGATCACATTTAAGAGGTTCCAGGATAACCTTAATGAGGAGTATAGAAACTTGACAGGGCTCTTAAAACAACTCTAGGAAGAATGTTCTTGGCTAAATTATCAGGGTAAGAGAAGCAGAAGTGAGAACTCTGCTGACTCCATCAAGATCAGAAGTATAAGAAAGTATAATTATTTTATTTCTGAGAAGTTCACAATATTATTGATTCAAAATATACATTAGGGAATTCTAAAGATTACCACTGCTCAAAGTAAAATGTATCTGAAAAACTACAGAATAATAAAGAAGAAACATTGTTAAGCAAGATGACCTGAATACCTTTATGTTGGGGTGTAGATGCATCAAAGTCCTCTTGCTGTATTCACTATTGATTCCAAGAGCAAGTTCCACCTCTTTGTAGAGCATAATGAAGATACGCACCCCCTGTTGCTGTCACAAGAGAAAACACAAGGAGGAATAAGAATTTCTGGAGGTAGGTTATGATTTTCTTTTTCTTCTTCATCTCTGGGGCATTGTACTTTCTAAAAATTTTTTCTATAAACAAGTGTAATAAAATATTTAATGAAAAGTGCAATACAAGAAGGTGAAACATAAGTGTATATTAAGACACAAATATAAAAAATAAAAATTTATCTCCCTTCCATTCTATGATTTGTCATACTGAGACAGTCAGTATTTGACTAATTATAGCCAGAAAGTTGAAATTGCAACTTGAAGTACTAAAAGTATCTGATAGTCTTACAGCTTTGAACATCTCAGAACACTTGACCTTGAGGAAAGTTTTGACCTGATTCATGTTACAGGATTAGGATCTTCTGCTTGTCTTTATTATACCACAAAGAATTGAAATAACAGTGTTTTTAAAACTCTGATGCAATAAATTATGCTAAACATGCCTTAAATGTTTCTGGGGGTATATTCATAGAGTTTTTCTTTATTAAAAATTATTTCAGTGGAAAAAACATGTCTCAGTCTTCAGAGGTGAATGTATTGGTTCATACTCTTAACCCATAATTAAATCATTAATGTCTATTTCACCACTGAAATGACTTCTTCAGAAGTCAGCTTCTCTAACATTCAAAAATCCCCGAGTTTTAGCAGCAGCACAGAAATTAACATTGATCCATCCTTAGACCTTGGACCTAAAAGAAAGTAGACAAGGCCGTTGTGAAGGTCAAATTAAATCAAAATTGCCTCATAAACTTTAATATGCTATACAAATAATATTTATTCTTAATATTAACCATCAAAGAAATGTTCAACAGCTGGTAGTATAGAAAAGTACTAGTATTTTCTCTCCTAGCTCTGGGCGGTGACAAGGTTTTAGCTTATGATAAATTGCCTGACACCTGAATGTCCTCCCCCATCCCTGTCCGCTTACACAGTTCGGCCACCAACATATAGTTCCTCCAGGAAACTCTATCTTATTTACCCCCACTTCTTATATCACTTTTTTACTTTTTAGGTTTGCATCCTCAGTGTTGCCGTGCAGTTTGCAACATTTTAATTTGCATTTACTGTACCCAGCAGCTCTGAAAGCATCCTGCAACATATTACATGCATACTGAGTACTGTAGCTACACCTAGGCATTTAATATCCTACAGATTTAAGGCAAGAAGTTTTCCATAATCCTCTCTAGAGTATTTGAGATGCAGGCATATCTAATAAACTAGAGTGAATAATTCAGTTACAGTTTAAATGTAATCCATGGTAATTAGGTATTGTTCATAATGGACATTTGAGTCACAAATTTAAGAAGCCTTACTGGTTGAACACATCTAATTTATAACAACTGGATATTTTTGCAATGCTATAAATATGTGAAATAACATAAGAGTTAATATTTTTAGGCTGCAAGATGTAAAATCTTGGAATAAACCAAGCATATATACAGTTCCCCAATGTTGCTCTGCCAATAAAAAGCATATTTTGGCCCCTAAATCCTTATAATAACACATCACTTCAAAATACTAACTCTATCTTACTTGGTGTCAGTAATATCTGAAAAGTGTGCATATTTTTGAAGGGATACACTAGATTTACATTCTGGGCTGCATTAAAGAAATCTGAGTACTAAGAGAAGACCCATTCTTGCTCTGAAAAATAACAGGATTAAAAATACACATGTCGGGGGCTTCCCTGGTGGCGCAGTGGTTGAGAGTCCGCCTGCCGATGCAGGGGACACGGGTTCGTGCCCCGGTTCGGGAGGATTCCACATGCCGCGGAGCGGCTGGGCCCGTGAGCCACGGCCACTGAGCCTGCGCGTCCGAAGCCTGTGCTCCGCAACGGGAGAGGCCAAAACAGTGAGAGGCCCGCGTACCGCAAAAAAAAAAAAAAAAAAAAAGTCATTTTGTTTCTCTGGTTAACAGCTGACTTTTGGAACTTGCTTGTTATTTATTATATTATGCAACTATTGTTGTAATCAAGTACATAAGTACAGACTTGAGTAAAGAAATAAGGAAGTGAAAGTGCAGGCAGGAAGTGAACAGATTAATTTCTAATGATCTGGTCAGTGAGCACTCTAAATGAAAACTAGAACATTATTTTATTTTTCTCCTCTACTATTCAGATTTACTTTGCTATTTGAATATTTTAGGATTCAGCACTGAATAGCAGTTTAAAAAAATAGACTCCCGTTGAATGACTTAATATAAAGTTTAAGACCCCCAATTTCAACCTAAATTATAGAACGTTACACCTGACATCTTTCATCACAGTTCATTTATTTTAAATGGATGAAATTTTCCTTCTTAGGCTTATGAGATTATTACCCATGAAGTACAGTAATTGAAAATTAGGAACTGGCCTGAATCTTACAATTTTCCATTTATCTGCATAACTAATGGATTTTTTTAAATAACAGAGATTTTTAATGCTAATGGATTATAGCATTATCCTCCATCTATTAATACCTGACATTTTCTTCTATACTGTGTCTTTTCACATTGAAATAAATAACTCTGTAGGAAATAGGATAGAGACTTTTAAGTCATTTTAGCTTAAATAGAAATGACTAATAAGGAAGTAATTAAATATAAAAAGTTCATTTTTATGTAGTCTGGTTTACAATTATTTACTTATGTCCATGCCCACAATAAACAGTTAATTAGTGACAAGATTCCTGTGATAATAAAGCAATAAATTCCTCTTCTTTTGGTCAAGGCATTACAACACTGCCATAAACTCTAAACTATAAAGGGCAAAGCAAAATACTTCCTTTGGGAATGAAGGCATTTGTTGGGCCATAATAATGCAGACTTATACAAAATATGGGAAATATTTATGCAAAATGAAAGCCTAATTACAAAAAAAGGGACTGATGTTAATTCTGTAATTTCAAAAATACGCTTTTGAAGTATCCAGTGTTTTACCAATGCCTTTTAGTGACCCCAGGGGAAATTACTTTTTGCTCAGAAGAAAAGTATTAATAGGAGAAGTAGGAAAACAAAGAGCCTGGACTTGACTGTGCTTCTTACGTTTCTATGCCATGTTTCTTATCTCTGCTGCAGTCAACTAACCCAAGGATTCCATAGAATAAACTTTATGACACCTGAGTTTAAAAAGATAAAAGTTCTATCCTCTTTTCTAATTAGTTTTTAAGCAAGTAGAACAGATATGATACTATTAACAGTAGGAATTTTTAGGTGCTTTACACATACAAATGCATGTGAAGAAAATGAAAAATAAACATCTTTTATAGTTGAAATCAAGAGACTTTGCTTCTGAGCCAGCTTTTTCTCTGATTGTTCAAGCACTGTGGTCAAATATTTTCTAAATGTAGCTAAGTTTGTCCATTGCCTTAAGATAGCTTAGCTAATACATCTCCAGGATCATCACTTGTCAAGAGCTTCCCCAGTGGAGGGGGGGATGGGAGGTGGAGGAGGTGTGCGATATTTTAGGAACATGCAAAGTAAAGGATAAAAAAAAATCGTATCCTCACCATTTAAATGCAAGCAGCACTGGGATGTAAGAGCACATGTACTCATGCGCCTTTTTTTAAAACCAGTTTTGTTCAAAGCACAGTCCTTAAGGTTGAAGATCCCTTCCCTCCTTCCCTGCCATGCCCTTCTAGCCCACCATTTTGGTAAGATTCCCTTTGATTTTTCTCTGCATTGATGTGATTATTCATCTCGTTTGACAAACCTGGACATCTTTCCCTCCTGTTGGTCACTGACGGCAACTCTAGAATGTGCCTTGTGACCCAGGACAGGAAGAAATTAACCTGACAACTAAATCCTCCCTGAGAACCTAGGTTCTGTTAAGTCTCCAGGTGACTGCACCTGAAGAATCTTTTGGTGCGAGTCTCATCAGAAATATCACATATTTCTAAGGTTAAAATATACAAATTGGATACAGGGATGCAGTTACGATAACTATGATGCAACTTATCTCACCTCTTAGTGCAATAAATGCAGAACTGTGAAAACCCTGGGATGCTGCTTTGAGTTAAAGCAGTCTGCCTCTCAACATTGGCTTACACTATTTTAAATGATGACATTGCATATCAGAAGGCCAAAGAAACAGGAAAATATCAACTTGGCTATTACCAGAGAAACAAAATATTGTATTTTCCCCCTAAGAAACATCCATTAAAAGAAATGTTTGCCTATATGTTGGCTATAAAGCAGAGACACTGAATTTCTCCCCAAAGATCTACACAATCAGTTAGAAGAAAAAAATAATTCATTTCAATCAACCTTGCAGACCTCTGGGACCCATTAATGCAAGAATAAATGCTATTTTAAACCCAGTACTTTGTGAAGCTAGTGGCTTTCAGAAACTAAATTATTTATGTGAAGCAGTGTTTCTGAGCATATGAATGTCAATCTGGAATGATCTGAATGTTAAAAATTTAATAATATTTTGTAACTGGATTAAGGAAGAGCAATTCTCTTAAATGTACCACTGAGAAATTAACATTTAATAGTATTACTATTTCCTTAGGAAATTAAAAAAATCATTTCAGGCAATTTAAAAATTACAAGTTTCAAAAAGCAGATGAAATTGAAACAAACAAAGCACGGTTATCAGGCAGCACTATTCACCTGGTCATGGTATTCACCTGGTACCTCACAGGATTCATGGGCCATAAAAGCAAAGAGAAGCCATGATAGTGACAGAAAAGGGACCTGGACTGAGGGGAATAAACAAACACACGCCAGCTACCATGAAGTGGAGGACCAGGTTTGCAGGACCTGCCTTCTGAGCCCTGATCTGGCAACTAGCTTTCTGGAGTATACTTAGATGTCCTGTAGGCACCTCACATGCACATGATCTAAAATGTAGCTCTCTGACTCTGGGCTCTTCCCACTTCCTCCTACTACCAGATTCACCGTCCCAACACACCATATTTATCAGATCACCCTTCTTCCATCATATCCCCCCAACAGTGGTTCCCCACTGTCGTCCGTAAAGTGCAAACCACTGGCTTGACTCACAAAGCCTCCACATCCCAACAGCCTTTCCAGCTCAATCTCCCATCCTACCTATGCTAACACTCAGGTGTCATCAACTTTGTCACCTTGCTGTGACTGACAAGGCCTTATGAATTCCTGCATCCAGAATGTTTCCCCATCACACTTCCTATACCTAGAAAGCACTTCTTTTAAAATTTCTGGCCCATACTAAATGCCCTAAGTTCCTCATGTTGTGAGGGGCTTCCACATCAGACCTACCCAATGTTCTCCCTCCTGCTTTGAATCTTGGCACTGTCTCTGTACCCAGCTGACTCTTGTGTAGATTTTTAAGCTCCTTCAGTTCAAGAATCGTGTCTTTTATTTTTGTACATTCCCATGTGATTAGCCAAGTGCCCTGCACGTAAGAGGCATTCAACAAAAACATGTTAATTGAAACCTAAAAGAGTAAAGCATCGGATAAGTTCTATGAGGAGAGGATTTTCTGTTATGATTGATGATCGCTAGGCAAGGCTGGAAAAACTTATTAGAATGGAGTTTCAGGAGTTTACTTTTAGAGGAGAAATGGGAAAGCTGCCATTTCGCAGAGAGAAACATGGAGAAAGTTATAGCCCATTCAATATGTAGAAAGATGTTTGGTAAGGCTAGGACTAAGCCCAGGATATGAGTTCTTCAGCAAGCCCTCCATGGGCGGGGATGGAATCCTATTCACACACATGGCATCCTTAGTAATTAGTGTAGTACCAGGCTCAGAGAAGACACAGTAACTGTATGATGGATTATTTAATGAATATGCAAATAATGCTTTTCAAGACCAGAATCTCCAATTTTGTGAATGGTAGTCTGTTGAGACAACAGATTAGACTAGCCTTGAAAATGATGCTGTTTGGCAGAACATGTGTCTGAAATAAAGACAATCAACTTCTTTTGCCTTTAATATCAACAGTGAGGTCTGCCTATACTATCCCCAGATATCCTAAACTAAAGGCATGGGGAAAAGACATTGAAGGAAGGGGGAAAGGTGAGTGGGAAAGGGGTAGTGGAATGTAGAGGATGGAAAAAAAGAAATAAGTGATGGCTGTGATAAATAGAAAATATTGATACTAACCCAATTACTTAGGACCTACAAATCTGCTAGAATGTTTAATGACAGAATTCTAAAAGTTAAGACAGTTTCAAATAATAGTAAAAAGGCTACTAGCGCTCCCTAATTTGGACATGATTAATAATAAATTGAACTTAATTCAACTATTCTAATTCAACTTAATTTAACTCGGTTGAGGGCCAACCACATAAAATATTTCATTAGAAATATGAATGTAAAGTAGTCATTGGTGAGCCTATACTGTTTCAGTTGTTTACTTTTTATAACAAAAAAAGCACACTCAATGCTCACCCAGGATCTACAGGGTCACACCATTTCACACTATTACCATGAACTGTCCCAAAACTGGAACCACCGATTCTTTATGTCCTTCCATTTGACATGCTTCAACATCAGCTTGACCCCATCTGACTGAAATCATTCTCAGATGACTTCGAATTTTGCTCAAATGACAAAGTAATGAAACATAAATAAATAAAATTCTATGTTTCATTTCATCATTTATTACTCAGTGATGAAATTTTATTACAATTTTTTGCCTAACAAATCAGCTGCCTACAACTGATTAAAAAACAAAAATTAGACTTGGTAATATAATCCATGCTGTGAATTAGGTGAAAATATTTATGATTCACAAGTAATGGGAAAAAAATCAGAACCAAATGAACTTGAAAACAGTAAGTATTCTACTTTTTGTCAAGCTCTAAAGAAAAAAGTTATAAGTGTATATGAAGGGCTTTGGGGAAAAAAAGGCATTTCAGAGGCAATAAACTTTTAAAAAATTACATCAGCATTTGTTAGGAAAGTACATACTGCTTTTCGCTTAAGAATGCAGTCCAACCTCCAACGATTTCCTTCAACCACTGGACGTTTCAGGAAGATTTCTGGACTCAACCTGAAATCATGAAACCAAGATTTCAAGAAACTAAAACAAATATAAAGTTCTGATTGTGTCATAGGAAGCAGAGGCAATTTTAGCTCAAATGTCATCACCATCCTCCACTGTGGCAGGCCATCCAAAGTTCCACTATGAGTCCATGTACAACTTCATATGGGAACATCAGCCTCTACCCCAAAAAAGTCAATTTCAATTTCTCTATCTTACTCACACATCATACATAGACACACTTGCAGATACTATTGACTGTCCACCTTCTCCTTCCTTGCTGTCAGAGCCCACCTCCCATGACTGAATGTGAATATTCTAAATAATTGCTTTCCCAGACTCCTGTGCAGCTCCAGCACAAAATAACACAATCCTGTACAATGAGATATATGAGGAGGTACACGAGGGGTTAAGGGAAAAGTTGTTTCTCTTATGAGAGGAAGAGACACATGCACACAAAAAAAAAACCCCAGGAAAAGCGGCTCTAGGATGGATGTTGTATGGGTGCTTAGACAGGTGCAGCCGAATGGAAATTTAAGGGCAAAGCCAGAACCCTGAAATCACTGGATGACTTCACCAACTTTAGTACTGCCTAACTTTAGATTTCTCATTCAATGAGACAAATCCTCATTGTTTGAGCCACCTTTAGTTGAGCATTCTAGCAACCTAGGCCAAAAGTGTTCTAATAGATAAACATGAACACTGACTTCCTATACCAAGCAGTGTCCATGGGAACCTGGGGCTTTCTGAGCAGGGAAGAAGGCAGGCTTGCTGATAGATGAACTTTTCCCAGTGTGAGAATGGACCCCTGGGTTCTTCTCCTTAGTAGTGCCACAAGCAGCACAGTACAGGAGTCACTTTTTCCCTTGGGGGTGTGTTCAAAATTACTGCCTGAGTTAAACTGGTAAGTAGTGTACCTCCTCTATAATGGGAAAAACAAACAAACAAACAAAAACAATGAAGAAAATTTCATCCACTGAAACGCTAGACCTGGAGGAGTGGAGTAGACTGTGTTAGGATCAAAGCCTTACAGAATACTAGCGTGGAATATTGGCTTAGCCAGGGAGTCTTCTAAGCATGTGAAAACAACAGGGTTTTAAGGAGCTAAAGAGATTAAAAGAAATAATTTTACACTCTGTGTCATTCAGTTAAAGAAAATAAAAACCCAGAGAAAAAAGTATCTAAAGAAACTCATATTGGGTAAGATAAATATGAAAACAGACAAATAGAAGGGTGTGTACAGTATAAATATTAACATATTTAGTTTAGAATAGGAAACAACTCGAACAAACAAAAAAAAATGCAGCAACTGATAGGAAAAGATCTAAGATGAATTAAAAACAGATCTGTTTTAAATAGAAAAGTGTGTCATTGGGCACTGCTAGTTCACTGAAAGTAGGACATACCCAACAACATATATACACTTGTAATTTTTGATGTACACATTAATTATGGGATCAGAGGCCTTCAGTTTTGGGGCCATTTTCAGGTCTATACTCTGCAATTAAGCCTTCATCATCTTTTTTTTAAAATCTAAAAGCATTGTGTACCCTGTATGCAGAGTGTTCTATTAGATGCTTTGGAGAATCTTAAGCAGGCTCTCAAGGAGACCTGGATTTTGAGGATAATACATGAAAAGATAAAAATAGTCATGCTATAAAAACAAAGTATAAACAAAGGCAAGGAGAGAATAGCTATGACCCACAAGCATCATTATGTCAAGATCTTTACTAAGTAATTATTAGCTAAGCAAAATTCAAAAGAATTGTGTAATACTACATATCATTGAGTTTAGGACACCAATGACTGTAAGATGCATCATTACTGTGTGTATCACTAAGAAAGAAAAAATAATGACAGCTATAACTATAAGATGTTATTGAGTGTATGATGTATTACGACTTCAGAGATGTTGAAATGTGCTTTTAAGTAAATGCTCCTTTTAGAAGATTTTATAGCTGCAAATGCTTGTATGAGAAAAAAAGCTTAAAATCGATGATCAGAGCTTCCATCTTAAGAAGATAGAATAAAAGAATAAATTAAGAAAAAGTAAGAAGGATGGGAATAATAGATAAGAATGGAACTCAATGCAATATAAAACAGAACAACAGTAGACAAAACTCAATGAAACCAAAATCTAGCTCTTTGAAAAGATTAATAAAATTGACAAACTAGCTAGATTGAAACAGAAAAAAGGAGTTTGACTATTTTAGATTTCTTACTTAAGTGGGAAGAAATAATACAATCCTACCCAAACTCTTTCAGGAAACAAAGGCAGGGGAAATACCATCTCATACAATGAGGCTAGCATTATCCTAATACCAAAACCAAACAAAGACAATCCAAGAAAAGAAAAAAATTAAGTACAATATTCCTTACGATCATAGAGGTAAAAATCTTTACCAAAACATCACAACTTATAAAAAGGATAACAAATCATGACAAAGTGGGGTTATTTCTAAGAATGCAAGGTTAGTTTAAAAGTTGAAAATCAATCAATGCAATTCAGCACATTAACAGAAAAAAAGAAAAAAATGGTCATTTCAATACATGCAGAAAAGTCTTGACAAAATTCAATACCCATTCAGAATAAAAACTCTCAATACATTATAAATAGGAAGGAATTTCCTCAAAGTAATAAAAGGCACCTATTAAAAAAAATCTACCTAAAGCATATAATAAAAGACTGAAAGCTTTTCTTCTAAGACTGAGAACAAGAAAGTTGTCTGTTCTCATCACTTCTATTCAACATTTTACTGATGATGCTAGCCAGTGCAATAAGGAAAAAAAAGAAAGAAAAAGAAAATAAGAAATAGAAGGCATGCAGATTATGAAGGAAAAAGGAAAACTGTCATTATTCACACATCACATGATCATCTATGGGACAAATCCTAGGGCATCTACAAAAAAGCTATTCACACTAGTAAGTGAACTAAGCAAGATTGCAGCAAATAAGATCAATATAAAAAATCAACTGCATTTCCATATGCTGGCAGTAAACAATTGGAACATGAATTTTTAAAAATACCATTTACAATAACATAAAAAAACACGAATTATTTAGTGATAAGTGCAAGACCTGTATATGGAAAGTACAAAACACTAATGAGAAAATTTAAATAAGATCTAAAAAAATGGAGGGATATACAGTGTTTATGAATTGGAAGACTCAATACTGAGAAAGAAGAAAAAATTTGACATACTGTCTAACCAGTGGTGATTTTACCATTCTTTCCCCTCTGATTTCTCAGTTGGGAGGGAGAACCTGGAAATGGGCATTGGCACTGGTAGAGAGAGCCTCAGAAGTCCTCTAGCTCAGGCTTGAGGAGGAAGAGTGGGATTTCCTGACAGTGATAGTGGTGGCAGGGAGGGACCCACAGGCATCAAAAATGAGGAAACGGAACTTTTCTCTCCAATGGAAGAGCTGTGGTTCCAAGAGGAAAATATAAATATCCATTGCTTGGCTCTGGACACAAAGTGTCATTGAAGAAAGTGTGGCAGAGCAGGGTAAATAAAGCCTCTTTCTAACAAGAGGACTAAAAAGGGAAGCCACAGGCAACCCATAAGGAGTGGGTATACCATGGAGAGAGAGGAGCTCAGAAAAGCAATGCTATAAAGTTGTTTATGAATTTCTAGCTCACTCCTAAGCTGCCCATGCATGGGTTTCGTCCTAATATTATGCCAAAGAATTTGAAAACTGAAATAAGAAATAGACCACTGACCAAATTGGCCACTAGGTGGAGCACATGGGGGGGCAGATCTAAACAGCACTGCAAAGGCTTTGAAAACAAAATTGACATTAAAAACACACAGGTAGAAGACTGGTTGCAACATTCTGTATGAACCCAAATGGGCCAATTTCCTGCTAAAACAAAAATATCAACATTCTCTATAAGATTTAAACAAGACCCAGAGTCATAATATTCAAAACTTCCAGAATACTTGGCATACAATACTTGGCATACAAAAAAATCAGAAAAATCTCAACTTGCAGGAAAGACATTCAACAAATGCCAATGCCAAAATGACATAAATGTTGGAATTATTTAATGTAATTCTCTGTCAGATATTATAAAAATGTTTCAACAAGTAAGGGTGAACACTCTTAAAATGAATGGATAGTCAGAAAGTCTCAGCAAAGAAATAAAGATATAAATAAAAACCAAAGAGAAATTTTCAAACTGAAAAATACAATTACAAAAAACCAAACTCTCACTGGATAGGTTCAGTACCAGAACAGAGATGACAAAGGAAATAATCAGTGAACTTAAAGACAGATAAATAGAAATTATCCAATTTGAATAACAAAGAAAAGATTGAAAAAAATGAACAGAGCCTCAGAGACTTGTGGGACAATACTAAAAGACACAATTTATGTCATCAGAGACTCAGAAAAAGAGGAGAAAGAGGGAAATGCAGGAAAAAAGTTTGAAGAAAAAAATGGCTGAAAATTTCTCAAATTTGATGAATGATATAAACCTACAGATTCAAGAAGCTCAGTGAACTCCAAACAGGATAAATTCAAATACCATAATCAAACTGCTGAAAACAAAAGGCAGGAAGAAAATGTTGAAAGCACTCAGAAGAAAAACAATGCATTATTATTATTATTATTATTTTTGTGGTACACGGGCCTCTCACTGTTGTGGCCTCTCCCATTGCGGAGCACAGGCTCCGGACGCACAGGCTCAGCAGCCATGGCTCACGGGCCCAGCTGCTCCACTGCGTGTGGGATCTTCCTGGACCGGGGCACGAACCCGCATCCCCTGTATCAGCAGGTGGACTCTCAACCACTGCACCACCAGGGAAGCCCAACAATGCATTATTTAAGAGGGGAATAATGATTCAAAATGACTGCGAATTTCTCATCAGAAAACATGGAGGCCAGAATGAAGTGGAGCAAATTGTAGCTAGACTGTATAAAGTTCTTCTACAGTTTAGTACTAAGAAAACAATCCAATAAAAAAAGAAGAAAGGTAAGATTTTAATATGTTTCCAAAAAAGCTAAACAAATGTCCAAAAGTCACAGGAAGATATGCTTAACATGAAAAGACATTGCTAATGTAAATTAAAACCACAGTGAGAGACTACTACATACCCTTTGGAATGACTAACATTAAAAAAGACTAATAGTACCAAGTGCTTGCAATGATGAGGAGGAATGAAACTCTCATACATTAGTAGTACAAGCACTTTGGAAAACAGATTGACAGTTTCTCATGTTAACCATATATTTAACTCCTAGTATTGATATAATACAGTAACTTGAATCTACTTTCTAAGTAGATTTCTACTTTCCATGGTCCATCGCCTGTTTTATTTAGTATGGCTTATGAGCTAAGAATGGTTGTTACATTTTTAAAGGGTTATTAAACACACACACACACACACACACACACACACACACACACACCCACACACACAAAGAAGAATATACATCATGTGACCTGAAAAGCCTAAAATATTTACTATCTGGCCCTTTACAGAAAAAGTTTGCCAACCCTGTTGAAAGTCAGAGGCTTTTGAACTTTTTGGGTCATAATCCACAGGAATACATTAAGAATCCACCCCAATATTTTCATCTATCTACCTACCTATCAATCAGTCTTCTACTGACTACTGAAATAAAAATTTCACAAAATAACCCTTACTGCCACTTAAGTTGCAACTTTCCGTTCTCTTATTTCCTTCCTTTTCTTATCCTATTTCATTATTTAAATAAAATTCTGAACATAACCCACTGAATTCTTTTTTTTTAATAAATTTATTTTATTTATTTATTATTTTTGGCTGCATTGGGTCTTTGTTGCTGAGCACTGGCTTTCTCTAGTTGCAGCGAGTGGGAGCTACTCTTTGTTGCGCTGCATGGGCTTCTCATTGTGGTGGCTTCTCTTGTTGCAGAGCACGGGCTCTAGAGCACAGGCTCAGTAGTTGTGGTGCACGGGCTTAGCTGCTCTGCGGCATGTGGGCTCTTCCCAGACCAGGGCTCGAACCCATGTCCCTGCATTGGCAGGAGGATTCTTAACCACTGCGCCACCAGGGAAGCCCAATTCTTTTAATAAATAATTACCAAAGGGCTTCCCTGGTGGCGCAGTGGTTGACAGTCTGCCCGCTGATGCAGGGGACACGGGTTCGCGCCCTGGTCCGGGAAGATCCCACATGCCGCGGAGCAGCTGGGCCCGTGAGCCATGGCCACTGAGCCTGAGCGCCCGGAGCCTGTGCTCCGCAACCGGAGAGGCCACAACAGTGAGAGACCCGCGTACCACACACACACAAAAATAATAATTATAATAATAATTACTAAAGAGTCGCAACCCACCATTTGAAAAACATAACATTAAAATCAGCTTAAATGTGTCTCCTACTTAGAATAGTCTTAGCTTGTGAGCCAGTCCAAATGAAATGTTGAGTTTGCTTTTCACTTTAGAGCCTTTGTCTCCAGCTCAAAGGAGACCTTGTTTCTGTTCCCGTTCCTCTGATAAACTTCCCCTTTAAATATCTTTGTTTATTGTTTTTCTTCTTTTTCTCCAGTTTTACTAATCCCGTCTGTCTCTGGCCTGTTTAATGCACGGACTCAGTACAGACACTGTGGCAGACCCCACCTGCACCCTCACCACCGACAGGCCAGGCAGAGAACCAATCTAGGTAAAGACTCAACACACGTGCTCCAAACATTCCTGCTGACCAGTGGGAATGAGAATCACCATCATCCAGAGGAAAGGTGATCTAAGCCACGCTTTATACATCCATCCTAAGTTAAAGCAGTGGACTGGAAGCCACATCTTGGCACCCAGCCTCATTCTAGGACTCACTCCAGTGAACACTGGGTAGTTCACAGGTGACGTGAAGTAGCACCAAGCACAGAAAAGACATATAAGACATGTTCTCCTGGTAGATACAGATAAACAAGTGAGGCATGTTCACTAATCCTTACACAGAAACTACCTCTTTTGATACCTTCAACTTCTAGCTAGGATTTACTCTTCACCTTAATTTTCAGATAGTCTGGGCTGTTTAACGAATCATTCTCTCTTCTAACCTGACAGCCTACCTTAGAATTTACCTCTTCAGAAAATGTCTTCTGACTAAATCTACCCAAATCTGATTATGACTTTATCCAGCACCTTAAAAAAAATCCAATCTGCACTTAAAAAATGTCAGAGCTAAAAGGGATCTCGCACACCATGCGGTGCAGTCGGCTCCTGGGAGAGGCAGCTCCATGACATGTGGGCACTAGAGCAGACACCCTGGATCCCAGCCAGCACCAGCACGTACAGACTGTGTTGCTACAGGCAGTTTCCTCATCAGCCCCACTGAGCCTCACTTTTCTCATCTGTAACACAGTCCCTGGCGTTTAGTAAGAATTCAACTAATAGTAGCTACTTACTGTTAATGTTATTCAACTATGCCTTAGAAATGACCCCTTATAAAGGTGAATATGACTTGCCCCGAGTTAGTAATAGTAGGCCCCTAAGGCGGTCTGAGCAGAGACTCTCACCATTCCTCTCCTGGACCACAACGATAACTCGCTAGATGGTCTCTATAACCACTGTTCAATTCATCTTCTACACTATAACCAAAATGGTCCCTTTTAGAAAACAAATTTGATTAAAATTCCCATGCTTAAAAATGTTCACTGATTCCCAGTGTTCAAGGGACTGCACTGGAGTTCAAAGGACTCCAGTGTTCAAACAATGCAAACTCTTTAGCAGCTCATCAAGGGCCCTTCACAATTTGGCCCTAACCCGTCTTTTGAATGCTGTCTCCACCCACCATCCCAAAGAATGCTACGCTTAAGCTGTTTACGACCTCTACCTTCCTCCAAAATTGCTGTGCTCTCTCACCCCTCTATGCCTTGGTCCTGGTTATCCCTCTGTCAAAAACATTCACTGTCTTCAACTGGACAGCTCCATCACCCAGGACTCAGGCCAGCGTTCTGTCCGTTGAAGCTTCCACAGCTCCTGCAGGCTCAGTCACTGCCCTAATCCATTGTTCTACACATGACTTCCTGACTCTCTACTGTTGCAGGGTAGGGGCTGCTTCTCTTTCATCTTTCTGTACACGTGGCCTTGTTCAGTACCCGTCATAGAGGCTGCTCACTAAATAGCTCTGGAACGAATGAGTGAATAAATTAACAAATGAAAAGATGGATGGTTAAATGAATTAACAAATAAAGAAACTAAGAGCGTCTAGGTCCCAGGTTGCTTCTCATTTCACTAAATCTGCCTTTGCTTACATACTAATTGTTTTAGAAACAGATTAACACAGTTTTCACTCATGTATATGATGTCTCTTGAATTAGGTTGGAAACTTCTAAAGGTCATGTGCACCTTCTCACTATGCTTTTCACTCTCTCAGACCCAGATACATCAGGGTTTGATAAAGTTTCTGAATGCTCTCTTTTGCAACATACTTGCACAACAGGTATTTTCTTCCTTGTTATGAGGGAAGTTCCTGCAAAGGTTTTATTTCAAAGAGTGTTGTAATAAGATGTTATCCTAGTGCAGTCACGAAAAAGGAATAACCTCCTGATTTATTTTCTTGCTGACAGCAGAAGAAAAAACATTCAAGGTTCCATCTCTTTACATGTTTAAATGAGTCTGTATTTTAGTGTTCAGAACCTTCAAAATATATATTATTTGCTTGTGTAAAACATGAAAATATGGGCTCAGTGGAAATGCTATTTTCAGTCTCTTTCATGTCCCTGTCAAACTTTCAGAAATACTTTTTAAAGGGACATACCTACTACATTAAGCTTGAATCTACTCTCATACGTGTTTAGAAAGTATTCAACCAAAGAGGTAGCTTCTAAGTATGAAACTTTCTTTTATTCCTGGTAACTGACAGAAGAGACAAAATTTGGCAAGAATATAAAGGGCAAGATTAAGGTCCTCCATAAACATGAGAATAAGCAGGTTCTCAGACATGCTGACTATCACACACCCTATCTATTGAATCTAGATCAATCGTTCTCAACCAAGAGGGACTGTGCCCTGCCAGGGGACATGTGATGACAGCTGAAGACATTTTGGTTATCACAACTGGGAGCTTGCTACTGGCATCTAGTGGATAAAAGCCAGGGATACTGATGGTTCTAAACATCCCACAACGCACAGAACAACACCCCCATAATAAAGAATTATCTGGCCCCAAAGGTCAATACTGCCAATTGGGAAAGCACGCCCTAGAATTATAGATTTCCTCATCACTGAGGCAAAACAGTAGAAGAAGATGTGATCACATTCCTAATTATTCTCCCCTCCCTGAAAAACCTAGAATTAGGAGGAAATGAATTATGAAGGTATTTTCATAGTTCAGTACAAGAGAGCATTTGGAAGGAAACAGGATAGGGAAAAACAGGGGGCATTTCAAGCAACTAAGTTCTTAGAAGGAAAACATATTTAAGACATTTTCATTTCCATTGTAGCAAATGTTAGCATCTGCAATGGGTTTTAACTATCCAGGCAGATGGATAATTGGAACTAAAGTCAGACTACAAAGCCTACACCCACTCCAGGAGGAAAATTTCCCAAGAGCTAAATGAGTTTTAGGTACAAGACTTTCAGTGGCTTTAATAAACATAATAACTCTCATGGATGATTTTAAAGGGGATTAGAAAGTTGAAACATGATGCATCTCCAAAAAAGCTAACCATTACAATGGATATTTTAATAGAATAGGCAAATGGGAATATTCTAATTTCAAAGGGACAATTCAGAGGAAGCATATTCATTGGACCTCATGACAGACATAACCAGATGAGAAAAGATACCCAGGGAAGATTATTTTCCATTACCTCTACACCTATATTTGCATTGCAAAATAATCTTTACTAAAATGAATACGGGTTATCTGCTTCCAAATGGAAAGACAAAAACAAAACTGTTCAAACTAAATATTTTAAGAATATATATGGGTGCCAGGTTTTTTGAAAAGACCTTTTAGTGGAGGCTACTACAATTAATTAGTTGAGACTTTGGCCAAACCACCTGTGAGTACTGCTCTCTTTCCTAATGTACAATTCTACAACAGCACAACACTGTTCTATATTCCTAAACATAGAGACCTCCAAACAAACTCCCCAGGGACAAATACTAACCACCAATCTGTGATAAAAATCTCTTCTTTGGCCTCTTCCATTGCATTTGCCACATCTTCAAAATATCCTTTGGCATTAACATACCTGAAAGACAAGTTTTCTGTTTCATTTTTTGAACAAAACAAACAAACAAAAAGGAATCTATCGTATGGCAAAAGAGAAGATGGAAGCCACTGCCTAGAGTTTCTACAAAACCACCAGTTTACTTTGTATAACTGGAAACAAGGATTGAAAACACCTTCTGTCTGCTATGTAGGAAGTACAGTAAGTAGACAGGAGTAGGCAACCTGATTCTTTTCTGCTGAGAGAATAACGCATTGATTGGTCTTATCATCGTATGGGGTCAGATGAATTCTCCCATCCTGTCGAACTCACACACGGTTGTTCTTCTGAGACTGAAAGCAGACCAGCTTCTAATCCATGGGTAGAAAAGCATGCTAAGCAGGATTTCATTTAAAAGAATTACCTGGCAAGTAAATTCTCTTTCTTAAATTATGGCTAATGACTTAAATAAACTTTCCATTTGCATCATTAAGAAAATGTATGAAATTAACTTTGTAAATCAAACTTCAAAATCTAAAGCTAGCTATCTAAAGCTCTCTGTAAAAAATCATAAAAGCAAAAAGTGGAAAACTAAGTGCTGCTCAGGTAGTCCTATAAAGAAAGTCCCTTGTTAAGTATAATGCATAATATCTTTTCACAGCTTCAAAAATTGATTCCAGGTGAATTTAGACCACTACAAGATTAAATGCTATGACTACTGTGATAGTCTTAGAGCAAAAAGATCTTACCATTTAGCTAAAGTGTTCTCTTGGATAGCAGCATAAGACCCAAATCGATGATCTTTGAGAAAGTTGGGGCCATGTTTATGGATGAATTCTTCTATAGCCCCTCCCCACCACCGAGCATGTCTATAGCTGTTGCATTTTAAAATCAGTGTCCTTCAAAGAAAAGCAAAATGTGGAAAAGAATGGTCACTCTGTGTTCTGTCTCTTTAAACAATTTAAGAATTAAACATGTCCCATTTTGTTTTGTTACTGCAGCAAACATAAGTGGAAAATTTTAGGCAAAGAGCACCTTACCTATATCAGAAAAGTAGATTTTTAAATGTTTTTGGCAGGATTTAAAACTATATTCAACGTAGTGAAAACAAACCTTCAGGTTACTTATTCCCTCATTCACTTATGCAAACTTGTGTAAAGGCACTTATTACAGGCCTCGAGCTCGCTGTGCTACACTGTGAGATGGACAACGGAAAAGACATAAGGTGAGGTCCTACATCGAAGTGTTAGAGAGTTGTTGGCTCCTGTAGAGGACATTTCCCTTGGGACTGCCTGGTGTCCATTCCCTCAGCCTCCCTTCCCTACTCTGCATCCACCAAAGCCAACAAAATGGCATCTTCCAGCCCCTGATCTCAAAGATTGGTTCAGGGATGAGGACATTAGCCAATTCCACCCAACAAGTGAGAATAAATGCAAGGACTTGCTCAGAAATGCCAAGAAGAGATTCTTTCCCTTCCACTGAACTTGGTTTGAGTGTAAGAGGCAGCCATCTTGCTACCACCAGGGGACCAGCCTGAGGATGGTGCAGATCCCAGGAGACAGAGCTGAGAAAGGCCAGGAAAACGCATCTCAGGGACATAGTTGGAAGCTTGGAATCAGCCATGGTTAACGTGGCTTATTAGTTACTTCTGATGTAACCCAGAATGCACTGGATTTTTCTACTGCCAATGACTAAACTATCCTAAATGGTTACAGATTTATAAGTGCTGAAAAAAAATTCAGAGTAGGAGATCATAAGGAGTTATTACATGACAAATGTCAGAAATGGTGATTACCACCAAGAGGTGGAAATAAGTTATCCAAATTTGAAGTTCAGAGAAAACAAGGTGTTGGAGCCAGCGGTCTCTCTGCCATTTAGGGAGAAACCCACCTCAGTATAAAAGCCCTGTGAGTGAGGAGGGAGAGTTTGCCTTTGGGGGGAAATGCAATGATCCTGATGAGAAGCAGGGGAGGGGCTATATTCACAGACCCCAAAATAATTATTTATAAAGATTAGGGATGTCCAAACATCCTAACATTGATGCTTGGCTTTTGTCTGGGGGGTGGCGAGGGGCGAGGTGAGACGTGGTGGTGCTGGGAGCAGTGAGGCATTCTCCATCGGCCGCCGCAGGGCCGACACAGGACTCTGCGGGCAGGTCAGGAGGCCATGGAAAGTGCCTGGGCTTGAGCCAACATGCTAGTACTACTCCAACTGAGTTGAAATGCCTCTGAAAACCAGTTATGAGAAACAGATATTGTAGAAGAGATAATGACAAACAGCGGTCTTATCACAGGATGTGAGTCAGAGTTAAGAAAAAAAAAAAACATTTCAAACATGGAGATAGGAAGAAGAAAGGTGAAGAGGAATTTAAAAATGTGTGAGAAGGGATGGTGAAGAGAACCGTCTTCACAGAACTGAAAGGCTGTATTAGGGAGGGTTGCTAATAAAGGCAGAGAGACAGAAGGCCTCAGATTGTAAATGGAGGAACTTAGGCTTGTTCGATACAATGAGGAGGACCACTTACACCAGGGAGGAAGCAGATGAAACCTGGATCTGTATGGATTCATTTGGCAAGGGTGTGCAAGTGAGTGAGGATGGGAGATGGAGGTAAGATGGCCAGTAAGTAACTGTTATAGCGACCAATGAGAATTGTGGCCTGATATCTATGGTCCCCCAGAAAACAGGGAAGTACAGTACCAGGAGAGAGGTGGGGTTTTTTTTGTTTGATTGTTTGTTTGTTGGCCGTGCCACGCGGCTTGTGGGATTTTAGTTCCCTGACCAGGTATTGAACCTGGGCCCTGGGCAGTGAGAGCTGAGAGCACAGAGTCCTCACCCCTGGACCACCAGGGATTCCCAGGAGGGAGGTTTATTGGCAGCACCACTACATTTCCAATAACCAATCCTGAACCTTCTATTGTCAGAGATCAGGAAGTTCAGCACTTATTTTCACACACACAAACACACATGCAAACATATTACTGAGTAGCATATTTATATAATATATATATATATATTTAATGTCAGCGTGTATAAAGAGAGAAATGTATAAGTATTTATATACATGAGGCTGGACTTCATAGAGACAGATGTATATATAAAGACACGTATATTGTATAACTACAGTCTTCCAGAAACAAACATTTATCAACACACACACACACACTCGCTAATAAAATCTATAGTAAATGTACAGTTGAGTATCCTTCAAGGTATCTTTCTTAAAATCTGTATGTAAACAGAATTTTTCTAATCAAATCACTTTTTACATGTTTTGTTAATAAAAGGATATCAATTTATAAAGTAAAATTTTACTTTTTAAAAATATGAATTATTATTGAGTATTATTGGGTAGTCAATTTTGTTAAAATAGGCATATATTTTATTAAAACAGGCACATAGCAATACATGGGATCCTTTATTCTGACTCGTGTACATATGTAATTCACATCTTAAAAATATACAAAAAGAAAAGTAGTTTCATCACTTTTGATTGAGAATGAGTTCTAAATAACAATTTTCTAACATCTAAATTATTTTACCATCTTCTTCACTTAAGGTTGGGAGAAAAACTCTGCTTTTAGAGAAATCTTTTAAAAATATTTCCAATTTGTACCTTGAAAGATTATCAATTCGGAGTCCATATTTTGTCTCCGTCTCCTTCTTTCCCACCTTAACTCTGAATTCTTTATCTACCAGCAGTACGAAGGCAATAGCACCACTGTCTGGTTTCATATATAGTAAAAAGGAATCTTTTACTATCAACCACCTGTAAGAAGGAAATAAGTATTTTTAAAGTTGTACTGAAATACTGAAACAAAAAGAACAAATTATTATGACACATCTGAAGTAAACACTCTAGCAGACAGTAAACATAATTTTATTTTTTACACAAGGGATCTATTTTTTAAAAAATATGAAAACACTATAAAACAAGAAACAATAAAAAATCTTCCTAGTGTGATTTTTGAGAAGTACTGGCACCAAGCAATTCAAGATAATTCATTAGCTCTTTAAACACTAATGGCAAATCCTGGAAGAATGCCCCTGATATGGGCAGGCAGCGCTAATAGGATGCAAAGCAGGCGCCATAGTTGTTCGAAAAGTGTAATGGGTTGGTGTTTGCTAAAATAAACCACCATAAAAGAGGCCAATGAGGGGCTTCCCTGGTGGCGCAGTGGTTGAGAGTCCGCCTGCCAATGCAGGGGACACGGGTTCGTACCCCGGTCCGGGAGGATCCCGCATGCCGCGGAGCGGCTGGGCCCGTGAGCCATGGCCTCTGAGCCTGCGCATCCGGAGGCTGTGCTCCGCAACGGGAGAGGCCACAACAGTGAGAGGCCCGCGTACCGCAAAAAAAAAAAAAAAAAAAAAAAGAGGCCAATGAGTCTGAGTAAGTAAAACCCCCCTTTCAAGAAAATCCAGTAAGCATCCAAAAATCTACATATTGTTGTTCATTTCAAATTATTGGTGGCTTTAAGGACCATTAATAAATGATGCTCAGTGGAACATGGTCTCTCAAAAGTATATGGGCATTCAATCCAATATCTATATGAGAGCCTCGTGATGCAAAAGTACAGTGATAAACTGGGAGTTTGGGCAGAGGTAGAAACAACACAGAGATAAATCAGACATGTTCTCAAAGGAGCTTATTAGGCTAGTGGGGCACGATGACAATTCTAGGCTGAATGGATAGGTACTAGAGGAAAAAAGCAAAAAGTGATGTGTGTAAGGAGGGGGGAGTCCTTAGTTCTCACTAAGAGAATGAGCTAGTGGCATTCTCCCAAAGAGCTGGTGTCTGAGGGAGGCCAGGAAGAAGCCCATCACGTAGAGCCCAAAGGGTTCAAGGTATACATCCCGTATGGAGGGAAGTTAGCAAAGGCTCTAACGTGTGGGAATGCTGCCTGTATTGGAAGAAAGTCTGGAAGAGGCCGGGGTTTCAGGAGGTGTAGTATGAGAAAATGGACAGTGAAGTTAGGTGGGGTGGGCGTGGGGAACAGGCAAAGGCCACACTGAGGAGGGTCTGAAGGCCATGTGAAGGAGGATGACTTTACATCATGGAACCAGTTTTTTCTAAACTTGCCTGATCATCAGAATCTCTTGAGATGCTCGTTAAAAAAACAGTAGATTCCTAGGCCCTACCATAGATCCATTAAAAAGGCCGGACAATCTGTGTTTCTAAAACAACACCCAGATGCCTTTTAAATAAAGGAATCCTCCTGCCCTGGCAAGGCAATGGGACAATAAATCATGGGAACTATATTTTAGAAAGAAAGGTCTGAAGGATAAAGAAGGATGTTCTGTAGCAGGTTAGCAAGCTGCTGTAGTAATAGAGAACAGTGCTTCTCACCACTTCACTGTGAATATGCATCACCAGGGGATCCTGTTAAAATGCAGATTCTGATTCGGTAGGCCTGGGGCGGGGCCTGAGATTCTGCATTCTAACAAGACTCGAAGGGGATGCTGAGGTTAGGACCTCACCCTGCATAGTCAGGACGCAGATGATAGGCATGACACTGACAGTGGCAAGAGCGAGAGAGAAAGGGTGGGATTGATTTGAAGTGAAAACAAATGGCAACTTTGTCAAGCTGCATGTAACATCATATTCACCTGAGATAGTATAGTGATCAAATGAATCGGTCGATAACTAAATAAAGTAACAATGGGAGTATTATATCACACACTAGGCAACGTAAAGCACATTATGAAATAGGTAAGGCCAGAACACCTGAACATAAATTGACTAATACTGTAAACGTAACATGTGAACTCAGCATTTAAAAGAAATGTATAACAAATCATTACTGAAATTGCTAACCACATTACATTTTAGTGCCTCTCTAATTTGGGATTTAATGTAGACAAATCTACATTGATTTCCACATGGTTTCATTTAATTCATTTGTTTTTTAATATATAGGCTGTCTCCTTTCCAATAAAAGGGCGTGGGATGGATTTAGGATAACATAATAAAGGACATACATGTGCTATGGTTAATAAAAAGGAAAAATATCAACGTCACAGAAAGCAAACACCTAACCACAACACTAATATAATTATGGTGATGGCATGCCAATGTGGGTTTGAGCTTCCTGGTTTTTCCGTCTTTTTTTTTCTTTTTTTGTAAATTTATTTATTTATTTTTGGCTGATTTGGGTCTTTGTTGCTGCGCGCAGGCTTTCTCTAGTCACGGCGAGCAGGGGTCATTCTTCGTTGCGGTGTGTGGGCTTCTCATTGCGGTGGCTTCTCTTGTTGCAGAGCATGGGCTCTAGGTGCGCGGGCTTCAGTAGTTGTGGTGCACGGGCTTAGTTGCTCCGCGGCATGTGGGATCTTCCCGGACCAGGGCTTGAACCCATGTCCCTGCACTGGCAGGCGGATTCTTAACCATTGAGCCACCAGGGAAGTCCCTTCCTGGTTTTTCTTATCAAATGAATAAATTAAGGACATAAAGAGGTCGCCCACCAAAAAACTAAATTCCAAAGGAAGTTTCTCACTTGGAACCTAATAAGGCAATTGAACAATATTAATGGGTAACATTCTCAATAATTTTCAGCAAATGCAGAAATTTATGTTTTATAAGAATTCTCATAACTCTGCTCAATATAAATGCCAAGGCCATGATATCACATGGTAACTAGGGCATTCTGATGGGGCTGAGTTATGAGTCCAGACATGTAGCTGCCTGTTGATAAAGAGATGGTCAAGGTTAAAAGAGAGTAGATGGATCAAATATCTGGTAAAGGTCCTTCTTTAGCTACAGTCCCTTGTCCCAGCTTGACTTTCAATGCAAGCTAGAGAGCAGACAGCAGGGCACAGGCCCAGAGCTCCGGTGTGCTATATTGCTGATGGGGAAGGAGCCACAGGCTTTGAAAACCACAGCTGGCAGGTTTGTCACACTGAGAAAGAAAGTCCAAGATGTGGAGCCTGGAAATACAGAACAGTTTAGTAGTGACTGCTGGAGTTTGAAAGTTGAAGGCCAAAGATACTGGTTTCCATTTTGACAATGATGAGTTGTTCTCTACAATGGTCATTAGATATAAGGTGAATGGATGCCTGGCCTTTATTTAAAGCTCTTCTTAATCATGCCATTCGTTAAACCTCTTCTGGTTTCTCCCTTTTCTCTCTTTTGTCAACAGATGTTTTTCTTTAACAGGAGAATATGCATCAAGAAGGAATCCACCAAGCAGCCTTCAGGGGGTCAGTCCCTGCTGCTCAGGGACTAAGCGTCTGCCTTGAAGTCAGCCTCCCTGGGCTCCAGTCCCTGCTGCTCAGGGACTAAGCGTCTGCCTTGAAGTCAGCCTCCCTGGGCTCCAGTTCCGGTTTTGCCACTTGTGCACTTCTGTGAACTTGGGTAACTGAGCCTGAGGTCTAAATCCATAAAATGAGGATAACAATAATGCCCAGCTCATAAGTGTTTGTGAGGAATCACTGAGATGATTCATGGACATTGCTTAACACAATACCTGGCACCAATATACGTGAGCTTTTATGAGTACTCTTGTTCTAAACAAGGTGAGATTACGGTCTGTTCTAACAAGATGTGACCGCCTGTGCTACTACTTGCCGTGTCATTAAGATAGAGAGAGACCCACATGAGCCAGACATCACCTTCTCAGCCTCGTCTCCTCCCCTTCACTCCCACCACGGTGGTCGCACTGGTCCTGAGACTTGCTACACTTGTTCTTTGGGCTTCCACGTTTGCTATTCCTCACCCAGAAATTATTTCTTCCAGATCCTCCCATGGGCAGTCCCCTCCTATCTATCAACCTTTGGTTTAAACATTCCTCCACAGGGAGGTTTTCCTGGGCTCCCATCCCACCCACTACTCCATCCTGTTTAGCTTCTTCATAGCACTTATCACTATCTGGAACTATTTATGTCTGCTTGTTTATTGTCTCTCCTCCACTAGAAAATGAGAGCCTTGAGAGCAGGTAATGTGTGTCACGTCCACTGGTATCTTCCCAGGGCCGAGAGCAAGTCTTCAGGCAAAGCAATCCTTTTGCCTAAATAATGGCTGTACAAATGGGCCCCAGAGAGTAAATGAAATCATTTAGACACTGTCACTGTCTAAAAATTGTAATTCTTGGTATAGCTCACAGTTCAGTAAAGTAAATGCTAAATGTGTTAAAAACTTTCTCTTTCTTTTAAGACATTATTTGAGATAAGAAACATCATCTAGTCCATCAATAGGATGTGCTGTTTAAGTAGATGTTTTAAATTGTGGGAAGAAATGTTTGCTGTGTTTGCCATTTTTTTTTTCTTTCTACTTGTGCCTGAGACAAGGTCATTATGAGACTTGATTGAAAGTTTGATTGCCTTGTTTGCCTTATGGCAATCTGTCAATATAGAATATATAAAGCAATCAGAATGGTTTTTTATGGATACAAAAATAACAAAAAGAGTTATGACCGAGTGTTGCCCTTAAAAGTAAGCTCCCGTTTAGACACCAATAGCCTTCTAGTGTGGGAAATTTTCGAAACAAATTTTGTCAGCTATATCTTATCATCTTTATTTGGTACTGACATTTTCTACCCCACGAATGTGACTCAGGAAATACTTATTCATATGGAACCAAGGCTTCAAGCTTCACGGAAAGATGTATACAATTTAAAATGATGACACATTTCATTCCTGGGAGGATCATATCTTTTTAGATTGTCCTGGTTGAAGTCTGATATAATCCAGACTTTAAAAGTCGGGGAGGTGTATTTCCTTTATATAACAAAGTCTTCCCCCCCATCTTTTCGGGCTGCCCCTTCTCGTAGAGGTTAAACTCAAACATCAGTTCCTTGGCTCCCAGAGCTAAAGTCGCCATCTGCAGTCCTCAAGTCCCTCATTATCCCCTTGCCTTCTTTTTCCTTCGAAGCTCTGATCACCACTTGCGTTGATGTTGTTCACATTGCTTGTCAGCTTCTCCACTGCCTGCGTTCCCCTCCAATAGAGCTCTGTGAGGGCAGGGACCTCGTCTTGTTCACCACTGTTCTCACAGCGGCTAGAATACAGCCTGGCAAACGTTAGGCACTCAATAAATGACAAAAGGGACCAGATCAAGGCTTCCATTTCTTTTTTTTTTTTTGCGGTACGCGGGCCTCTCACTGTTGTGGCCTCTCCCGTTGCCGAGCACAGGCTCCGGACGCGCAGGCCCAGCGTCCATGGCTCACGGGCCCAGCCGCTCCGCGGCATGTGGGATCCTCCCGGACCGGGACACAAACCTGTGTCCCCTGCATCGGCAGGCAGACTCTCAACCACTGCGCCACCAGGGAAGCCCATGCAGAGCAATTTTTGAATCCTATGGTCCACTAGGTCTTTATGTATACAATTGGCACACTCTGCTTACAAGTCCAAGTTTGAGTAGAATGTTTAAATAGAACTAAAACCTGGAACTTAATTTAAAATTTGCTCTGCCATGACTTTCAAAGATTTATCACTGAAAACTAGTATATAAAAACTCCCCAAATACTCAGTTTATTAAAACAAACACACAAAACTCTCAAGTCCTACCTTTTGGACCACCGGTAGCAGGCCCTTCCCTGACCACAGCAGTTCAAGCCTGGTATTCTGTGTCCACCGGATCTTTTCATTATCATACCTTCTCTGAAAGAGACATCAAGTTAACCCATCATCTTCAAGCTTCCAGCTCACACTTAGCTGATACAGCCTCACAACTTAGAACTAAATATACCGTTTCATTCTCCCGTGTCTTTCCTCCCCAGTTTTTCCTCTTTCACTGTCAAATAGCTCAATGCTATGTTTACTAGGCTGAGTACTCCAGCAGCTAATCTTTTAAAGTACTCCGGTCAGATGCAGGCCTGTTGGCACTGGGGGCAGCATAATTCTGTTACACACACTGCAGGACCGTAAGCATTCCAGCTTCTGGCTCTAAATGCTGAGCGTTCCCTCCAGTCACTGTGACAGCCTGAAAAAGACCCCACACGTTGCTAAATGCCTGCACGGGGAATGTTCAGCTGCTGTTGAGACCACTGGAGGTGCTCACACACAGATTCCAGAGATATATTTCTGCATCCCTTCACCTACAGTTCTGGTACAAAGCCATGCCAAAGAAGCAGAGCAAAGCTATCAGCGATACTTTGGAAGAAAAAATATCCTGGTTTTGAAAGATGTGAAAAGAAAGAATAATAATAATGGCTAAACAAACAAAAATTAAAACAGCTGCTATCAATGCTCTTTACTACAAAAGTTAAGCTCTTTGTAATATCAGGCTCTCATATTATGAAGGAAAATAATCATTAAGTAAATTTCAATCCTGTTACTTGGCATACATTTTATACAGTATTATTTTTAGTATAAGTGATTAAAAGAAGGGATCTTGTATATTTGATTTTTAAGGCATTCTCCCACACATCATATTTGCTACCTCTGTTAAACACCCCTACTCTGGGGTTAGAGGAGGAAAGTAGAGCAGTTGACACCCTTGTTTGAAGTAGCAAGATACGCTGTTTTGTATAAATAGGTCCCTCAGTTGCTCTAACTGTTGGGAAGAAAAGCAGCTATCAGTGAAGCCAGGTGAGCTCTATCACCTTGGCAAATGTTAAAAAATCAAGTGTTAATGCTCATCGACTTTTCACACTCCTCCTTAGAGATCCCACACTGGAACTTACATGCCCTTTGGTCCCAAATCATGGATGAAGGACAGCTGGCTTATATCAAGGAATTCTGTCTGAAAAGAGGCCAAAAATCCAAACTTTAGAAGGCAAAAAAAAGCGGGGGGGGGGAATTTATGCATTCAGAAAGATATTATTAGGTACCTTCATGTATAAACACGTCTGGGGTACTCTACAGACGACACAGATCAATAACAATGGTATTGCCCTGAAAGAGTACATTTTAGAAGCATATATACACAATTAATACAATCAAGAAAGTGACGTGTGCTCTAAGATGAAGAGACAAATGCTCAAGAAGGTCATGGAGAGATCTGCCAATGGCAGCAGACCATGGCAGTAACAGCCTTAACAGAAAATTAAAGACAAAAACGATACACTCCTGGCATTAGGAGGCAAAGGGGAGAACAGACATGGAAAATACTCCACATCAACCAAGTTCTATGGGAAGAACCATAACAGTTACATGGAAAAGTAGTTATAAAGTTAGAGAGTTATAGGGAGAGGGTGACCACTTCCTAGCTAATGTGACATCACAGAGGAAACGGCACTTGATCTGGGCTTGTAAATGGGATTAATAAAATGAAACATAACAATTTTCCTTTGAAGTTTTGTATACGTGATTGGGACTCTCTAATATTAGCCTTGTAAGAAAAATTACACACCTCTCAAAGCTGTCAGTACTTGTGAAGTCCAATGAAATGCTTAGTTTTCTTTCTTAGGGTTATTTGAAGAAGTCTTTGAAATTCAAAAGGATTTAAATATCTTTAAAAACCCCAAATCAAACATATCCTCACATAGGACTTTTTATAAGGATTTTGAAAAAGTCAAGGTCTTTACATTTTATTTCTTATATAAAACGTGGTAATTCGGTACCACACATTTTCAAAATCTGATTTGTGGAACTGCTTTCTAATCAGAAAATATAGAAATACATAGGTTACTAGAAGTGATACCACAGACTTTAAGCCACAGAATCCAAAATGTCTCAAGATCCTAAGCCATAAGTTCTCATTTTATCTCTAAGGAGCAGAGAGAAAAATACTAGCCCTGGTTTACACTGGAAGAAACTACTACAGAGGTGTAACTAAATTATGCAAAGTCAGAGACTAGTTGAATGGAAGAATAGGAAATGAAAAGCAAACATCAGGGAAACCACTTATCTATTACCTGGATATCTTCTTATGCACATAGCTCTTATCAAATAGTTGACAACAGAAATATTCATTGAACTAATTCAGAAACGATAACTTCAGAATATCATACCAAAATTGCTAAATGTAAAGAATTTAATCTAAATAAAAAGGTACACATTAGCAATGCAGAAAATTTAAAGTTGTGTATTAAGATAAAATTTAAATTTATCCTAATGGTTTACTAAAGAGAAATCTGGAGGAAGAACTAGTCTTATTACATAGAAAAAAAATATTTGGCAATAAATGTTCTAATACAGATTTATGGATTTGAAAAAAAATGTGGCAAAGCCAATTTAGAAGCAATCCTAAATAATACAATTTGAAATATAATATGGTATTGTCCAAACTTCTCCATGCATTTTCAAGGATAAGAATTCCATTCTCGATTTGGGCAGGCGATTCTCAGGAATAAGAATTTAAAGATCAATTTAGCCTGACAATAGTCCATAGGGCTTATTGATCTCTGAATAATGTACTAATCAATATCTTTTTTCTTTCCAATGGAACTGGTGAAAAGCACATTTAAATGTTAGGGAAACAGGGAAGCAAAGGGTTCCCATGCCAAAGGGACAAGCAACAAACCTGAGGGGTAATAACGGACCCTAGAAATTACTAGGGGCTCGTTTTACACTTATAAAAATATAAGTTAATTATATGTAATTATATAAAAATAACTTTTAATATGTTTTGTGCAGACAGAAGTTTTAATATGTCTCACAATTATCAAAGGAGACACACAGATGCCAATCTAATTTCTCGAATATGAGACAGAGGCCTGCAAATCTAGTCTCTGGGACAAATTATAATTAGTGTGAGAGGAAAATAACGTTAGAAAATTAAGACAGATCAAATTGTATCCCATGCTTGAAGTATTTCGGAGAATTCCGCTGTTAGGGAGAATAATCTAAGTAGCCACCAAAAAAGAGGGATTGCCTGGCAGCTGGCAGTACAGTGGTTAGGACTCAGTGCTTTCACTGCCGTGGACCCGGGTTCAATCCCTGGTCAGGGAACTAAGATCCTGCAAGCTGCGCAGTGCAGCAAAAAATAAAATAAAATAAAAAATAAGAAGGAACATATATATTCAGTCAGTTTAAACCAGGTTTTCCCTTCCAAAGGAAATGTTTAGAAGACATTCTGGAATATCTAAATACAATATGGCTCAACTTTTAAAAGATTTTTATAATTGGAAAAGAAATTAAAATGAACATTTTGAAAAAATGTAACCATTTAAAAATCAACATTAGACTCCAAAATATAGAAAGGCACGCAGAAAAAGAAGACTAAACTCAGCAAGTACTGTTCAAGGGCCAAAAGAAATATTAAAGCCAAGTCACAGGCAGGCAGGAAAGTAAAACAAATGGAAAATTATTGCATGCTGGTACTAGCACGCATTTAAATAATTCTCTATCAAAGAAAACAGCATGTCTGATTTCAGAGAATACGACAGGAAGCAGCATTTTTAGTAATAATAGAAGTAATATCCTTATTCGTTATGTTCTTTCAAAGATGCACATTCCTGAGTCCTAGAAAGGAAGAAATCCTTCCCATCAGCCTTCTCTTGAGGTTCTCTGGTTGGATCCAAATTGCTGGTTTCCCTGGGAAAACGCTTCTCCAGGATTATGAAACCACAGAAGGTCCTTTAAGTCAATGGAACATCACAGTGCAAGTTGCTGCAGAAGGTGGGCTGTGGCCCGGCCCCAGGTCGTTTGTGTGTAAAGGGGACCAGCTAGGTGCATGCCCAGCATCCATTAACACATAGGCAGGCAGCAACAGGGCAGCGAGGCACCAAAAAACTCCCAAGAGTCAAGGCACCCTTGCTTCCTCTCCTAAATACAGTAGGCTTCCCTCTTTCTGTTCATGTGTGCATGCCATTCTCTAAACTAGAGGCCGAATCATAGCTGCAGCTACTCTGAATTTCTGCACACATACCATACCCACATACTCAACCTCCACAGCAATACGGTTTATACATACACAGGCACAGAATATGATAATGCAGTGCCCTCTCAGTTATCTGAACCTTTGGATAATTGAAGGCTAACCCTTTAACACCACCACCACCACCACCACGCCCCTACCCCTGCCCCAGGCCTCCAGGGCCTCTAAGAAGGCAGAGCTCATTGTTTTCCGATGCCTTCTGTAAAGCCCACTTCCTCCTGCTTGCCAGCCACGTGCCTCCCAAACTTAAGTCTGTGCAGCTGCTTCCAAGCCTCACCACCTCTCCTCTCGTTTCTCTGAATTCTCTAGAGCTTTATCTCTCCTTAGCTTTTCCCATGCTTCTCACTTACTCGTGAAAAGACAAGCCTTTTACAGGCATCACAGGCCAATCAGATGGCAATCACAGTATGCTCTGTATAATCTTTGGGTATTCCACTCTGCTCAACTGTTTTCATCACCTACTACTCAATGTTTTTTCTTCAGCATTAGAAATGCTTTTCGGCATTATTCTGGAAGCCTGAGGAGAGAAGGAGGTTGATTTCTAGATAACCTAGCCTGTGGTAGCATTTCAAGTTCATTTAAATCTGTTGTTATAGACATATTAATTGTTATAGTTGATATTTTAAAAACAGCATCCTCATATACTGGATCCTTGCTGACAAATCAATTTTGGATTCATTTCATTTAGTTTAACCCAAGGAATAATGCAGAAGTGAATACAAGCACTTGTGTTAATAAAATGATCCAAAATTTAGCTTTACAGTTTTATAAATTATTTCAAAATTTAAATCACTGAATAGTACTTACTGTTGCATGATAGTTTCTATACATGGGCATTTTTAGTAATTTTGTCAAGTAATCCTCTAGTTGTTTCTGTAATGCAAATATTTTACATTAGAGATATCAGCATACTTAGGGGGAAATGTAAACAGTGACAAATGACATGACTGTTCCACCTTAACTTCTGTAAGTTATTTATTTATTTATTAATGTTTCCATTGGACAAGGAACCCTGAATACATCCCTCTCAGAACATAAAACTTTCAGATTACAAAACAGAACTGACATTTATGTGTTAATTTTCTGGTAAAAAGTGAATTAATCTTCTGCCCTATGCAGCACCATATCGCTGAATCAGTGTGGGCAGAAGTGTCCCCCGTCTTGAGGTTTCTGTTCTACTGCTGCACGTGTCTGTACTTTGTCCTTCTCTTCTGAGACTCTAACTGTCCCATCTATAGTTTGGGAATGATATTTACATATATTTAGAACAAGCCACTACAAATTCTTTTTAAATTTTTACTTATTTATTTTAATTGAAGTATAGTCGATTCACAATACTGTGTTAGTTTCAGGTGTACAGCAAAGTGATTCAGTTATACATACACACATACATATCTATTTTTCTCAGATTCTTTTCCCGTATAGGTTATTATAAAATATTGAGTATAGTTCCCTGTGCTATACAGTAGGTTTTTGTTGGTTATCTACTTTATATATAGTAGTGTATATATGTTAATATACAAACTCTTAATTTATCCCTCCCCCCACTTTTCCCCTTGGTAACCATAAATTTGTTTTCTATGTCTGTGAGTCTATTTCTGTTTTGTATATAAGTTCATCTGTATCTATTTTTTAGATTCCACATATAAGCAATATTATATGATATTTTTCTTTCTCTGGCTTACTTTGCTTAGTATGATATCTCTAAGTCCATCCATGTTGTTTCAAATGGCATTATTTCATTCTTTTTTTAAGGCTGAGTAATATTCCATAGTATGTATATAACACATCTTTTTCCATTCATCTGTCGATGGACATTTAGGTTGCTTCCATGTCTTAGCTACCGTAAATAATGCTACAATGAACACTGGGGTGCATGTATCTTTTCTAATTATGGTTTTCTCTTGTTATATGCCCAGGAGTGGGATTGCAGGGTCATATGGTAGCTCTATTTTTAGATTTTTTAAGGAACCTCCATATTGTCCATAGTGCCCATAGAAGCCACTACAAATTCTGAAGCAAATATATGGAAATAGATTATTTTAAAAGAGTAGATCTCAGGGCTTCCCTGGTGGCGCAGTGGTTGAGAGTCCGCCTGCCGATGCAGGGGACACGGGTTCGTGCCCCGGTCTGGGAAGATCCCATATGCCGCGGAGCGGCTGGGCCCGTGAGCCATGGCCACTGAGCCTGCGCGTCCGGAGCCTGTGCTCGGCAACGGGAGAGGCCGCAACAGTGAGAGGCCCGCGTACCGCAAAAAAAAAAAAAGAGTAGCTCTCAAAGCCCTCAATGATGAGCTCAATCTTGCCTCACAATGAACCCCAAAAGGTTTCTGAGGGGTAGGAAGCTTCCACATAAAGTCACTCCTGACATAGAACATTCTTCCTCTTCTGGGAAAATGCAACCTCCCCAGGGCCAGAGTGGCTCGGGGAAGAAGGGTTACCTAACTAGTTCCAGAAAAGCTAAACCAGCCTGGGTGATGGATCAGCAGGTGAGAGAAGTTGCATCCAGGCCCACCTCCCCCCGCAGTAGATGCCAAGTTTCTACAGCACTGCACAAGTATGTTCAGAACAACAGAAGAGCGAAAGGACTCACCCTTCTACCAAACAACTGTTCTTCTCGGATCATGTTTTCAGATGAACGGGGCAAACTTGGCATCTCTCGAGGCTCTTCTCTGACATTCTGTCTTCTAAATGTGTGTCTAAAACACAGAGACACACACACACACAATGCAAACATTTATTAGATTATTCTTTAAACCATGACTGTCACAGCATCTTTCAGGAGATAGCTTATTTTTAGAAGAGACTATTTGATAAAAAAATATCCACCAACAATGGACCAATTAACCAATACCATGAATAAAATATTCTTTCAATCCAACTTGTATACTGGGACAACTTTATAATTAATTCTGGGACAGTTACCTTTTGGTGGGAATGGGGATTCGGATAAAGGCTTTGTACTTGAGCAGCTCTCTGTGAAATTCTTGGAAGTGCTTGAACTTCCTCTTAACTTGCCATTTAAATTCCCCATGTGTTAATTCAATAGTGTAAAGATTGATGCTTGGTACCTATAGCGATAAATAAAAATGGTTGATAGTTTAGATAACAACAAAAATTCCAAAATCTCTCAATGAACAATAGCTAAGTAATAAGTAACATGGATGTATCTTTAAATACAGCCTACTTATTCTGTGTAAGTACTGAAGCAAAAAGTTTTCCAAAACGACTGATGACAGAAGTAATATGCTCTTAAATATTCATCTTATGATATACATAAGACAAACTCGGAGTCACACCAAAGGTAAACCCCTATCAGTCCTATTGTTTCACATACACAGACACACACATCCACCCTTGAAACAAGAAACCAGGTAAAAGAGACAATGAGTGAAAGCCCTAATCAGCCATCGGGGGATTGTCCAAAAGTACAAGCAGTGAACAGACAGTGGAGGGGGTGAGAGGGAAGCTGGAGGAAATGACTTCCATTGTCATTCTTAGCCCACTTCAGCTCTTCACAAAAGACACTAATGCCCTCTCCTTCTGAAATGCCTTGCAAGGTCCATCCTCGTCTATAACGTCTCCCTGTCCTGAAGCAACACCAGTGACTAGGAAGGTACAGGATGATTAGAGGGAAGAAAGCAAAAGATCTTCCTACACACAAAATATTTCCCCAACTACTTAACTAGAATGAATTTCCACTTAAAATTTTTAAAATATTTCTTACTAAAACGCAAATATATCTTAGTGACTAGTGAATTATTTCAATCAGAAGAGCTAACAGACCTGGGGGATACAAGTTTTGATTTTGTGGAAAGTGTCAGGAGATGGAGGGATATTTATAAAGCACAGGAGATTGTGGAGAAATTCCCATGGTGTGTGGAGGATAGGGGAGGGTAGTGGACACTGGACCACCTAGAGGGCACTGGCCCCCGCTGGGAGATTGAGGCGCCACAGGTATTGGTAAGTGTTGGGGGTGAAAGAAAGTAAATGTCTCCTACTTTACTAGCTTATCCAGGCTTTGGTGTCAGCAACCCCAAGGGTGATTCCCGGGCTGCTGCCAATCATTATTGATGTTTGGTATATTTTGCAAACTTCTAAAGCATGGACCACGCTGTGTGGATGTAGTATATAAAAATGAGCACGAGAATCAATGTAACTCGTACTCTTAAGCCTGGAATCCAAACATATCGCTGGTAAATATTCAAATCCAGCTCTTGCTTTGCCTCTAGTTGGGATCCATGACAGTTACTATAACCAGAAGTCGAAAAAACCCAGTTCTGGGGTCTAATATTATATGCTGTCTTTCACCTTGGCCAACATTACAGGCATCATCCTGCATCGTGTTTCAGAGAGAAGGTTGCAGGAGAACTCAGAGCGGTCAGAAACTCTGCATTCAAGTGAAAAGTACTCAGTTTAACACAAGCCAAATAAATAAGAAAAATTATACAAGTTAAATGAGCTGCCCCATATCCTAGGATTACATTCCCAATCTAAGAAAACTGAATACTTAAAAAACACTGCAAGTGCCAAGTTTTAGCCTTCACACATAAACCCAGAATTGTGGACACTAAACTTCTTAGCAATTCTAAGGCAGTGTGGGGCAATGGAAACAGCCTGTCTCATCCTTTCTGAAGATTTTAAAGGCTTGAAACACTGTAGTGCAGCCTACCAGCTATGAAGCCTTAGCGGAGCATCACTTCTGTCAGATAATATCCCAGCAGAATTACTGGAATTTTTTGGAACTGGAATAGTGTGAGAAGTTTTAATAAAGGGACTGCCCATGAAGGTGTGATAAGAGTAAGGAAACCACAATGTGAGGACAGTTACCTGGGACTCAGGAAGGCATCCCCAGTTCCAAAGGGACAAGAGGCAAGACCAGGTGCTGGAGTAGGAAGGAGAGAGCCATGTAAAGAGGCTGCCTTGGGGGGAGGATGCCTTTGGTCAAGGGACACAGCCAGGCCAGGGTGGCCCCAGTCTGGGCTCTCCACTGCCTGAACCCTGCCAGAAGACAAAGGCAAGGAAGCCTTGGGGGGACAGAGCACAGGGTGGAGAAGGGTGGGAGGAGGAGTGGGAGGGGCAAGTGGGAGATCTGCTGGGGAGGCAGGGCAACATATGTCCCTCAGGGTCGTCATGAGAGTGAAAAGAGAAATGCCTAACCATGAGCCGGCACACAGAATGCACTCAGTCATTAGAAAAGTGTCATTTTTATTTACCTGAAATCACATTCAAACTGCATGAATTTAGTTCATATTTCTTAGTAAACTAAACACTAAGTAGGATAAGGAAGCTCCTTAGCTTTCCTACACAGACTAAGATTTAAAACAGAACTTGAAATTAATATAATATTGTAAATCAACTATACTTTAAAAATTAGGATCCAAAGGAAAAATGTTAATATATATAAAAAAAGAACAGAACTAAACTCACTTGACCAACGGAAGAGTATGAGCAAAGAGAAGTCCCTGGTTTGGTGGCTTAAATATTTATCTTCATAAATAACATTAGCAGATACCTAGTAATAATAATAATACATAGTATTATACAGTATATACTTGTATAATACAATATATAATTTTCTTATATTATACTATGTTTTATTATTATTAAACCCTCATAACAAACCTAAAAGGTGTGTCCTATGATACCTATTATTCAGATGAGGATAAGCTGAGAAACAGAGAGTTTAAGTAAATGGCTGAGGGTCACAATGCAAAGACAGGAATTAAACCATGTGGTCTGGCTCTGGAGTCTGTGCATTTAACCTCCACATGTTATCACCTCTCCATCTAAATGCTGGTAGGCGAAATAAGAAGGCAAAGGTCATTTTAGAGACATTTCTTGGTAGGCTGTGTTCAGTGGTGTATCAGGGAGATATGGACCCAACTCACAGGAAGAGCCTGAAGGAAAGCTGAATACCGAGGTGGCTGTAAACTAGGAGCCGGGACATGCACAGGTAGGTCAGGGCAGAGCGCGAGGCAAAATCATCAGGAAGCGGGCAGCACGTGCCACCCTCCAGAGCCTGCCCCCGGCGGAAAGATTATTCTACATCTCCCCGGAGGCAGGAGCCAATGGCTGCCTTACTCTGCCAGGGCCAGAGCTTAACTCGAATGGACCAAGGTCACCAGCCTGCGTCAATGTTCTCTACCCTCAGACTTGACAAGTGTGAAATCCAGTCAGTAACAGAGCAAACGCAGCTCCCCTAACAGCTTCTCCTAGTCCAATCCCCTTCAAAAGAATGCAGGTTTGCTTGATGAAAACTCTACTCCCAATGCCTTTCCAGAGCTTAAAGAGAAAACGTGAGTGAAGCTTAAGGGATGGTGTTAGGAACAAGTCAGAAGGGCAGGGTATGCCAGCAGAACTCTCTCAGCAGCACTTCTGGGCAATGGCACTGGCCAGTGCAGCCTCCTGGCTTTGTTTCTTTCAAGAGCCAGGTAGTATCATTATTTTCTTGCTGAACAAGCATTAGGAAAGCTAAACTTTTCCTTGACTTACATCTGGCATTCTAGGTGTTAGAGCAATGCCTCACGAGTCCACATGGAACAGAAAACTGGGGAGAGGCCCTTTGCAATTTATTAAACTTACAATCTGCCTTAAGTGCCTTTTTAAAAAAGCATTTTCCAGAATGGGGAAACAGATGAATAAGAATAAAGACTAAATGAGAAGGATGCAAAAACTTGAGAGGTGATGAGCACTCAGAAGTGATAAACAAAAACACAAACTGAAAGTTAAAAGCATAGTCATAGCTAGGAGGAAGGAAACTGCAAGGCAATGTGTTAAATCGTATATATTGACGGATACCAGTTGAGTCTATAAATGCTCTGACCCTTTTTGTAGATGTTAAGCGCTCCACTTCCAGAACTTGAACTTTTATTGGACAGCCGGAGAGATACGTCTGTGTATTAGGCTCCTTAAATCCTTGAGTCTTATAAATAGCAGAGAAAGGGATATACACTAAAAAATAAATAAGTAAACAAAGTTATTTCAAGAATACAATGATATTAGCATAACTTGCTTTTTACAGGCATCTTTTTCTTTTTCTTGTTTTTGTTTTTGTTTTTGCGGTACGCTGGCCTCTCACTGTTGTGGCCTCTCCCGTTGCGGAGCACAGGCTCCGGACGCGCAGGCTCAGCGGCCATGGCTCACGGGCCCAGCCGCTCCGCGGCATGTGGGATCTTCCCAGACCGGGGCATGAACCCACGTCCCCTACATCGGCAGGCGGCCTCTCAACCACTGCGCCACCAGGGAAGCCCCAGCAGGCATCTTTTTTAAGAATCATAACGTGCTACAACAAGAAAACAGCTAATGAAAATGAGCTCCGAGTTGTGACATCAGCAAGGATGATCAATCATCTGCCGGTTATTTCAAATCTGTGCTCTGCCAAGCAACCCTGATACGCTCTCTTCTCCTCGCTCAGACCATCAGTCTTTACCTTCCCGTATCCTGGGATCGCTGGGAGACACTTCGTAGTCCACCTCCTCTCCCTCAAAGTGGAGCTCCCGCGTGTCCAGATTTTCTATCAAATTACTCATGTCAGCAGCAATTTTCTGCAGTGCAGAGGTATTTACTCTTGGCTCATCTTTCAGTGACATGTTGGCTTGAGACAGGGTAAAAGCAAAGGAAAGAAGAAAAGGGTTACTAGACTTATTATTTTGGTCAAATAGAAAAAAGAATGCAATAATGCCATTTGCAGCGACATGGATGGACCTAGAGATTGTCATACTGAGTGAAGTTAAGTCAGACAGAGAAAGACAAACACATGATACTGCGTACATGTGGAATCTAAAAAATCGGTACAAATGAACTTATTTACAAAACAGAAATAGAGTCACAGGTGTAGGAAACAAACTTATGGCTACCAAGGGGGAAAAGGGGAGGGAAGGGATAAATTGGGAGATTGGGATTGACGTATACACACTACTATGTATAAAATAGATAACTAATAAGGACCTACTGTATAGCACAGGGAACTCTACTCAATACTCTGTAATGACCTATATGGGAATAGAATCTAAAAAAGAGTGGCTATAGGTATAGGTATAACTGATTCACTTTGCTAAACACCTGAAACTAACACAGCATTGTATATCAACTATACTCCAATAAAGATTAATTTTTTAAAAACCCAAAAACCCTATTTTACTATTTAAATCCAGGCTTAGGTATAGCATAAGGAAACAAGTCAACTAGCTCTATGTGAGCCCCAGTTACCTCAAACAACCTTTTAATTTATTTTGAGTTTAACATTTAAAGGATTCCTAGCTTGTAAATTAAATTGGAATGAGATACTTACTTGTATCTCAAGTAAGAAAACAAGCAAGAAAAAGACACACCACACTGACTAAATGCCAATATTATCTTTCATCCGATTTTATTAACTTGGGTAAGTGAGGAGAGACTCAAGGTAGATGGGTTTGGGCATCATTATCCAGAGAAAAGGAATTGATTCTTGACTCTAACAAATACATGGGAAGAAAGAATACCAGCTAAAATAAGCAACTTTGAATATTTTCTACAGAAAATTTAGGGTATTTTACAATAATTTCAAGATGCAGATTTAAAAAGTATTTTTATGTAGCATAACCTTTCTACATTTCCCCTATAGGTGATATCCCCAGCAAACCATATACTATCTTTTTGAGATATGAGATTTGGCCATGACTTTACGCGAGTTATAGTGACGTACCTGTCCTGGAAGGTAACCAATTAGTATACCTATTCTGAAAGATACCAGAAGTGCAAGAACTGCACTTCTCTCCTTTTTTAGGAAAACTGGTTCTATTTCATTCCGACATTTAATAACACAGGTCATTGCACATCAGAACCCAGGAAAGAAGAGTCCACAGAGATTTTATTTTTCATTTAAAATACCAAGATTTAAGCCTTGAATGCTGTCACTGGAATTGGCTAAAAAATCGGTACAGGCTGAAATAATCTCTCCATTACAACCAGACCCAAAAATGCGAGGGCTTCCGTACCAGTAACTCCTCCACATACGTTCATTTATTACTGCAAATCACAAACATTTACAGAGTATCCACCACCTACTCACTGTGAGATGGAATGAGTGAATATGTAAAGACACTGGTTCCCACTATTAAGGAGTGCCTGATGTAGGTGATGGAGATATGCTACACGACCCCAAATTCATCCCTGGCCTCCTCCACGGTCTTGGCCTTCCTGAGAATGGCATGTGCTGAGCGGAAAACACTTAGCTGGGTTCTCTCCTACAGGTGCTATCAAGAAGCAGGGGTGGGCTGGTCTCTGTGAGAAATGCTAGGACAGAGTCTTGGGCAGACTTGGGGAGCCCTATTGTAACTCAACAAGTCTCTCAAACCTATACTAACATGTGTGGTAGAAAGAGAAATTGTATGGAAATACAAAGATGGGAGTAGAGGAGGGAGGTTCTGGTTTGGCCAGGCATGTAAAATCAATATATCTAACCTCTCTGTGAACTGTGTAGTCAATCACGTTTCCTCCCCCATGTTGGCTATAAGGAAGCTTGGAGCCAAATTTGTGGCCTCCTATTAGCAAAATATAGGACTAGCCTCGCCTATATCACTTCCCTTCTACGTTCTCTCCCACTTCTAATTCATTTTATAGTAACAGTTAATGTGTACTGATTGCTTACTATCACCTGGCTTGGTGATAAACCTTTATATACCTTATCACATTTATTATCAATAATAAATCTATGAAGGTTTGTTATTTCCATTTCGAAGAAGACAGGATTTGTCATCACCTCTTTATAGATAAGGAAACTGAAGCACAGAGAGATCAGGTAATTTGATGAATACTTTGGACAATCTGTCCAAGGTCACATAACTAGTAAGTGGAGAAGGGATTTGAAACCAGGTCTCTCTGATCCAAAAGCTGATGTTCTTAACCATGGCCTTTAACTTCTGTATATTTTTTGTAGATATGTAAGTGCCCCTAGAATAGATGGAAGTTTTAGTAAAACCAGTGCCCTTGAGCAAGTCCCTTTAGAAGCTGACTCAAATGCAAAGAAAAAGAAATGAATTCTTCTTGCAGCTCAGCCGTTTAAACTCAGGGCTCTGGTTTCCTCCTCTATAAATTAAGGAGGCTGAGCCATTTCATCTCTAGGGTCCCTTTAACACTAAAACACTAAATGTAAATAAAAGATGCTATAAATTGTTCAGCTTCCCCTTATAATGTAATCAAGTTAACCCTTCTCCTATCCCAAGAAATTAACTGAAGTAGTTTTTCATATGAATTCATATTCATGGATTCATTCTCATGGAGCCATTGCCATAATTAAAACATTAATTTCCTTCCCTCTCAGTTCAACAAATACTTATTAGATGCCAACTATGAGCCAGGGTTTACTTTATTTAAAATACAAGGTAATGAAAAACTTAAATGGAAATGAAACAAGGAAAAACAAGTAAGAAATTACATCACATCATTGCTGCTTGTGAATTTGTCAAGACGTTAGGTATTTTCCATTGATTAAACAGTCTAATGGCTAACTCAGTTAACTTTCTCAGCATAGCAAAGGAAAACAAGGGTTACTCCAAATGACTTTCCTTTGGGACTGTTAATGTTAAAAATGCATGTTGAATTTAAGATATACAGAGAACAGAGTAATTTATACATTGCAAGCTAATTGGAATAAATAGTCATTGGATCAAGCTAAAAAAAAATCCTATTTCAGATCAGGAGAACAGAAGGATATAAATTTGTGAAAAGCTTAAGGAAGAGTGAGAAAAGAAACAGAAAGGAATCCTCTTATCATTTATCCTCAAGTGTTTACTATGTGCTAAGCACCATTTGAGCTCAGTTATGTTATTTAGTACCCATAACGATCCTACTTGGTACTTAGGATTCTGACTTATCTGCATTCAAAACTTTGATTATTTAGTTAAATAACTTGTCCAAGGTCACTCCAGTTGTGTCAGTGTTGAATTTATAAAGCAGATTTGTCTGGCTCTGAAATCTCATGGACTTGGTTATAGAGGTTCGTAATTATTGATTTTATTTTGTGGGCTTGAATGTCTATAAATTGATCATTTATATGACGTTGAAGTTCCATAACAATAGATACTCTTTAATCATCACCCTTTGAAGGGATCCTCCTGGTTCCACTGTCATTACAATTAAGGAAACAACACATCCTGACAGCATCCTAAACTTTATCTTAGCCTTTTATTTTTATGGTTCATAATATTTTATAAGGTTACATGGAATTTCAGTTGACTCAAAGGCTTTGCAGATTTGTTTATGCTTTTGTGAAGACCTTACCATTTTTATTAATGGGAAATGAACCAAATTATTTGTCTATTACTGCCTTCACTTGAGTGCATGGTTGCTTTGTGTTGACTTTTCATCCAACAAGTGTATTGCTGGTTTCATTCTTGAATATGAAGCTGTAAGGCCACCAACACTCTTATGCTGTCAAATCATAATTTATTAGTCCATGTTTTCTTTCATCTAAAATAATATATAATGGTCGGTGAGCAGCTGTCACAGTTACAGCCTATCTTAACCAGCAATGCGATAAGGTCTTGCAGTGTTTACACTTGAGATAGTGTCATTGATTTTGTTACCTCCTTATAAAATTATACTGCAAGATCATTATCTCTTTTGGTACCAAGTAGAGACGGTGCCCATGGAGCAATAACAGCAGCTGTGTTTTATTTCTATTTGCATCTGTATCCGGGAAGTAAATACGCTTTGTTTTTTTCTGGGGTTAAATACTAGAATTAAAATTCTTTGCAGGGAATATTTAATTACCTCCAGTTATTTACTGGTGAAATCAGAGAAATTTAGAATTTCCTTCTGATCTTAGTTTTCAACATGATTGGGAAGCAGAACATCAAAGGGAGCAGATATTTTCCTTCCCAGATACACGCATAAACATTGCCTTAGCCAAAATACAAGAATAATAATATCAACTATAACTATTAACATTAAAATATTAACATTAGCTAATATTTGCTGCATATGTACTACCTGCCACGCACTATACAAAGAGATTAATCGCATGATCTCATTGACTCCTCACAACAACCTTAGGAGCTGGGTCTTATTGTTACCTCCATTTTCAAGATGACAGGTTTAGAGAGCATGGGCAACTTGTCCAGAGCCACACGGCTGGAAGTGATAGAGTTGGACCTGACCCTGCTTGATCTGACTCCAAAGTCCAGCTCTTTAACCAGCCGGAGGTGGAACTGGGGGTGGCAGGACGGAAGGACACTTTTACTTCTTCACATAGTCTTAGAATAAAACAATTCAAAAAGGAACAATAATAACAAACAACACCCCTCAACTTCCATTTTGTGAAGATGACTGTGATTCACTTCTTGCTTCCCTTTCTAACGTAAGTTAGAAAGTTTCCCCCATACTTTTTTCAATATGTGATGTTTGTTTACCAAGGGAAATAAATGCAATGGATTTCTAAACCAAAAATCACACTGTATGAATATGAAATGAATTATACTTAGATCATTTAAAACCAAACTGAGTCATGGGAATTTCTTGTCTTCCCATTTCTCATTTTGATGAAATTAATTGGCAGATCCATACTACGTAACCTCCCCCAAACATATTATACAGCAGTGATTTGTACGGAACTGATTTGATGCTCCCTGAAATGCAAAAAATCATAAATGTGTTTTCAAGTACTAAACTCAATCTCCAGTGACATAGTAAGCCTTGGATAATTATTTCTGGAGTTTAGCTGACTTTGAATAAAGTAAATGATATTATCATATTTTACATTCCAGTTTATATATTTTGAGAAAGTAACATATCAAAAAAAAAAAAAACAACGACTCAATGTTTACTTGGATCTTTGAATTTTTTAAAGAGAACATCGGTTCCACAAATATCGCTGGAGGGCTTATCATGAGCCTTGAATAGATAATTAAATGTCATCGGTGTAGAGGACAGGTCAGATGACCTAAGTTCATTCTTTCCTTATTATCAGCGTAACCTAGGCAACTAACAGCCTCCAGGGTTTCTCCTCCATAAAATGCAAACAGGACAGCCTTGCTATTACTTACATGGTTCCAAGAGATAGACGTTTAATTCACAAACACTACCCTCCTTTGGAGCTTCATATCTAATTTGGTCTTGAAGCCCCCAGAGCCCAGCAATCTCCGACTTTCTCATCCTTCTTTCTTGGTTTCATCCCAAAGCCCCCATTTGGCCTAGCACTGACTCTGCTTTTTTCCCTGGGGTGTCGAGATTGGAGACGATGGTGCTAAATAATCTGGACTCCCTGTGTCCACAGAACAGAAGTTGGAAATCATGCTCTCTTTTTCCTCCTAGCTAAAAATAAAGCCGAATCTACAATTACAAAAGCAATTTTTAGCATGAAAATCAGTTCTCATGATTTTCTCTAAATCCTTTGACCTCCTTGGATGGCCTCTGTTCTCTGCCATAAGCTTTCTTAGTCATTTCCCTTGACGTGTTCTAGGGTAAAATATTACCCTCTTTGCAATAGTATCAGCTTCTTCTAGTTCATCTCAGTCATATCTTCGAATTCAAACAGATATTTCATTTCCAGAGGCAAATACAAGTGTTAAGAGAAACTGATGTCTGTTTCAAATATGAGTGGATAGGAAAATATTAGGTCATTTATTGAGTACCCACTCTGAGCCAAGCACTGAAGGCACATTACATGTATCACTTCTAATCCTCAGGACAATCTCATTTAGAATCCAAGACACGGAGCCACAGCACCTTACTGAGGCTACAGAGTTGTGAGCGGTGGGGCTGGTCCCAGTGCATGGGCTGCCCCCAGATGGCTCCCTGGCCTCTGCCGCTGGCTCAGCGGAGACCCCCATCACTGCCACTCTCACCTCTTCTCCTAATGCCACCAAACCATCTTGGCTTCCTCCTGGCTGAGGGCAGGGCTTCAGCACAGTGTCCAGGGTGCAACCCAGCAGGAGCTCTCACGGCTCCAGCAACCCAGCCCCACCCACCTCTGGCCAGACTGACAGAAGGACTGGCTCATCCTGAGGCTTCTGAGGAAGTTCAGCACCAGGGGCTGGAACCTGGCTTCCTCAGGCGTTGTGTGTGTGTGTGTTGGGGGGTGGGGGGAGAAAGAGGGGGGGCGAAGGGAGCGTGGGGAATCAAGACACACAACCTGTGAGCATGGAAGACGTACCCCTCTCCCCTCTCCTCGCCTGCCTGTGCTGAGCACACTGGTCCCACACAGCCAATCTGGAAGCTGTCCTATGCGACCAAGCCACTGTCTGATTTTGGGCCGGCCAGGTAATGCACCACCTCCCATGCTTTCCTGCCTCTCTTCTCTTCTCCCCTTCCTCTTGCTGCTCTCAGTAAAGCCTACCTTAGCTCAGGTTCTGTGATCCAGGAAACGAGCACTCGGACAGTGTTAGAACCAGCATGAACCACTGAGCCATCTCCCCTCTTGCAGAAGTCCATTTTGTGCTGAAGTTAACAGTAATGATAAAAAGCAATAGTAACGGTAATAATACAAAGTAAACTCGAATAGTGCTTACCATGTTCCAGGCAGTGATACGGGGGCTTTGCATGCATTAACTCAATCTGCCCTCACAAAGGCCCTATGGAGCGGGTGCTATTCTTATCTCCTTTTTCATACACAGGGACACTGAGGACACAGACAGCTTAAGTGACTTGCTCAAGGTCACACAGCAATCTGATGGCAGCCTGGTTTGCTCCTATTTTTGCCTTACTAACCTGGACTTTAGTACTCAGTTTCCTCATTTAAAACTGAAATTAGGGGCTTCCCTGGTGGTGCAGTGGTTGAGAGTCCGCCTGCCGATGCAGGGGACAAGGGTTCGTGCCCCGGTCCAGGAAGATCTCACATGCCGCTGAGCGGCTGGGCCCGTGGGCCATGGCGCTGAGCCTGCGCATCTGGAGCCTGTGCTCCGCAGCGGGAAAGGCCACAACAGTGAGAGGCCCATGTACCGAAAAAAAAAAAAAAGAGGGGCCCTCTTGACCTCAAAGTTTGTTAATAAGTTTATTAGATATGATGAGTGAGAGACTTTGTACAGCCACTAAAGTGACTTAAATCCAATAAGGATCCCAAAGGAAAAATTCTTCTTTATGAAAAGAAAGATAGGGTAGGGGGAAGGGTAAGCTGAGACAAAGTGAGAGAGTGGCATGGACTTACGTATACTACCAAATGTAAAGTAGATAGCTAGAGGGATAGCAGCCACATAGCACAGGGAGATCAGCTCGGTGCTTTGTGACCACCTAGAGGGGTGGGATAGGGAGGGCGGGAGGGAGATGCAAGACGGAGGGGGTATGGGGATATATGTACACATATAGCTGATTCACTCTGTTATACAGCAGAAACTAACACACCATTCTAAAGCAATTATACTCCAATACAGATGTTAAAAAAAATAAAAATAAAGAAAGATAACTAATATTGCTATACACTGCGGTCAAACTTCTAAAAATAATATCCTTCAGTGTTAAATGAGTACTCAATTTTTCATGGCCAAGAATAGAATACGCATGCATTGTGATGGGGCTTTAGGAGAAGCAGCTAACTGCACTTAAATTTATAGAAACACTCTTTATTCTGGCTAACAAATTATGTTAAGTGATATAAACATTTTTCTTACTAAGGGAGATTTAGAACACCAATGATTCAGTAGGTGAGCAATATATGAACAAGATAAATATTTCTCCAGGATAATCTCTATTAAAATGACTTTAAGAAAAAAATTCTTTCACTGGCTCAGAATAGTAAGTAAAGATTTTTTTATTGAGCACAATGTTGCTTTTGATAAGAACACATGTTGATCAAGAATCTATAGGATTTCCCTGGTGGCGCAGTGGTTAAGAATCTGCCTGCCAAAGCAGGGGACGGGGTTCGAGTCCTGGCCTGGGAAGATCCCATGTGCTGCGGAGCAACTAAGCCCGTGCGCTACAACTACTGAGCCTGCGCTCTAGAGCCCGCGAGCCACAACTACTGAGCCTGTGCTCTAGAGCCCGTGAGCCACAACTACTGAGACTGTGTGTCACAACTACTGAAGCCTGCACGCCTAGAGCCTGTGCTCCACAACAAGAGAAGCCACCGCAATGAGAAGCCCACGCACCGCAACGAAGAGTAGCCCCCGCTCACCGCAACTAGAGAAAGCCCGTGTGCAGCAATGAAGACCCAACGCAGCCAAAAATAAATAAATTTATAAAGAAAAAGAATTTACAGATATTAATTCAAGGGTTTTAATATAATCATTTCTACTCTTGCTTTTTTCTTTCTTAAAACTGTTCTTCGCATCTTATGATGGCCATCCCATTTAACTAGAAGAAACTGTGTTCTCACATACAGACTTTATCATTAAAATTCTGTCCAGCTGTGTAAAATTCTATGATTCCTTTTTCTCACTGTCCTCCAAAGGAATTGGCAAACAACCTCCATTAGTGTGAGTTTAGGCAGCACGGAAAGTATTTTCACTGATAACCCATGAATTTCACCTATGAAAAGAATGAAACTGGCAAACATACATGTGTAAACTCCAGACATTTCTCCAGTGCCAAAGAGCTCTCAAATTTTGCCTTAACTGCTGGGAAACACAGCAAAATCTGAATTTTTTACTCATCTATATAATTACCGAAAAAATTTGTTGAGACAGAAGAGTACCATGGAAGGTATGTGATTTGTGAGTCAAACAGCTTGAATTCTGATGTTCCTTATGCTGAAACAAGTTACTTATAGCTCTTTAAAGTCTCTGTTCTAATGTGTAAAGTGGAGGTAATACTATTAAAGTAAGGAATTGTAAGAATTTAAGTGATATAAAGTGAGTAGCTTAGAGCTTGGGCTATAGTAGATGTTGAAATCATGTCAGTTCCAGCTACGCTGTTAGCTATTCTAAGAGCTACAAGTCCTCTGTCCAAAGTCCACGTATCAGTATCAGAAGTCAGTCCCCTCTTGAGTACAGCAATTAGCAGCCAGAGTAGTATTCTGGGGGTGGTCTCTTTGTTTCCCACTATAGAAAACACTGCTGCAGATGTCTGAAAACAAAATGGATTAAGCTAATGCAGGTGCCCATTTCCCACTACAAACATGGAACTGCTTAATAAATTGTAATCATTTTTTGAAAATACTTAGTCAAGGATAAAAACAGAGGCAGCAGCAACAAAAACAATAATGAGGAAAGGCTTCCAGCTTCCAAGGGTAAAGAAATAAAGTCAGGTGGGTATACTAGAACTAAAGCTAAAGGGACCCAAAGGGCTTTTTTTTTTTTTTTAATTTTTACTGAAGTATGGTTGCTTTACAATGTTGTGTTAGTTTCTGCTGTACAGCAAAGTGAATCAGCTATACGTATACACGTATCCCCTCTTTTGGGGATTTCCTTCCCATTTAGGTCACCACAGAGCACTGAGTAGAGTTCCCTGTGCTCTACAGTAGGTTCTCATTAGTTATCTATTTTATACATAGTGTCAATATCAGCTTTGCCCAAAGGGTTTTGATCGTGGATAAAGGGTCTGGGATTACTCTTCTGTCCCCAGGTGACTGTCAGGAGACATGATCCCAGGACTATGGGAGGCAGGGGCCTAAAGGTGGGACTTCTACAAAAACACGGAGCCTCAAAGAGCTGCACAATCTGTTTCAAAGAGACTCTGGAAACCACAAAATAAGAAACTTTATATAAAAATTATCTGGGGGTTTCCCTCGTGGTGCAGTGGTTGAGAGTCCGCCTGCCAATGCAGGGGACATGGGTTCGTACCCTGGTCCGGGAAGATCCCACATGCCACGGAGCCTGTGCGTCCAGAGCCAGTGCTCCGCAATGGGAGAGGCCGCAACAGTGAGAGGCCCGCGTACCGCAAAAAAAAAAGAAAAAATTATCTGGGATCACAACTTCCAGCTTTCAGTAATAGAGGTGTAGCTCCTATTAGGTCAGCCATTCCACAGATGATGACTATAAATTCTGGACAAAATGTATAAAATAGCTGACTGAAGAACAATCAGAAAAGCAAGCAGAAACCAGAAAGGAATCAACATTTGGAAGAAAGTAATGGCACTGTTTTTGTCTCAGGGCACACCTAGTCCATGCCAAGTGGGGTGCCTAAAACTCAGAAAGAAAATCCATAATTGTACTGGCTTGAAGATCCAGGAAACAGTTTCAGTGGCAATTACAACAGCTTAAAAGTAATTGGGAAACCCTGCAAAGCAGAGAGCCACACAAAGGGAGCACCAAGTTCTGCTTAGGCTGAGCCTTGAACCATGTAGGAATGGCATACACTCCAAAGCACTCAGATAGTACTAAAATGACTTCAGCAGAGATTTTTGCTACTGCCCACCACAGGAAATATAGAGTTTGAAGTATGAGTCCAACCAAGTTAAGTGCCTCCTAAAACAAACAAATAAATGAACTCTTGAATAGAACATAACTGAATCCAAAGTCTCTAGAATATATGTTACAATATCATCTAAACTTATTTGACATAGAAGAAACAGGAAAATGTGATCCATTTTGAGGAGAAAAGTCCATCAGTGGAGGCCCATCCTGAGATGCAGAAATTAACTGACAAAGATTTTAAGGCAAATATTATAACATGCTCAAGTATGTAAAGGAAAATATGTTTCTGATGAATGAGCAAGTAGAAAATCTCAGCAGAAAAAAAGGAAAATCCACTGGATGGGCTTAACATCAAAATGGCAATGACAGAGTCAGTGAACTTGAAGACAGATCCATAGAAATTATCCAAAGTGAAGAACAAATAAAGGGGTAGAAAGATTTCTAAAAGACGAACAGAGCCTCAGTGACCTATGTGATGATATCAAAAGATCTAACATTCACATAATTTGAGTTCAAGAGAGAAAATGAGGGGAAAAAAGGTTGAAATAATGGCTAAAAAAGTTATCAAGTTTGGTGAAAGACAGACATAGAGATCAGACTTGTAGTTGCCAATGGGGAGAGCAGGAGGGAGAGGGATGGACTGGGAATTTGGGGTTGGTAGATGCAAACTACTACATTTAGAATGGATGAACAGCAAGGTCCTACTGTAGAGCACAGGGAACTTATATCCAGTCTCCTGGGATAAACCATAATGGAAAAGGATATTAAAAAAAGAAGGTGTATGTGTGTACAACTGAGTCACTTTGCTGTACAGCAGAGATTGGCACATCATTGTAAACCAACTGTACTTCAATAAAAAAAAATTGCTGAAAGAAATAAATACAGACAGAAGAAGTTTAGTGAATCTCAAGCAGGAATAAATGCAATGAAAAGCACACCTAGGGATATTAAAGTCAAGCTGCTGAAGTATAAAGAAAGAAAATCTTAAAAGCGGCCTGAGAAAAATGTCCTGTTAATATTCAGAAAAACCAAATTAATGACATTAAACTATCATTAGAAACAGAGTCCATAAGACAGTGAAACAACATCCTGAAATTCAATAAATATGGAACTGAATAAATGAGTATATGTTGCTTTCCCCAAGCTAATCTACTAATTCAAATTCCAAAGAATTTCTCACAGAACTTGACATTATGATCCTAACTTCATAACAGAAAATAACTAAGAATAAGCATATAAGTCTTATCCAACCAGATATCAAGAATATTATAAGCTAGAGAAACTAAAATAGTACATTACTGGCACAGAAACAGACAACTAGAGCCAAACAGAGAACCCAAAACAAACCTATGCATACATGGGTTCTTGGTGTATGATAAAACTGGCATGAAAAAAAGTTAGTGAAGAAAGAATGAACTCTTCAATAAACATTGGAAATTCATAAAGAAATATAATTGGAAATTTATAAAGAAATAGAAAATAAAATTAGTTCCCTAGCTCACAGTTTCCATAAGAACTTCCATGTGGATTAAAGTCATAAAAAGTATTATAAAGATGTAAACCTTTGCAATAAAATATAGAAGAATGTCTTTATGACTTCAGGGTCAGGGATGAATCTTAAGACATAAAAAGCACAAACCTTAAAGGAAAAGGTAATAAATTCAACTACACTAAAATTTAAAATTGCTAGGCCAATGGCAAAATTAAAAGGCAAGCCCAGATTTGGAGAACATACACATAGAATATATAAAGAATTATAATTATAGAAGAAGATCCAAAACAATAGAAAATAGGCCTGGCAATATATAGGCAATTCACAAAAGATAAATTATGAATTTCCAGTAACCCTTTAACGTTCTCAACCTTTCCAGTAATCAGGGAAGTAATATTAAAACAACAATAAGATACTTTTTCAAATCCATTGGATTAGTAAAATTTTTGCAAGTCTGAAATTAAAATGTATTGGTAAGGTACTAGACCTCTCATTCACTCCTTGGTAGAAGTATGAATTGAAATAACCTTTTGGAAAGCAATTTGGTAGTATCTAATAAACTTGAAGATGGTATAACCTACTGCCCAGCAATTCTTCCTCTAAGTATATTCACAAAGAACTCATCCATGGGAGTATAAGAAAACATATATGAATGGGCACTGAGGCAGTGTTCATAGTAAAGGAAACTCGACAATCAAAATGTTCATTCATCAGAGAATGGATAACTGGATTATATTTTTAATAAGACACTATACAGCAGAGAAAATAAGTGGATCAGAACTACATGTATCAACATGAATAAATCTCAACACAAAGTTTGGTGAAAAAAAAGTCAGCTTACAGTTTGTATTTAGAATTAAAAAAACAAGCAAACAATCCTGTATGTTGTCTATTAACATAAACATATGTAGAAGTATGACAGAAAAAGTAATCAAGGAAATAATATACGACAACTTCAGAAGCGTGGTTACCTTTACGGAAAGAGGGTGGGTACCCTCTAATTATGCAATTAGGACAGGGTACAAAGAGGACTTAATATATCAGTAACATTTTCTTTCAATCTGGGTGGTATAGGTACATAGGGTTTTTTTTCCCTAAATATTCCTCTCTATTTTTGAAATATTTCATTTAAAACAAACAATCGAAGAAAAAAAAAAAGCTGCCAAATGTGACACTTTGCTAATATCCTTAAATCCAGTCGTGGTTAATGACTTCTGCATTCCTTGCAAACAAATAAAATTCACTATTCTTTCTCAATTCAGCCAATACTTGTGACCCACTAACGGGGCAATATGCAAGATACTTGGAACCGTTTTGTCCCCCACCGTCCCTCGCCCACCCATGGAAAGCATATTTGTAGACTTCAACCTGATTCCCCTTACAGTCAACAGTTATCATCCCCAATTGCTGGCATGCTTAGGGATTAGTTCAATGTTCAGTAGAAACATGAAGTTAAATAGGCCCATACTGGAACTGAAAGTAAACTTGACCTCTTTTGAGACAACGAAATTAACCTTCCAAAGAGGGCCTTGGTGCTCCAGGGCTCTTGTCTATAAAGTTGGGGTGTCCACTATTAATGGTAGTGATGCTCAGGTAAGGGGAAAACAGTCATCAAAACTGAAGTTCTGTTTGAGTTTTCCTTCCTGGAGGAGCTATTAAAATTGCTTCAATTAAACTTTTAAAACAAGAAAGCCTTAATAAATTCATTTGAAAATTTCCCCTCCTTAGCACCGGGTATCTAACTCTCCAAATTAGGTAGTCTCTTTCTTTATTCTAAGAATCTAAGCATTTAAAATATAGTGGAACTCATTTCACAAGTTCTTCAAAAATATATAAGTACAGATAATAATAATTATTAAAATTATAACCAACATATAGCCTTTTCCTTCTTTTAACACATTCTCCTAGACTTGATCTCATTTGCGCTTCAGAATACCCTAGACAGGAGGCATTCTTTCCTTTTCTTTTTTTTTTTTTGCAATTAAAAAAAAATTATTTATTTCTTTGGCTGCACCAAGTCTTAGTTGCAGCATGCGGGATCTAGTTCCCTGACCAGGGATAGAACACGGGCCCCCTGCATTGGGTGTGCGGAGTCTTAACTGCTGGACCACCAGGGAAGTCCCCAGGAGGCATTACTTTCATCTCCACGGCAGAGGTGAGTGAACTGAGACTCAAGAGAACACAGGCGCTGTGCCCACTCATTCAGCGACAGTGTGCAGTGGGCCAGGGCTCAAACATGAGTCCCAGCGAAATGACAAGGGAACAGGTATTTCAGACTGAAAACAGATATGGAGGAGTCTTCCTATTAGGAAAACACCTGAGTCACTGGCCCAGCTACCACCCGGATTCTAGCTGAGACAGTGTCGTGGACTCATATGACTACCTGAGTTTGAATCTCCATTCTACCACTTACCAGCTGTGTAAACCTACATGAGTAACTTACCCTCTCAGAGCTTCACTTTTCCAGTCTAGAAAATGGGGAGAGTAGTAATGCCTACCACACCGGATTGTTCTGAGGATTAAATCAGTCAACATATAAAATGCTAAAAATAACATCTGGCCCAAAGTCGTGCTATGTACATGTGAGTTGCTATTATAAACTGGCCTTCTTACTTTTAAAAAGTAAAACAAGGTGAATAATTAAGTCAAGAAGTTCCTCGAGACTCTAAGAAATAATACTTGTGAGTCCATTGCCCTGTTTAAATTCTACTGGTGGTAGCAGTTTTTGATAAGCCATTTGGAAAAAGAGTATTTCTTTTAGAAATACTTAAGAATCTTAAGAAATTAAGATTTCTTAAGCAGAATAGGTAATACCTCCCTCTCTTTCAACAGACAACTTTCTCAGATTTGTTCCTTTTACACTTCTTGACTTAAGATCCATGTTTCTCCCTAGACCTAGTCTTATAATATTTATAATGCTCCTCGAAAAAGTATGTATATTATGAACTTACTATTCCCTATTACATAGTTTCACTCACAAAGCATTTATAGGAAATTCTTAGCAACCTTATATCATAGTATTACAGAAAATGATAACCAACCATCTGCATATTATTTCAAGATTTCACACTCATTAGTTCACCTTTTTAACGTCATGACCAACAGTCATTCCTATATAGATATGTGGCTGGAAAGGGTACTTGTTGTTCCTTGACTCAAAAACCTACAAAGTTGGCCTCCTCGAGTCTCCTCACTCCCTTCCACCTAAACAAACACACACCACAGCTCAAGCTCACTATTACAGCATTCAAGGCCCTTTGTGATCTGACCTCAAAATGCCTTTACAGCCCAACCTCCTACTCCAGTTCCATTCATTCACTCCTGCCTAGTCTAACAGGTCCTAGGGATTGAGGCCTCATCTGATCAGAAGACCTCTGGACCCAACTTATTTTCCTCTGATCAGAAGACCTCTGGACCCAACCCAATTTACAGGACATGCAGAAGGCAGAGGGACACACTGAACTGTACCATGAGGTTGCAATCAGCAAAATCCAGATTGTGGGCAACTCTCCAAGTCAAAAGCCCTGGGGTCTTCAACAAAAAAATTATAAGGAAAAGGATGCAAGAGAATCTGTAGATTAAAGGTGGCTCAAAATACATATCAAATAGAAAAATAATAAAATAGGCACGACTAAACTTTACTGTCTAGGGATGACACTCAGGTGATAAAACTATGAAGAAACACAAAGATAGCGATTGCTCTGGGAATCAGGGGGTTGGCACTGAGACGGGGCATGTGGAAGCAGCTTCTGGCATGGCTGGCACGGGTCTGTTTCTTGACCCGAGTAGTGGTCATATGGGTGTCTGATTTATAATTATGCACAAACCTGTACATGTGGCCTTGGCCCTCCTCCCACCCATGCGTCTTCTCCTGTCATTTAAATACCCACCTCCCCCACTTCTCTGCCTGAGGAGACCTTCCACATTGCCTTTGACTAAAACTCTCCTGGCTCTCCCCACCCATCCCCAGAAGACAGAGGTAGCCATCTCTCTTGACTCAGCTTCCCAGTACTTGGTTTCTAAGTGTTTGGCAGCACTTGCATCTCAGAGGGTTAGGAGCCTCATTTCTTCTGTGATACTGGGGACGGGAAGCTGGATCATTCCCACAGATGTACACTGTAAGCACTCTAAACTCTTTGCTGAGTGAAAAATGCTAGTCAATTAAAAGTTAGGTGAGAACTTTGAATCCATGGGGTTCACCCTGTCACAAGATCCCCATCTTCAGCCTCCAATCTATCCTCACTCACTCCTTTGGCTTACCTGCAACCAAGGTACAGACCCTGAGTGCCCACCTGGGTTAAGAACATAGGCCCTTGATCCTGGTTCTGCTCTTCATTAGTCTTTCTTTTTTAAAAAAATATTTACTTATTTGGCCACGCTGGGTCGCAGTTGTGGCACGCTGAGACACGTGGGATCTTTAGTTGCGGCATGCAGGCTCTTAGTTGTGGCATGTGGGATCTAGTTCCCTGAGCAGGGATTGAACCCGGGCCTCCTGCATTGGAAGCGTGGAGTCTTAACCACTGGACCATCAGGGAAGTCCCCCTTATTAGTCTTGTAACTACATTGCTTTACTTACATTGCTTGAGTCTCTCTGAGCCTCAGTTTTCTCATCTGTAAAACAGGGCTAATCTTACTTAATAGGATGGTAGAATAGTGCATGTAAAGTAATTAACCCAGTATCTGACACAAAGTAAGATACTTAATACAGTCAACATTATAAATATTACTGTTACTATTAGTATCGTTAATAAGAAAGGCATGTCAATCACCAAACACTGACACTCTAGCCAAGTGAATTAAAAATGTAAAACCTAGTAACAGACATGGTTATGCAATGCCAGACAAACTGTGGGAGTAGAAAACTCCGTGTATTTGTCATTCCTTTGGTCTCCATCATACAAACCCAGCATTTTTTCGCTAAAGTGAAGTTATCTGTTTGCATTTCTTTCACTCTTACTGAGCTGTGAGCTCCTTGGGAACCCAGACTGACAATGTGTTACACTTGTGTCCAGCCTCTCTAATCACAGCCCCATGGCTAGTTTCACTATGTGATCACAGCCCTTTTTCTTCCCTGGGCCTGGATACAGCCTCCTAATTCTTCTGACTTCTCTATTTCCGTGGCTTTAAGCTCCTTGCTATCTCTGAAAGAAGTCAAGTCTGATCTGTCTCATATCTTTAGCATTTGTTGAGCAGAAATGAATTAAATGAACATAGTGAACTGCACCATCAGTGGGCACTATTTTACTCTGGGTGTGCATAAGTGAGTGTGTGTGTGTGTGTGTGTGTGTCTGAGAAAAAACAGAAGCTAATGCAATCCAATTCAATAAACCTGTATGCCACATGTATTTGATAACAGACACTGGGTAAGAAATGAGGATACAATCTTTAGACTGATGAAACCGATGGATACAAAACCTGGTCAGTGACATCCAGTACACGTGAAGATCTAGGTAATCATTTGGTTCCACCTCCTCTGATGCACTGAGAAGGAGAGGCCCGGGATCCCACAGAGGAAGCAGAGATGAGACTAGAACTCAGGCCTCCTTCATGCCCTGCATGCTCACACAAGTCTGTTTCCAGGGCAGATTCGTTCCTTACAATGCAGCTCTGAACCACGTCGAAGTGTGTAAGGAGTACGACCTGACAGGCAGGATAAACCACTATTGTCTCAGCTGCAGGCGGACTCTGCTCAGTAGGTGTGGACCGGCTGCCGGCCTCACAGGAAAAGAACTAGTTTGGTCCTCACTCAAGAAACTGCCACTCCCATGAATGTCACTAAGGGACAGAGCTGTTCTACTGACACCTGACTCTGACACCCCTGATGGTCAGAAGCACATGGATTGCATCAATGCTAACAAGAAATGGGAGATTGAAAGACAGGCCACCAAATTTCGGTGAACTGGAGAGAGGCAGCGTGTGCCAGCCGGACTGGCCAGCCATCCTGCCTTCCAGGCGTGCTGCTCTGCGGGTTTCTCAAGCGGCTCGGGATGATGTAATTCACTCAGTGGGTATTTATGGAGCAACTGCAGTGTGCTGAGCACCAAAATAGGCGCTGGGGAAACAAAATGACCTCACATATTTTACTTCACTGTGAAAAGAACACTCTCGTTCCGCCCCACCTCACCCTGTGTGTTTACCTCCTTCCCCACCAAAACCCCAGAAGAGCGCCCCTCCTCCCACCTCTCCTGTCTCCCACCTGTGCTTCCTTCCAACCCTCCTCTCATCCCTCCATTAATCAACTCCCTTATCAACCTCTCCTGCTTCTGTGGGTTTTTCCTATTGCCACTTAAAATATTCTCAGGCATCTCAGTTACATGTATGTTCCACTCAACTTCTCACTTCTCTCTCCCTGTGACTTGAGTCAAGCTTTTGAAGGATTTGTATTGCCCTGCTCAGCTAGACTGAACCAAACATGCTTCATGCTCTCTGACGTCTCAGCCTTCCAACAGACTGCTCCCTCTGGAGTTTACCGTCCTCCAATTTCTTTCTTTGCCTGATTAACTCTTGTCATTCATTCTTTGTCCCAGGTGCCACCTCCTCCAGGAAGCCTCCTTGACCTTGCAGGCTGGTTCAGATGCCTCTCCTGAGTGCTTCTACAGCATCTAGGTGAGTCCATTGAGAACATTCTTTTCCACTTGGCCTCTGTCTCCTCTAGAAGACTCTCAATTCCCTGAAGGGAGAGGCCATCTCAAGGTCCACAGTTCCTAGTATCTACTGGGCTCTGAGTAACTAACTGTCTGTGGACCAAATGAGCAATGAATGAATATAAGACTTGGAATAGCTCACGGTATGGGCAAAACAGATAATAACATGTGCATAAAGCTTTCCAGATTACAAAGTATTTTCCACATATATATCTTGTTTGATCTTCCTAATCTTGCAGGGCAAACGGTATTATTTTTAACCCTCTTTTCAGCTGAAGAAGCAATGATCCAAAATGAGTAAGAGGTCTGATGAGGGTCATACTGTGGAAGTGGTAGATCTGAGATTCAAATTATGATCCTTGAACTTCACATTCCCGGCTTTCTCCATTCCCTGTGAGCTACCGTCTTCATAGTCAGATGTACACAAGACTATACAAACGCTCCTCATTGAAACCTGATTATCTGGAAACTAGTCTGCTCGCCTTGTGCTTAACCAAACTACTTACTAGAAGGAACAGAAATGAATTCTGACCAATTTTAACAAAAGAAGTAAATCTAGAAAAGGAAGTAATATAGCCAGAACAACACAGATACCACTTTTATCTTCCTTTGGTGGGATGAATCAACATAAATGATTTAGGCACCATATCCTCCTGCCAAATGAGCAGAACATCTCAGATTTAGGGTTCGTGTTGAAATGGCTACAGACCTGTCCTGTGATCCACCCATTATTAAAGCCAGGAAATCACCATCCTATCTGGTGGGACAGCAGCGAAGGCACTTTTTATCCAAGAACACCTTTGATACCCAGCAACTACTGCATCTCCCACAGGCTGTTAGCAACCCCTCAGCCCCTCCCAGGCCTCACACCCATTCATCCAGCTGAGGGCACATGATCCATCACCCTAACTCCTCTCTCACTGAAAAGCTCTACTCACTTACCCCACTGTCCTGTTGTAGTCACCTGGCAAGGCCCAGTCCAGGTCAATCCATCTATCTGCTTTCTTGGCCCCTACCCCAAGTTTTCTAAACATGGGTGTGGAAAAAGCATCCAAACGCATGGACTAGTGTTTATGGACCCCAACCTCAGCTGGGCTACCCCGCCATCTCTCACTCCCTTTTCAAGGCCAACTTCTTAAGAAAATTGTCTACTTGCTTCTTACATTTCTTCACTCTTCACTCATTCTTCAACTGGCTTCCACTGCTACATCCTGCTAGCCTTCACCAAAGTTCTTAACTGCCTGCATTTTGTGCAACCCAAAGGGCCCCTCCACACTCTTATGTCACTTAACCTTTCACTGCTTGACTCTCTTCTTCTTAAGAGTCTCTTCTCTTGGCTTTCATGTTCCCACACTCCTCTAGATTTCCTCCTCTCTCTCTCACCACTGAGATGGAATCTTCTTTCAGGCTGTTCTTCTTCTGCTCAGCATTTACATGCTAGTATTTTTCAGGATCCTAGGATCTTCCTTTCTGACTCTACTCACCTCTCAGGGTAATTTCATTCATTCTAATGGTTATAATACATGCTGCTGTTTCCTTTCCTTGGTGTTGCTATGGCTCCCAGCTGATACCACCATTGAGTACATTCCTTTCCACTTGCCCTCTGTCTCCCCTGGAAGACTGAGAGCTCCCTGAAGGCAGGGGCCATCTCTGGATTCCCAGTCACTAGTATCTACTGGGCTCTCAGTAACTCTTTCCAGCCTTATTCTTCTTACTAAGCTTCAGATCTATATACCCAGCTCCCTATGAACTTCCCTTTTAGGTGAACTTAATATTCTCAAAATAGAATTCATCATCTTCCAAATCCCAAAACATCTTCTTGTCCTGTGTTTCCTTCCTGCATGAATTGGGAACATCATCTACCCAGCTGCATAAACTGAATCCTGGAACTCATCCTCAGCAATTCTCCTTCCCTAACTCTCTACATCCAACCAATTAATAAGTCCTGTCAAATTCTAAATATCTCTTCAGTCTAGCCACTATATTTTATCTCCATAACCATGGCAGGTTTGAGGAAATGAAAAAAGGTGCAGTGTAGCTGGGCATAGGGTTAAGGGCAGGTGATGTTAAGGCATTTAGACTTTATCTCAAAGTCCTCATCCACCACCTCTCACTCCCCACTCTCGATGCTGGAGGCCTGCAGCTAAAAAGTATTCAATGACAATAATTTGGGGCTGCCCCAAATGGGATTTTGTAGGATAAGTGACATCACTTTCGATGGTTATTTTTTTTATTACCCAGATAACCAATGGTGGTTTCCCAAATAAAAAAGATACTGGGCTAAATGGAATACTGGCTCTGCTTTCTTTATAAAGTTACTGCAGACAACAATGATTTCCAGATGAGTCTCAGGTACATAAAGTAATGCCTTCGTGGAACCATCAGAGTTCAGTTCTGCCACATTTGAGAAACAACATAATATTTAAGGTAAACAAGCTAAACTGGATGTGGGTGGAGGGTGAGGGTTAGGGGAAGGAAGGATAGGAGGGATGAGAAACAGGCTATGCCTAATGACGCATGGGCATAGTTCACAGATGATCAATTCATCGTTAAAACGGCACTAATATAAAGTTAATAAAAAGCCACAAAGTAATCAGGAAGTACCTTAAGTTAGTAGTTTCTAAAAGTTCCTTGTTACTGTACATATATCTGCCCCAAACTGTCAGTACTAACCAAATTCATTAAAAATATGGTAATATGGAGGGGGGTTGACACACACAGTAGAAAGAGAAAAGAAAAATATACTGGTAAGAATCTACAAAAACAACACTGCGAATATTAAAAACTTTTAGATTGTACACTTTAAATGGGTGAAAATTATGGTTTGTAAATTATATCCCAATGAAGCTACTTTTTAAAAAATCTGCCAAGACATAGGAATAGTAAGCAGAGTTGCTTACTGTTGATATAGTTGCTTACTATATCAATCAACAGATATCAATACTCAAAAAAATATATCGATACTCGAAGAGCAAGTAATTTTTCTTGATCCTATAGAGCAATAACAAGCAGCAAAGTCATTTTTACATTTATTTCTGTTACATATAACAAAAATAGACAAACTACTACTTACAACCAAAAAGACCAGGGGAAGAAAAGACATCGTCAAAACACTTAGAGAAAGCAATCTGTTAATTCCCACCTTGAATATTGCTTTAATTCCACCGTTTTCACTGCCAGAAGACTCTGCTCAGTGAGATTATTATGTTTTCACAAACACAGCGGTCTCATTGGGAAGTTTCTGCCAAACGAGTATCTTGCTAAGAAATTACAAAAGTATGTATCACAAAGAGAACTATTATAAGCTCAGAAAAAGCATGCAAGTCTCAACATCTAGAGAAACAATTTGATAAAGAAAAGACAAATTCTGGGTCAGTGATGATTTCCTTTTCAAGACAGGGTTCGAAAGAAAGGTACAAAAGATAGATGAAAAGTGGCAATACCCGGCACCTCATAAGCACACATGCGTGTGTGCTGGGTGCTTGTTGGGAAAGAAGCAGGGTGTAATTTTTTTAGTCTCTTAGAGAAACAAGTTAGTTCGTGCAAAGACAGAATCCTTTTGAAATCACTTCAAAAGGTAGATACCAAAGTGGAAGGCAGGTGTATGCTCAGAATATGATCCACCGGCATAGAAATTAACTATGCCCAGTCTCTGATCTCAGTTTCACCTAACCAAGCAAAACAATCCGGCTGATACAAAACAAAACAAAAACCTATCCTTCCTTCTTTATCCTCAAAGATAACTCGCTCAAACCCAAGGAACCAAACATAACTCACTTCTGGTTTTAAGTTAAAACATGCTGAATCCACTGTGACTCGGCACACGGGTTTCACTTACTTAAAATCGTCTGAAACCAGGTTAGCTTTAATATGGTTATCCAACATAAGAAACAGCCAGTGAATTAGGCACAGAATTAGGCAGGAAGAGTACTGGCCTCAGAGCCAGTTTTAGATCTAATCTCAACTTTGGGGACTCCCAAAAAACCCAATTCAATCTCTGTTGAAATTAAAGAGTTGTCTTTGAATTTTTACACACCTACATGCCAGGCATATGGTAGATGTTCAAGAAATGCTTTCTGAATTATCACTACGAATAGATAACATTTAGCAAGCACTTATTAAGTAAGTACTTCATATGCATTATATCATTTAATCATCACAATAACCCTATGAAGTAGATTTTCATATTATCTGCATGTCACGAATTCAGAAACTGAGGTTTAGAGAGATTAGTAATGTGCCCACGTGACTCAACTGCTGAGTGGCAGACAGAGGACTGCAGGGCCCAGAGCTCTTAATCAATGTGCACTTACGCACTACTGCCCCTCTGAACTCAACGGGGCACCGGCCAAAGTAATCGCAGTCATTAATGAACATATGAGGCTCCTCCAATTTAATGTTTGTTTTATTGCTTGCTTTTTCCCACCACCTGTCTTCCTGGGAGTATTGACTGTAAAAACCTTGGGATCCTTGTTACTCAAAAGGTGGTCCGTTGACCATAGACATCACCCTGAAACTTTCTGGGAATGCAGAATCTTAGCCGTATCCCAGAAACAGAATCTGTGTTTTAACAAGATACCTGGGTGATTCAGAGACATCTCAGTTTGAAAGGCACTGGTTTAGACTAGCTCCAACATGACACGTTGTATGGCAGGAGGAAAGAAGCTCTGAGAAGGAAAATACAACAGAAATGTTATAGTCGGGGAGAACAAAACCAGCTTGCTATGGCTGTGTCAGGACCTTAATTCACCTAGATAATGGCATACAGATATTTATAAAGGACCTATAAAGATGCCTAGGGAGTTGATGATAGAGACAATGGCTGAATCTATAGGGAGTGTAACTATAGTTCCACGCCTTCTAAAATCTCCAAACCTGTGTCTTTAGAAGCACGTAGCAAATAAAAATACATTAAGTCTTTGGCAAATACTGAATCTCTCATGAGGTGAAGGGTAGAGCTGTGTTATGGACTGATAAGCTCAAGACTTGTACATCACCACCTTCGTTCACAATCCAGGAGTCACTGCTTAACAAGGGAACTTTATCCTTTTGAATGTTAACACTTTTTTTGAACCCAACACCGAAGTCAACTTAAATTTGAGTGTAAACTTGATTTAACTTTGAGCTATTTCAATATGGTTTATGGTTTTCTTTTTAAATCACATACCTACATTTCTAGTCAGAAAGTGGCCTACATTTTTAGCCAAGAAGTGCAGGACAGCAACTGTCCTCTCACAAGAGATATGAGTTATGTTGTGCTATGAAGCAGAATCTAAAGAAGCATCTGAAGGACTTAATTTTTGCTCACTATTTCTTACCCATTTAAACGGAGTTATAAAACCCCAATAACTCCACATATAAAAGCTATGCATATAAGTAAAAGTTATCTTAGTGGGAAGTGAGACGTACAGTTGACCTCTTTCTTTATTCCCACTTTTAAAATAAAAAATAAATTACATTCTTTTCCAGTCGCAATTCTGTGCTTCCCAGAGCTAAGAGACTGCCCTGCACACAGGTGGAAATCCATTCTCTTCTTCATTTCTATCCTTTTAGCCATTTGAAATCTACTAGGCAGGTTCTTCTCCTTAAAGCCTTCAACTATATATTCTTGACACGTTCTACGTCCTCCCTAGGGAGAACTAGAACAATGAGAATGGATTTCTTGCTAATTAATCATCCAGATAATCTCCTGGAAGGCTTGCTTTCACCACAATGCATCTAAAACGAGAACTGCTTTTAATTCTCAACCCATTAATTCTGTTACCATCATAAATCGTCCTTGGGATTCAGAGATTTTCTACAGGCTGCATCAAATAACCCAGGGTATTACAATAAAGGCAAGGGGAGGACTTGGGTATGCTCAGAGCCAGAGGGCAAGCAGGAAGACAGCAAAGTTTAGGGCTGTGCGGCCCCCAAGGATTCTGACTCAGAGTTAAGTCCAGAGGCCATGGAAACAGGAAGGCACATATTAACTGCAAAGAACCACTGAAGGGGCCTGAGTCAGCCTACGATGGGGGCTCAGGGGCCTGAGGAGTCCCACGAGAGAATCAAATATACACATAAGTTTCCCACAACAGACCCAAATTCCCATTCTCAATGAGGCCAGTGATGGACTATATTGAAAACCAGCTACAACTGTGCTAAACCAACCTCATAGCTGGTGGCACTGTTAATGAATACACCACTTTGGGGCACAATTTAGTAATATGTTTGCAGAGCCACAAAAGACTTATAGGCTTTGATCTGGTAACCACACTCTAAAAGTACGGACGTATGGAAAGCAGTTCACTGCCGAGAACAAATGCAGACATCTGCCTTTAGGTTTAAACACTCGCAAGTGCAGGCTGGGATGACCCGGATGGGCAGCCGTTTTGTGAAAAAGCCCCAGGGATTTGGGATGAACCAACTTCACTTTAGGGCTCCTTAGGAGGGAGTAGCAAGAATGGTGGGAGCATACACCGAAGTCAGCAGAGCTGGGCCTGAACCGGTTCTCCCTTCTACAGACCATAGCAAGTCACTCAAATCCTTAAGCCTGGGCTCCGCATCTGCAGAATGAAGATATATTTCCTTGATTCTAAGATGTGCTTTCTGTCCCCCTTCCCCCAACACGCATTTTAACTTTTCTGAAACGGGCAGGACTATTGCGTTTTATGTCTCCGTTTAATATGATGGCATTTTCCTTCCTCTACTTCTCCCTGAAAAGCTGAAATTTAACTGATGGTGTATCTTGCCATTAACAGTGTCTTAGAATCAAGGAAATACAGTAGTAATACTGACCTCAGTACTGCTGTGAAGAGTAAATAACATCACATATATAAGGCACTTTGGCACGTTGCCTTGAAAAGAGTGACTGTCCCCCCAAAATGGCACATGTTAACATTATTTTTTAAGAACCGATGCACTCTTAGGATACATCATCAGAAGAGCAGTACCCAGCAAAGCAGCCGATAATCCCAGCTGCTGGTCAGACTACACTTGGAGAACGGTATTCGGTCTGAGGGCCACAGAAAAACAAAGGCAAACCATGGATACTCAGAGAATAGGGACCAGGCTGGAGAAGTCTGAAAAACATGATATTAAGAGGAATGGTTGAAATAAGCTGGAATTTTTAGGCTGCACAAAAATGAGAAGGCTTTTGAACGTATCAAGACCTGTGGGTGTAAGTAGATGTTTCCTCTGTGGTTCCAGCGGACAGAGCTGCAACACAGGGATGGATATTCTAGATGGGCCCATGTCACATCAGCATAAAGGAGAACTTTCTAACATTTTGAGCTCTCTAGGAGTGAAAGAGCCCTGGTGAATGGAGAGCTTCCTAAAACAGGAAGTGCTCCGTCAGCGCCTGGACGGTGCCGCGTCAGCACTTGCCAGAAGAGCCTCCTTTTTGGTCTCAGAGGCTGCACCCTGTGTCCACTTCAGCTTTAGAATACCACGCCTGCGTCTTCCTCCTCCAAACCCAGGCCAGACCTCAGGGGACCACTCTGAGCAGAGGTGGCCCCCTTGGCCTCCACGAGCTAGGGCTCCACCGGCTAGGGAAAAGCTAGCACAAAACCATGAAACTGGCAGAAAGTGAAGGGAGGAGGGGACGGATTCCCTGGGGTGTCTAATATTGTAGCAATTCACATGGGAGGTAAAGATGAGGTTTGGATGAAGACTGACAGATTCGAACTGAGGCAGCAAGAGGAAGTACCAGCGCCTGACCTACTCCATGTAGAATGTTTTTGTTCGGCCCCAAATGATTCCATTTAAGGGGCAGACCAGTTTTACAAATGACAGCAAAGCCTTGCTGAGATCCACATTCTTTCCTTCAGATGCACGCCAGCTCCCTTCTTGCGCCAGTTACATACTCTTTCTTAAATTAACCCTCTATCCATGCTTTAGGAAATAACCTTTAACCGTACTCTATGAAAAACTGCTAAGATGCCAGATTAAAACAGAAGCATAACTTTGGACTGTGTCTTCTTATCAACATTTACGAACACGGGTATTACGTTTACTATGAACTTTGAGATTCAACTACATTGTCCATGTTGCAAATGTTATCTAAATCTCTGAGTAGAAGGTACTATGTGAATGGGAAAGGGGGGTGCCTACGAGAGTGTACACTTCAGTTTAATGTATATAAGGCCATTCTTTAAAAAAGAACTATTTACAGAGAAACTGGTTGCCTGGAGTAGACAAGTTTACTTCATAATTATATAGTTTTGGATTCACTTTGGGTTCTAATTCTAGCTTAGCTCATGGTAAGTGCTTAATAAATAGTGACTATCCATGTTGTGGGATGGTGAACTCACCTTCACACTGTGAGTTCCAACACCAAGCTGTCATCTCTGGCTCTGCCTCATGCACGGGGTATGAAGGTGGACCAGAGACCACCAAGGTCCCTCCCAGGTCCCAGCCTGGGGCTTCATTTCAGTGTCTCTGCCCATTTCTGATCTGGCAATATTCCCTCAGCTCACTAGGAAGGACACTGAAGAAATGTCCATTCATAACCCGCTATATAAATGTTAGCTCTCATTACTACTGTTATTATTATTTCCTCTGATACTGTCCTTCTACTAACTTTATCATCCCTGCTTTTGTTTTATTCCTCTGTGTGTGTGTGTGTGTTTAATGGTATGTAAATATTCTTGCAAGCCAACTCAAATCCTCAGTAGTAGATAGATGAAGTCAGAGAGAATGAAATAAAATAACTCCTACAGTTTATTATAAATGACACTAATAACAATAGGTAACATTCACTTAACACTCATGCATCAGGCACTGTGGGAGGTGTTATATATACATTATTTCATTTAATACTCATTAGAACCCTAAAAGGTAAGTACTAGTATTAGGATCCTCATTTTACAGATAAGGAAATTGAGTCTTAGAAAAGTCAAGTAAGTCACTCAAGGTCCCATCTAATAAGCTGTGGTCTAACCTAACAATTTTGCAGCACAGCCTACAAAAATCTCATATTAATGGATATGTACTCCCATATATTTTTAAAATTTGAATACTGAATATTTTTTATTTGAATCTTGAATACAGGGACTCCAGAAAACAAAAATAAGCCACTTAATCTAGTAAACAGGTGACAACACTGAGTTCATTTGGTCTCAATCTCACAGTTCAAGACACTGTTGAGAAGAAAGGGCCCACAGAGTAACCAGGTCATGTTCGTCTAAGTGGTCTTTGAGCATCAAACTAAAATTTCTAGCTTTCTCATCCAGTGTATGATTTCACTCAATGTTCAGAATGGGCAAATCTAGAGACAGGAAGTTAGAACAGTGGTTGCCTAGGGCTGGGTAAGGAAGAGAGGGGAGTAGGGAGAGTGGGTACAAGGTCTCCTTTAGGAGGTACCAAAAATGTTCTAAAATTAGATTATGGTGATGGTTACACAACTCTGTAAATACGCTAAAGAATACAGAATTGTATGCTTTGAAGGGGTTAACTTTGTGATGTGTAAATTATACAATAACAATAAAGTTGTTAAAAAATAATTCCCTTGCCTGCGCTTCCAGAGCTTGTGCTCTGCAATGGGAGAGGCCACAACAGTGAGAGGCCCGCGTACCGCAAAAAAATAAAAAATAAAAAAAAATAAAAAATAATTCCCAGGGTTCAGTATCCAGTGATCTCTAGTCACTTCTTGTGGCTGCTGTCTTTCAGAACAAACATGGAAACCAGATGTGCGTTAAGTAAGCCTTTACCCAAGAACAAAATGTTCGAACAACAATGATGAGAATAAAGACCACGCCTGTGAAGCTGGGAAGTTTTCCTTGGAAGCCATAATGAGCCGTCAGCTTCTTTCTCCAATGTCATCAGGTAAGTGCTGAATGGTATTAGCTTCTGATTTTTACCAACCCAGGAAAAATGGAAAAATAATTTCATTCCTCATTACTAAAATGTTTGTAAGTGGACAGAATGTAATACTAAAACCAGCAGCAATAGGGGAATCAAAAGACCTCAAAAGGCCCCAAAAGACTCCAGTCAAGTCGACTAGAACCTTGTGACCTTGGGGACTCAATCATTCTGGGCTTTGGGGACCTCATCTGTAAAAGGAGGAGGAGGAAGAAGGAAGTCAACTATTCCAAGGTTCTCTTCCACCTTCATTATTCCAGTCAAATCATATCTTCCAAGGACCGTCTCACTGTGTTGACCTGTCCCATTCTAAACATCAGCAACTGCCCTTGGACCAATGAAGAGTTATCAAAACATCTGGACACACTGGAAATCCATGAAAGTGTCTTTCCTGGTTTGTTGTTTCAAGTATTTAAGTGAGCATCTTCCCACATCCCTTATTAAATAAACTATATATCTTATAATTTAATCAGCTATAATGTCTGATTAAGATTTTAAACCTGGTGCCTAAAAATCAAAAGGCACTTTCCTAAAATAATGCAGAAATGCAGCAAAATAATTGCTCTCCAAAGTAAAAATATCCTCTCCTTTATAAAGACTGATCTTCCTTAACGCTAACCTGTCACTCCGAATCTATTTTAATTTTTATTATAAAAATAATAAATTCTTCTTAAAGGAAACCTTAAGTTTACAAACTATCTGAGGAAATTAAAAGCATTCTTAGAGTTACCACCTTAAATAGATTATGGGTGATGTTAACTTACTATTAAATTTTTGTATATCTTGCTTTTATTTTTCTCTCTCCATGAATAGTTTTTATGTTTTCAAATATAAGAGAATCATATTTTTAAATATTAATATGCAGAAAAGTATAAGGAGAAAATTAAAACTGCCAGAAATTCCCACCTTTAAAATAATCCCTAAATCCCAATTAACTTAAGGTGATCATCCATTCTGTTCTCTCCCTAAGCATAACACATACAGAGACAGGTACCTTTTATTTTATTTTTATTTATTTATTTTATTTATTTATTTTTGGCTACGTTGGGTCTTTGTTGCTGTGCACGGGCTTTCTCTAGTTGCAGCGAGTGGGGGCTACTCTTCTTCCCCGCGCACGGGCTTCTCATTGCAGTGGCTTCTCTTGTTGCGGAGCACGGGCTCTAGGCACATGGGCTCAGTAGTTGTGGCTCTCAGGCTCAGTAGTTGTGGCACACGGGCTTTGTTGGTCCGCGGCATGTGGGATCTTCCGGGACCAAGGTTTGAACCCGTGTCCCCTGCATTGGCAGGCAGATTTTTAACCACTGCACCACCAGGGAAGCCCCAGGGCAGGTATATTTTAAACATAACCAAGTACGTGATGCACAAATTGTTTACTATCCAGTGTTTTATCTTAAATATCTATCATCACCATTTCCTCCAATTACAGTTTTTCTTAAGTACAACGGTAGTAGTTGCATAATGATCCATTATGCAGTTTTCTTTTATTGTATATTTTGATTATTTCCAACTTTTCATGACAATAAATAACACTTCAATGAGTATTTCTGTAGTTAAAGCTTTTGCACTCCTACCTGGAAAATTCCAATCTATTGCCCTATTCCTTTTGCGATTTCCTCTATTGGTTTTAGGAAGAGAAAGTGCTTCCCCATCCAAATAATAAAACCGTTTGATTTCTTTCTTTCTTTCTTTTTTTAAAATATAACTCCTTAACCTATGGACTGTATTTTTATATATTTTTAAAGGTTCCAACCTAATTTGTCACATGTTTACGTTTTGGCCCAATCTAGAGTAAGTTATTTGCCCCACATTTTCAAATGCACATTTATGTTTTTAAAGGAAATACGTGTCTCATACTCCTGGTTCTCCACTAAGCCTCAGTAAGCCTTCAGGACTGACAAAATAATCAGAGCTTTGATTATCAGCAGGAAATCATACTGGGCAGGAAGGAAGAGGACACTCATACAGGCCAAATTAAAGCTAAACAATCAAAAGGTCCAAGTTCGAGCCTTAGTGGTTTTATCATTTTAGCATTAAAAAGTCTCAAAAGTTCCAAGATTAGCTTGTGTAGTTAAAAGACAGTTTTCAACTGTGGGCTTATTTGCCACGTGGACTGGTCACCACTGATCTCAGTTACTGACCACGAGTAAGCTCTACATCCTGCCACTGGTCACTGGTTCTTGCCACTGGTCCCCAGCAGAACATGTGAGAAAGCAGAGTACAAGCTCACCCACACAAACACCCAGTAGGAAAAGGACACAAAGGACATGCCTTACTGGTTGACAGTGGGTCAACAGAAGCATCTTTGAGTAGGAAGCGCAGCACAGATATCAGTATTTACGTGGTTGCTTCTCATTAATAATAAAGACTGGATTATATTTCCCAAAGACATCAACTCCTCGTACCATTTTCTCCCCACCACAGCACTCCTCTGAGGCACAATACTATTACTGCTGACTAGCTGCTATGACTTGGGACAAATTATGTAACTTCCCTGGGACAGTTTCATCAACTGTAAAATGGGGATAATAAAGACAATTGACCCCTTAGGGTTGTTGTGAGGATTACATGAGAGGCTTAGACCAGAGACTGCCTTTAGGAAATGCTTTTTGCGTGTTAGTTGTTATTATTACTATTACCACTCCCTCTACTACTCCTGCCACAGGTACTAATATCTTCAACCCCAGAAATGCCAGAAGGGCAAACTTAAATTGGCTTCTTCAGAAGGAACCAAGGAACTGGGGAAGTCTATGGTCAGATCAGCCCTGGGAGTAGAATCTGTCCTCAGCCTTTGCAATCCCTCTGGGAAGTTAGTATGCACTGTCATTATTAAAATAGTTCATTTCTGTGGTGGGCGGCATCACAGTCTCCCTTGCTTTCTGCCCCACTTTCTGATATGTAAACACAAGACCCCTGCACATCGGCACCTTCAGTGAGCAGGGTTAGGAGCAAGAACTCAGCGGGTCAGGCATGAAAAAGGCAGGGGTGGCTGTACAAGATGACTCTGACAAGGCCAGAAACTGCAAATCAAGAACCGACAGCTCCCCAAACAGGCACCTCGAAGATGAAGACGGTGGGCAGGAAATGAGAGTGATCTGGGGTGTGAATGGAACCAGACAACAGGTGAACATTTATCATAAAGGTTCAGCAGTCAGAAAACCCACTCCTGACATCATGATTCCTCCTGGTTATTCATTTCTTTCCTCTAAGTCCTTACCTTCTACTGACATTTAACCTTCCTGATGTTTCGAGTGTGGGCCAATGCATGTTGAAATAATGGATCATCAACTACGTTCATAACCATCTGAGATTTATGAGGCATCAAGGGTACTTTTGACTGTTAACAAGAAAGCATGTTGGATAAAAGTTAATCGGCTCAAAGCTTAACCTGATATGAAACGGGAAAAATGTCTGTCTCTACTTGATTTTAGCCAAAAAGCAGAGATGTCACAAAACTAAACCAGTCTGGCAAGATGAGAACAAAACTGCAATGTGTGTGCCAAGCCTGGAATCAGGAATAAGATTTGCCTCCATCCCAAATTACAGATTTTGAGCACTCTATTGTACAGTCTTTTTTTTTCCCCTCATGTTTGGAGGAAGCTTATTGTAATGAATATCCTTTGGGAAAACCCTAAAATCTGGTTTTTAAGGAGTTTCCCCTCTTACTCTAGCCTTTGCTAGAGTAAGATTTTATTTATTTCTGTTTCTAATCAGTACTGTTCTGTTATCATCTGTAGAAGAAAAGGCTGCGAAGCACTTGGGAACACAGAAACTGAGACTTACCAGATCTAAATGAGCTTTACGTGAGCTTTTTAAGACTTATCCATGCCAGCTAAGAGCAAACAGGTAATCAACAAGTAAAATGTCTTAACACAGTCCTTTAAATCATTGAGGAGCTACAATCAGATTTACAGAAGTCTTCTTTAAAATTTTAAGTTAATAGCATTTAATAATTAATAATGCCACATATGCAGTACTAGCATATATTAAGCAAGTCATAGCAATCTCTGCTCTTTTTTTTTTTGGATTTACTGTTGAAGAAAATATCTGCAGAGGCAGGGGTAATAATACAGCTGTACAATTGTGTCTTGAGGGGGATAAAGTACAGTCAACTTTGCAATCCTGAGATAGCATGCAGCCATAACTTTGCAACTTCAGCCTCAGCAGAGATAGGACTGGGATCTTTAAACTTTAGCAAATCACCTCAAAGATTTCTTTAAGTACCTACTTCTGTCTCCCTTCTCCCTCAATTTTATATTTTTAAACACAGGAGAACCTGAGAGAACAGACCCTTTCTGAAACACTGTATTTCCCAGCGGGGGAAAAAAGAGGAGACTCAAATGGCAATAACAGAAGCATATTAGCATATTTTAAAACACCCATACTGGGACTTCCCTGGTGGCACAGTGGTTAAGAATCCGCCTGCCAGAGCAGGGGACACAGGTTCGAGCCCTGGTCTGGGAAGATCCCACATGCCGCGGAGCAACTAAGCCCGTGCGTCACAAATACTGAGCCTGCGCTCTACAGCCCGTGAACCATGACTACTGAGCCTGCGAGCCACAACTACTGAAGCCCAGGCGCCTAGAGCCTGTGATCCACAACAAGAGAAGCCACCGCAATGAGAAGCCCATGCACCGCAACTGGAGAAGGCCCACGCACAGCAACAAAGACCCCAATGCAGCCAAAAACAAACAAATACATTTATTAAAAAAAAACCCACCAGCGCTTACCTCAAACTAAAGCATACATAAAGTAACATAAAAGCCAATATATTTCATAAAGTGTTGCAAACTTGAAAACACCATCAAATCAAACTACGTACTCTTATGAAACAACTTCATGCTGGATTGCTTTGGTGACAAGTAAACAAAGGTAATATCGCTCTCTAGATGTCTAAGTTAATGACGTTAAGGAAGATATTCTCTTGATACTTCGCTCTATTGACTTAATTTCATTTCAATACTGTTAGCGATCCTTTCATTGTCTTACAAGGCACACCGTTTCGACAGTCATATTTATTCCTAGAGGAATCACTTAAGAATAAAAACAGTGATCACTAAGGAAGAGATTCAGTCCAGCTTGATCCACCTACACTCTGCCCACGTCAACTGCTATGCAGGTGTTTTCTGAGGCATTCTAGGAAAATGTCAGACTTTTCAAAAAGAAAATTAAAATCATATTCTGGTTCCTTGTAACTATAAGCGGTAGGCCCCAGAGAAAACAATGCATCAGGCAAGCACGCACAGGGTGTGAAGGACGACACCACTGGCTGGGGCACTACACACTGCTGTCTCCCGTTCCACAAAGTAAAATCAACCATGTATAAAATCATAGTTATTCCTAGAAAATATAATGGGAAGACACAAAGAAAGGAATTCTGAAAAAGGAATTGAAAATGCATGTGAACAGGTACAAACCTCTAGACTGCACATCCAACACATAAATGTCATTTCTTCTTGGCTTCCACCTGCATTTAATATTGTCCAGCAATGCATACATTACAAGGAGAACCATAACCCCCAGACCTCCGTGGGATCGACGAACTCACATTATTTTCTAAAAGAACGCAGCAACAGCACAAATGCTATGCTGACTGTCATGTCATCGCCCCGGGAGGACAGAAAGAAAATCTGACACATGCAGCAGAAAGTTCAAAACCTTATTTACTAACCTGGTGCCCCTGTGAAAGTAGTCGCTTCATATTGCTTGAAAGAAAGAATCCTTACTATGAAACTAATCTCCAAAGCAGCTGATAGCCGACAGGGGAAAAAATAACTGACTACCCCGAGAATCCACAGACACGGGGAAAGCAGTGTGTTCCCAAGCCCCGTTTTTGGCCAACTCCCCAAAGGCCACTTAAGTCATAGCCAAGCCCACAAAGCACTTTAGCCTATAAGCTTTAGTAATGAACTTGAAACCACTCCCATATGTTAAATAGACACTGGGCTGCTGTGAGAAATAAAACTCACATACAGAATGAGCTAAGGCTTCAGGCTTCATCTTTGTACTTGCTACCCAAGAAAACTGTAACACACCAGCTGAAACAAAGAGCACTCTCATTCCCTTCTTGCCCCTCAGATGCTGTATTAAAGTGACTCATTCATTTTAAACAAGAGGAATACAGTCTGCCCTCCACTAGTGCCATGAAATGAGTTTTATATTGTTGCCTAAATTGGTGGTGGTGGTGATGGAACATATAGCACTATAATTTCACATTGCCTAAGAGGGACCACATGAAGTTATTGCTTCTGAGAACCAAAGGCACATACTACCACTATTTCTAGATTTTTAAAATACATTAAATAAGCATAAAACCTCATTAATCACTAAAGTCTAACAATTAGGTTCAAGAGGAAAACTTATGAAAGCATTTTCTAACTTCTGATTCTAACTTAGTGTCTGTAACTGTGAAAATCACTCATAATTCAAATTCACCATCTACAGTTAGGTTATATTATAAAATAAAAAAAGTTTTTTGGTGGTTTTGTAGTTTTTTATAGTTTAAACTGGGACTTATGACTCACAATGGTTTCAAAGTAAGAAATTTATTTTTCATTCTAGAAAAACTTAATTGATAATTTAAAGCATTTATATCTTAAAAAAAATAATGTTCCAGTACATCGCTTAAGAAGAAAAATCCGGGCTTCCCTGGTGGTGCAGTGGTTGAGAGTCCGCCTGCCGATGCAGGGGACAGGGGTTCGTGTCCCGGTCCGGGAGGATCCCACATGCCGCGGAGCGGCTGGGCCCGTGAGCCATGGCCGCTGAGCCTGCGCGTCCGGAGCCTGTGCTCCGCAGCGGGAGAGGCCCGCGTACCGCAAAAAAAAAAAAAAAAAAAAAGAATAAAAATCCACGCGCTGCTTTTTAACATGAAGTGTTCACAGTTATACACAATCTTCCCCTAATTTTCAATGCCAAGAGCAGTTTTAATTCTTGTTTCCATGATTTCTATCTTATTTAAATAAGACCTATTTAACATAATGGTCAAGGTTACCAAATTTAATGTTTCTTCTGAGCCATAAAAATGGGACCAAATATTCCGAGGAAGGGGCTTCCCTGGTGGCGCAGTGGTTGAGAGTCCGCCTACCAATACAGGGGACACTGGTTCGTGCCCCGGTCTGGGAGGATCCCACATGCCGCGGAGTGGCTAGGCCCGTAAGCCATGGCCGCTGAGCCTGCGCGTCTGGAGCCTGAGCCCCGCAACGGGAGATACCACAACAGTGAGAGGCCCGCGTACCGCAAAAAACAAACAAACAAACAAAAAATATTCCGAGGAAAACTTGATTCACTTGTCGCCAAGTAGATTTACATGTATTTCCGGTAAAATTCAAGTTACTCAAAACCTATGAAACAGAAGTCATTAGCATATTAGCTCAACAAGATCAGGCATGAAAAGCCCTGAAACTCCCTCAGATCTAACACTCACCCTGCTGGCCTCTTCTACGCACTCCCAGGGTCAGGGCTGAATAGCTTCTCCAGGGGTCACTTCAGAATGACGGGGCAAGACAGCCACCTCAGTGAGAAAACCAGCCTCAAGCCCTGGCCCATGCCTTACAAAGGAGCCAGTGCCCCACCTGGTGGCAAAACGTAGAAAAGGCTGAAACAGTTAAACCTCAGGGGAAATACTGCTTCAATGTTGAAAGAAAAAGGGAAGAAAAGGATCAGTTATAAGAGCACATTAATGTCACAATGTGTGGTAGGAATCATGAAAAGTTTCTTCCCTCAGAGCACAATATTTATAGAGGATATGAAAACACTCATGCAAAAAAAAAGTAATTACATTCAAAATCATCTTTTTATGTGGATTGGTTTGCAAGCATATATGATGATATGCATTCCCAGAGAAATCCTCTGATAAATAATATTGATCTCTCTCCTACCCAAAGGGCTGCAAGAAAAATTCCTGTGAGATCAACATAATCTCTGAAATGGAAGAACCATGGATAAATCCCCAACTCAACTAGCTAACTGCTGGTGGGACCGTGTCTCCATCATTCTGTTAAGAGGCTGTATCCCCAGGAGTCCTCCTACCTTTCTTTCAAAAAGTATTTCCTTTTGCCTCACATAAATTATTTCTGCTAAAATCAACGTTCTGATATCAACCTCAATGGAGATGAAGAAGAGTTAAATATTGGGTTTCGAATTACACAACAGTCTCTAATAAAACTCCAGCAAAAATAAAAGTATAGTAGGATGTGACTTTTAAACGAGCCCAAGCCACATTACTGAAACTAAAACTAATAACAATAGCTGATATTTAAGCTCTCAGTATAAGCCAGGCATGGTTCTAAAGGGCTTCAGGAGATTAATTCATTTATATCACACAAATCCATAATTATGCCAGTTTCACAGATGAGAAAACTGAGGCATCTAAAGGGTATCTTGCCAACAGCTAGTGGCGGAGCTGGGATTAGAACCCAGGTCATTTGGCTCTGAAGTCAGCGCCGCTAACCACATACTTTGATAATGCTGTCCTCCCGGGTGCACACCACTGGTGAAACCCTGCCAGACTCTGCTCAAATGCAAGGGAGCAGGAGTTGGTTGGACAAGAACTGCTCTATGGACAGTCCTCATAACGGCACAGGCTGGGAAAGGCTGTCCAGCCAAGCAGCCGCAGAACTGAGACCTGGAGGCCATGAGGCAGGTAAGGAATCCCCAGGCAGAAGGCACTCACTCTGTCTGCCAAGGAAAAGGGGGAAGTGAGGAGTGGGCCGCTGGAGGGATCATAGGGAGCTTGGTGAGGCTGGGGGACCAACAGAAGAAAACTTTGTGAGGGAGGCGGGAGTCCTCTGATGTCACATCATGGAGGTAAAGAGACATGACCAAGACGTTTTAAACCACAGTGTGTACATGTTGGAAAGAGAAGAAAGAAGGAACTAAGCCCTGTAGGGTACGCAGGAATTTAGAAGACGTTGCAGGTAAAGAAAAGGGCAGACCAGCGCTTTAAAATGTACAAGTCTACACTTCCATAAACATTATCAAGGAGGCTAGGGCGGTAACCCTGGCCACAGCAGCGCTCACTTACTTGCTCAAGCTAGGTCTGGGGCCTGAGCCACGTGGAAGTTGTTAATGCTACCAACAGAACAGGGAACACAGGAGGAAGAGCAGGCTGGCGGGAGGAGCAGGGGTGGGATAGACAAGCCGAGGAGTTGGCTTTTGGAGACCAAGGCCGAGTGCAAAGTCCTGTGGGTCGTCCAGGGTGGATGTGCAGTGGGCTGCAGGAGATACAGGTCTGGCGCTCCTGTCCCCTGCATGGACGGGAGGCACACATCTAGGGTGACAGCAGCTGGAGGGCAGCAGTGGGGCACACAGCGTAAGAGGAAAGGGTGAAGTTTCAAGGCAAGAGGTATCTGAGGATTTCAGAGAGAATTCAGGACATGGGTAGGGAAATTTTTTTTTTTTTTTTTTTTTGCGGTACGCGGGCCTCTCACTGTTGTGGCCTCTCGCGTTGCGGAGCACAGGCTCCGGATGCGCAGGCTCAGCGGCCACGGCTCACGGGCCCAGCCGCTCCGTGGCATGTGGGATCTTCCCGGACCGGGGCATGAACCCGTGTCCCCTGCATCGGCAGGTGGACTCTCAACCACTGCGCCACCAGGGAAGCCCGGGAAATTTTTTGTTTTAATTTTTACTCACCTTTAACTGAAATTTAGCATCCCCTTCAATTACAAATGTAGGCAATAATTCACGGTAAAATTAGGTGTAACTGTGACTTGTCACAAGTAGAAATCAAAGACATCTTCATATCACAGTACAGTATTGCAAGTATCTCAAAGTATCGTTTCCGCTCATTACTACCCCAAAATTACAGTAGTTATTAAATCTGCCACTAGCTCTTGGTAGGTAGTGTGTTAATAAGGGGTGGATATTATTATATTATTACTTTTTTGGTATAACTGTATATCAGTTTAATCGGTTTCCTTGGTAACCCTATGCATACTAATTTTCATGTCTGATATTTTCGCTGTAAGAATCTTTACTGCAAGCAGTTCTGCTGCATAGCTAATTGGCCATAAGACAATTTTGCCGTAAAAGATGAAATAATGAAACTAAAATAGGGACATTAAAAAGGACATAACAAAACATGAAAAACTAATAACAAAATTTTTAAAATATCTTCTTAGTGAAAGCAATGATACGTCCTTTCTCAAAGTCAGTCATTAAGGATTCAGGATCTCGTGTTGAACATAAGTTCTTCATGGTTTAAAAAACAGTCTGCTGTAAGGCTCTTCAGGTTTCCCTGGAAGTAAACCGAACAGACAAGGTATGCTGCTATTTATCTATGTCACGTATATAAACGTATATGTAAAGTAGTACATATCTGTACCGCATTTATATGTTCCATGACAGTCCTTATATTTCACCAAATCATCTAAGCCAGTTTCTATGCCAAATACGAAAATTTTGTCTACATCATGTTCTCCACTATCAAAGAGCAAAAAAATTTCACCATTTTCATAAAACTTATCAAGAATCATGTAACCAATTTCTTTCTAGGAGATGAGAAGCTTGATTCTTCCTTTGCCTCCAACTTCTAATACTGCGTGACAAACTTGGTAAAGATGGCATTACAAAACAAGCTGTTGTATCTAAATGAGCTAAAGAACTGATAATTAATGCTTAGACTGTCATGTATTACTAGCTGCCTCTTTTATATTTGTCATAGTTTGGTAAACTTGCTCTGACGGGATAGAGGGATGACTGTACTCATCGAAGGATTTGCAAACTGTTATGCTATTTTCTGGTATAGTATACAGTCTGGCTTTACACTTTCTTATTTCACACTTCAGTAAGTTTTCTTTTCACCGTATTTTCTATCAAGTTGCTATAACGTAGTCGAAACCAAACTGTCGCCTAGTTATTTTATCTTTGACGGCAAAATTGCCTTACGACCAATTAGTTGTGCAATGAGACTGCTTTACGGCAAAGATGTTTACGGCAAAAAGAGCTAGAACCTCTAATTTTATTCGTTTAAATTTATGCAGTTAACTTAATGCATTAAACATTATTCTGAAAAGGGATTCATTAGCGTCACTAGAATGCCAAAGGGGGTCCATGCACACACACAAAAAACCAAAGAACATCTGATTTAAGGGGAGGGGGGAGAAAAACACAGGAAGACACTTAAATAAAGGAATACAGAAAAGGGGAGACCGTGTATGAGATGACCTGGATTCAAACCCAGGACTTCTGATTTGTGTTCTTTCCTCCACCAACCACAGAACCCCTTCATTTGTGTCAACAAAGTGCTTTCATAGGTTATCAGCTCACTAGCTCATCACAAAGACCCAGAGTAGGAAAAGGCAGGTGACGCCAACCTGCCTGAAACCTCAGAGAAGCCGCTGTCCGAGAAGACACCACTCCCCGGGCCAGTCCCAGGCGTGGAACCTGGCATCTGCCACCCCCTCACACCCCTCTATGGAGCCGAGCCATAGTCCTGAGCACAGAAGAGGCGACGACGACGACCGGCCGAGCCCACATATCACATTAGCTAGAACCTGATCAGGAGAGGACAGAAGAGTGAGTGCAGAACCTGACGAGTAGATCCTTCTTCTCTTCAGGCTTCCGTTTGCAGGGAGGACTAACAATTTATTTGGATGCTTTGCTCAAAATTCTCTTATTTAGTTCTGATTCTTAAACGGGGTGAATTACAGGACTTACAGTATTCCAACTGTTTGATTTTCCTTTGGCTATAATCAGAACAGAAGCCTATAGTTAAGCCATTAGTTTGAAATTAGATAAACAGGCTGAAACAATGCGCTCTCTGTTCTCTCCTGGCTGTGCCCACCGACAGGCGTTCATTATTTAATGTGTCAGAGCCGTGTTGCCAGGGCTCTGTGAACGACAACGTGGTTTATTGTCTTCACATCCATTCCCTGTTCTGCCACATCTGTCATGGCTCATATCTATATTTTATCTTTTTTGTTTTATTTTGATTCTCTTACAGGGTCATTTTCTTAACTACTACAAATTGCTCTGACATCTATTCTAACGCAGCAAAAGGTAACATTTATTTTTTAACTTCTTGATAACAAAAAACTGAAGGGACACAAGGACACTCTTTTAGATTGCTTCAAATTTACACAAAATTATATCATTAAAGCAAGTTTTATCTCGTGGTTGGCTAGATATTTTTTTTCAAAAATCTGATCTGTTCACAGGTTACTGTGGCCTCTTCTCATATAATGTGTGTTTCCTTTTACATGATAATGAGAATGTGGCTATACATGACTCACCTAATATCCTTGTGGGGGAAGAAAACTTTTCCCTTCTTCCCTTTAGGTTCTTTGGCTGGTCTAATAATTAAATTGACATAGACAGATTAACAGGAGAAATATACATTTAATTTTGTACATACGAGAGCCGGTAAAAATATGAGATTCAAAGAAGTGACCGAAGCAGGCAGCTTTTATGCCTTTTAGACAAAAGAAACAATAAGTTTGTGAAAAATTGACAAAACATACGGGTTTGGGCTTGGGGTAGCAAATTAATGAAGAAGTAACAAGATTTGTTTATATAGCCTTCTTGGCCCTGAATTCCCTGTCTCTGGCAATAAGGATGCCTTCTACCCTCCTGGTATAGGGAGGATCCCTTTCACATGGGAGAGTTATTTCCTGCTCTCAAGGAGACAAAGGAGATGAGAGTATCCTTCTTGCACTGGCTGTTTCTTAAGTAACTTTAATTCAAAATAATCAATATGCCAAAGTAGCATATTTTAGGGTGACATATTCTGCTTTCTTTCACGTTCTTCCGAAAAAAAGTTGAGTATTTCTTAATACGCATATTAAAATGTAAATTATTATGTTTATTGGTTGGCCTTTAATTTCTAAGTTTCTCTATTCTCTTCCTTCTTTTTTTTAAAGTAAGAAGCCATAGTGAAAATTGTCCCTTGCCTTCTCGTCACAGCCACCTAGAGTGAGAATTCCTGTGGATGAAAAGAGTTCAAAATTGGCTTCCAGGCCCAGGGGACAGAAGAGCAGTGCCCTCCTGTGTCTGCTTCTCCTTGGACACATGGACACATGGACTCAGCATGCCTGTCCACTATCTGTGCAGCAGAGAGTAATGCCCTGAGCCACCTGCACTGTGCGGGAGAAGGGAGTGAACCTGGCAGCAGGAAGCCTGTGATGTGTTACCTTCTTTCCTAATTACCCATAAGCACTTCTTTCTTGCTTGCCCATTCCTAGTAAGGAAGGGCTTCTTGTCACCTGAAGCCACTTGCTTTTGTTCTTACCTTGTTTTCTTTGCGTTGCTCTCAAACTTCCTCACAAGACCTCTCCCTCCAGCCAAACTGATTCATTCCATTTTTCAACTCCCCTAGTTCTTCCCCCACTTTGTCTTTATGCCACTGTCCCACCTTTGATGCCCTTCCACCTCATGGCCAATAAAGGATTAAAATCGTGCGCAGTGTTTCAAGGCATAGCCTAAATCCACGTGCTACACAAGGCCTCCTCATACTACCCTGGTTTAAAAAAAAAAACGCTTTTATTTCTCATACCTAGAGCAATAACCATCAGCAATGCATTAGGCAACTATTTAAGCCTGATAACATTTCTACTGTTGTCTCGATTGGTTATTTAAATAGTCTATGGCATTTAACTTTTCATGTACTTATATGTTTCCTCCAACTAAGTTACCAATAACTGGATCACAAGTTATACCTCTGAAATCAACCACTGTAAAAAGCATATAACAGGCAAAACCCACCTTAATTAGCTATTTGTTGGTTGATTGTAAGAGGTTTAAATTATTTGTATTATTGAACAGTAATTACAATAACAGCCAACACTATTGCCACAAATGTCTTATTATACCCAGTATCTTATTTGACATTCACATCTGCCCTATGAGGTAGATACCATGATTTCCCCCACTTCTCAGATGAAGAAAATAAAGCCTGCAAGGTTCACTTGCCCATAGTCATTCATTCAACATATATTTTTTGAGCACCTACTATGTGACAAGCATTGTTAACAGCATTAATGATTCAAAGCAGAAAGTCCCTGTCCTCAGGGAGCTTGTACGTATTCTACTAGGGGAAATAGACTATCAACAAATAAATATCAAACCAAATAATGCTAAAGGCTAAGAAGAAAACCAAAGCAGAGTAAGGGAATGGAGAGAAATGGGGTGGAGGGCACCCTCCTTACATAAGGTGGTCAGAAAAGGCCTCTCTGAGGAGATGACACTTAAGCAGAGACCTGAATGAAGTAAGGTAACAAGCCATGTAACTATCTGGGGAAAAGGTTCCAGGCAGAAGAAACAGAAATTGCAAAGGCCCTGAGGCCAATGTAGTCAGAGTACTGTGAAAGAAGGAGCAATAGAAGGGGATGAAGTCAGAGAGTGAACAGGGAAGTCTGATCATGTGAGGCTTTGTAAACCATTGCACAGGTTTTCCTCCCCCTAAATATAATGGAAAGGCTCTAGAAGGTTTTAATCAGGGAAGTGAAATGCTGTAATATTTTAAAAGGTGACTCAAGTTGTATAAAGAATAGACTGAGAGAAAGCAGATTACTTAGAAGAATATTGCAGTAAACTGGAGATGATGGTGTCTTGGAATAGAGTGATAGCTAAGAAGTGGATAGATCTAAGATAGAGCCAAGAGGGTTTTCTAATGTAGGGAAATGCAGAGTGTAAAAGAAAGAAAGGTGCCAGGGAAGACTCTAAGACTGATATATAAGCAAAAAGGAAAAAAGTCCAATTACTGATCTGGGGAACATGGTGGGTGGTGGGGAGTGAGAAGGTGCAAAACATTTCAGAGGCAAATCAAGAGTTCCATTCTGGAAGGGTTAAGTTTGAGATACGTTTTAGATATCCAAATGAAGATTGGTAGGAAGTTGAATATATAAGTCTGGGCTTTGGATATATAAGTCAGGACTGAGATATGAAATTGGGAATCTGATGGCTTTAGACATTGTTGTTGGCTTTAAGTAACATATTCACACCATGAGACTGATTGAGAATGGATAAAGGACAGAAGTCTGAGGACTGAGGCTCGGGGTCCTCTCACATCTAAACGTTAGGAAGAGAAGGATCCAGCAAAGGAGGCCAAAAAAAGAGCTGCCAGTGAGATGGGAGGAAAACCAGGAGAGCACAGTGAGACAGAGCCAGGTGAACAAAATGCTTCAAGGATAGAGTGACCAATTATGTCAAGGCAGTTGAAAGATGAAGAAAGAGGAAGACTGAACTGACCATTGGATACAGCAGCGTGGAGGTCACTGGTGACCTAGAAAAGAGTGGTTTCAGGGAAATTTGGGCACAAAACCTAAATGGAGTGGGTTCAAATGAGACTGTGACTACAAGACATTGCTGAGAGAAATTAAAGATCTAATAAGTGGACATACCATGTTCATGGATTAAAATACTAAATATTAAGATGTAGTTCTCCACAAACTGATCTGTAAGTTCAATAAACCCAGTCACAATTTCACTGGGCTTTTTGTAGAAATTGACAAGCTAATTCTAAAATGTGTATAGAAATGCAAATGACCTAGAATAGCCAAACCAATTATAAAAAATAAGACCAAAGTTGGAGAACTTACACCACCTGACTTTAAGACTTTGACTAGGGCTTCCCTGCTGGCGCAGTGGTTGAGAGTCCGCCTGCCGATGCAGGGGACATGGGTTCGTGCCCCGGTCCGGGAGGATCCCACATGCCGCGAAGCGGCTGGGCGCGTGAGCCATGGCCGCTGAGCCTGCGCGTCCGGAGCCTGTGCTCTGCGGCGGGAGAGGCCACAACGGTGAGAGGCCCGCGTACCGCAAAAATAATTTTTAAAAAATAAATAAATAAAGAAAGAAAGAAAAGACTTTGACTAGTAAGTCTACCGTAATGAAACAGTCTGATACTGGCATGGGATCCACAAAGAGATCAATGAGACAGAACAGAGAGCTTAGAAACAGACCCACACTTATACGATCATTTGAATTTTCACAAGTTGACAGAGAAATCCAATAGAGAAAGACAAGGCTTTATAACAAATGGTGCTAAGACAACTAAATATCTCTATGGCAAAATAAATAAATCTTGACCCAAATCACATCACACACAAAAACTAATTTGAAATGGATCATAGACCTAAATGTAAAAGCTAAAACTATAAAGCTTTTAGATATGACACAGAAAGCAATAAACTTAAAAGGAAACAAATTACACTTAATCAAAGTTAAAATTTTCTACTCATCAAAATACACCATTAAGAAAATGAAGGGAGTTCCCTGGTGATCCAGTGGTTAGGACTCCACATTCTCACTGCCGAGGGCCTGGGTTCGATCCCTGGTCAGGGGACTAAAATCCCACAAGCCGTGCAGTGTGGCCAAGAAAAAAAAAAAAAAAAAATGAAAATGCATAGGTAAATCACAGTCTGGGAGAAAATGTATGCAAACCATATATCTGATGAAGAACTGATATCTAGGACATGTCATGAAGGCTTACAATTCCATAAAAAGAGAGCAAAAGACTGGACAAGAACTTCACAGAAGAAGATAAACTAATGATCAATAAACACATGAAAAGTACTGAATGTTAATATTCATCAAAGAAATTTATATAAAAAGCACAATGAGATATCACTACATACCCACCAGAATGGATAAACTGAAAAAGACTGACAAAACCAAATGCTGACAAGGACACAGAGCAATCCGAACTCTCATATACCGTTGGTCAGAGTGTAAAACAATACTACCATTTTTTTTTTAAGTTCTAGCAGTTTCTCATAGAACTAAATATACACCTACCCTATTACATGATAATTTCACTCCTAAGTATTTAGACAAAAGAAAAGAAAACCTATATCCACAAAAAGACTTTTGTGTGTGTTTGTGGCAAGTTTATTCATAATAGCCCCAAACTGAAAACATCCTAGGTATCCATCAATAGGATAATGAATAAACAAACTATTGTATAGTCAAACAACGGAATAATACTTAGCGGTAGAAAGGCACGAATAACTAATACACATGCTACGGGTGAATCTCAAAAACACTTTGCTGAGTGAAAGAACATACACAAAAGAGTACATACTGTATAATTCAAATTATTACATATGGTGGGGGAAAATCAAAACAGAGGTTGCCTCCGGCAGGAGATGGGAGGGTGGACTGGAGATTGATTGGGAAGGAGCATGAGGGAACTTTCTGTGGTGATGGTCGTGTTCCACACTTTGTAAGGGTTTGGATTGCAGAGGCATGTACCTATTTGTCAGAACCCTGATGATTCACTTACGATTGGTGCGTTTCAGTGTATGTAAATTTCACCTCCAAAGACAGCAGCACTATGAACAAATACTGAACTCTAATTAATAACATGCACACTGAAGTGTTTAAGAGAGCGTGTGCTAATGCCTGCAACTTGGTTTAAAATGCATCCCAAACCTAAGATGGATTGATGGAAGGATCACGGGATGAAGAGATGACAAGATATGTGTTAGCAAATAAAACAAAACGTTAAAGCAAATAAAACATTAATTGTAGAGTCTAGGTGGTGGTTATATGGGTGTTCACTTTAAAATTCTTTCAACTTTTCTGTATGTTTGAAAATGTTCATAGTAACATGTTAGGCAGGGTGGGGTGGAAAGTATGAGGTATGTTATTGGAGATAGAGAACAGACAACTTATTAAAGAGTTTTGCTTTAAAGAGGAACAGTGAGGTGTGGCAAAGCGGCTGGGAGACAAAGGATTAAGGAGGGTATTTTAAAAGAATGGAGATGTTATAGAATGTTTGAATAATGAGAATGATCCTGTAGAAAGAGGAAGTTTGATGAAGTTAGTGGGAGGATACTGTAGAAGCAAAGTTCCAAATAGGCAAGAGCAGAGGATCTGGTGGGTTGGGAGTGAGATGGACCTCAGCCAGGAGCACACACAGCTCGTCCACAGCAAAGACCGGGTGTTGGGGGAGTAGAATTACGGGCCAACGCAGGAGGATTTGGTGGTAGGGGAATGAGAGGCTTCTGTTCCAACTACTTGTAGTTTCCTACTGAAATAAGCAGCAAGATCACTGGCTGAGAGAGAGAGACAGGAGGGGACTTTGGAGGTTTGAGCAAAGAGACAAAGGTGTGAAATAATCACCCGGGAAAGTGAGAGAACAAATTTACTAGGGAACATGGTAGGCTTGCCAGAGTGCTGAGTGTCAGTGCAACGGGTAGATGAATCAGTTTAGTATCATCAGAACTCTGTGTGTGTGTGTGTGTGTGTGTGTTTGGGGGCGGTGTGTGTGTGACTGGGGGCGGTGTGTGCAGTTTTTCCTGGACAAACCTGACTTTAACCAGGGCTGGGTTTTTCAGGAGAGTGAGAAAGAGGGAGGAGAGAGGTCAGCAGACCAGGGGATGTAAGGTGAGTAGAGGGGGAATACACAGGTCATTGATGGAAAACAAAAGTGGCAGAGTCAAAGGATCAGCGATAAAATTATTGATCTGGGATATTAGAAGTGAGCAGAGAAACTGGTGGGCGGTGGAGCTGGGGTTTGAACTCATATGTCTGATTCCGAAGTCCACCCTCCTAACTGTAACGCTCCTTAGCGATTTCAGCACTCCTGGCCTCTGTCATTCTCTGTGTTGGGGCAGTCTGTGTACCAATTTGATTTTTCCAAGACTCAAGGACACTATTTGCCCTCGTGTCCTTAAAAATAATTTTTATAGAAGATGTTTTTATTTTCATGAAATTGGGACATATAAGACAAAGAGTTGGTGTGATTTTTCATCTCAACAAATCGGCTACAAGGGAAAAAATTATTCTCTTGTCTCTCAGCACATCCCTTTATGCCATATATTTCCCACTCCTAAAAAGAACATGTTGCTACTTGGAACAAAACAAATACCACATTAGGAGGATCTGAAAAAAACTAGACTCAAGAGAATTTATTTTTAAAACATTGAACCATTAAGTCACCTCATTGTCAAAAAAAAGAAAAAAAGATGCTAGCGCTCTTTCAGGCATTCAGAATTTGAGAAAGACTGATAATTGTGTCTTTAAGAAACCATTTGAAGGCACCACACTCTCACCGGCATTTAAGTACTACAGGAAAAAGTCCAGATTCCCCAGGCTGGCCTTCCACTATTAAAGCCCAATTCCTTCCTACTCCCCTGCACACACATCATGTCCCAGGCAAGTGAACTCCCCTTCCTCCTACAAGACCCCTCCTGCTTCACCTCTGAGCCTTTGCTCTTGCTGTTCCCTTCACCCGGACATCCCTTCCACCTACCCAATCTCTGGGCACACACATCCTATTATCCTTCAGGCTCCAGCCCAAGCACACACTTCAAGCCGAACAGGGACCACACTCCTCTGGAACCGCCAAAGCTCTGCATCTGCACCTCTTAAAATATCTATAAAGTTGTGTCTGGTATCATAGCTATTGGGGACCTATAGAACCTGCCCCCTTAGAGAAGATCATTCTAATCTGGAACTCTCCATGCTTTACCTTTGTATTGAACTCAGAATGCCTCACATAGTGCCTGGCATAATAGCTAATCAACAAATAGCTGTTGCCAGTACAAAGATATACTTTTGAGACACTCATAAGGGAAAGTTAAACACAATGGTAGGTGTGTCTATTTTAAGCTCAGCATTCTGTGTTTAATACTAAAGTAACTAGCATAGACATCCAGACTTTTTAATCTCATGGGATGTTGCCAAATTACCCTTCAAATAGTTTATCCCAATTTAAATGCCCATGATGAGGCTGGAAGAGAGCCTTTATTCTTCTGCTCTGTTCTCTCCAAGGAGCCTTGTGAACTCACTGTGGTTTCATGGCAGATTTTCCTGATAGCAGAATATTTTACCCACCAATGAATAACATATCCTGGACTATCTGGAAATAATAATTTCTCAGAACAAATAAAAGTGTATCCTGTCTTCTTCAGTCCCTAGTGAGTTTGATTCCTAGCAAATGTGAAGGGTTCATTCACCCCTAGCTGACTTTCTGAAGTGAAATTTCTGAAGCTACAAAGCTGAGGAAAAGACTCAGGAAGCTAGAACCAAGAAGCGACCAGCCCTGAACCCATCTGAGAATAGCTGGTCAGATGGATGCTCCAACCCAGAGTCCTATCTACTGAGTCAGGGTTAACAGAGCAACTGAGTTGCCTACGTAGTTGCTTGGGTCTCCAGTTCTCAAGGAACTAGAAAAGGATAAAAAAAGGAAGAACACTAAAAATACATTTTAACATAATTGAATATTATCTGAGGATTCAAAAGGCACTTCAGAATCTCTTATGCCTCAAACAACAACATTATAATCATAAATTTGCACTGGATGGTATCATAAAAATTGTAATTTGAGCATCCGTGTCATTTGAGCTTCTGTGTTGTGTGATTACATACTCAAAATGCAAATGAACAAGTCTATTATACATATTACATATATAACGTATATAACACAATATCTCAACTTGACAAAATTTCAACTAGAATAGGCCATGTGGGATTTTCCCTACATGTGCAAATGTTCGAGCCAAGCAAATATTTCTAATAATACCTGCAATGCCTTGTAGTTATATTTCATGCTAACTAGCTCCCTTCATTACTAGGTCATCACTGTTTCAAACCTTCCAGGCTTTGTCCACCCATTCTTTGTTAGATTCCTTGTACATTCACTCAATTCATCCATGACGTCATGCAGTAAACAAATATTTATTGGATACGCATCTCCAGCAGAGTGCTGGGCACCCAGCATACAACAACAGAGAATGAGAAAGCATAGTCTTGGCCCTGGGGAAGCTTACAGTTGAATTCTCTCGCCAATCACTGTTCATTCTGCGTTTCCACTACCAGCCTCCCTCTGAGATCCCCAAGGTTACGTGCCTATGCGGAAGTCCCGTTAAGGAACAGGAACCTCTCTGGGGTTTTATTGACTCTGTACAGTAAATTAGGCTGTCTGGTAAATTTCCTTCCTTAGGATATGGTCATCAGTGTTCAACACAGACCTACTTTCTGGATTAGTTATTTTGAAATGGTCTATCTGCACTGAGTATTTTTCCCCTTCTTTCTTAGGATCAAATTACTTTTCCTTGGCAATTCCTTCAGTTTCTTCATTAAATAAATACCTGGGTGCCCCCAAGTGGCTGATGCTTCTCTCACACTGCAAGAGCTGGCTGTACAAAATGCAGCACCCAAGAGAAGCCTCATGACCGTAACATTAACCCTAGAGAAAATCTTACGGACTTATGCACCAGGAAAAGAATCGAAAGTATATCTGCATATGTAACAACTCAGATATCAACAGGTCCAGAAAATAAAATTAAGGACATTTTCCCCCTTTTTAATGTTCTTGGTGTGGTGTTCATGTTCATGGTGTTTAACGTGCATGGTGCGGTGTGTACTGGGGGCTGGGGAGCAGGTATATACAAGGCAGGTTGATGCAAGTTAAGGGCGATGCCTCGTATGAAGCAGCAAGTCCACAGGACCTGCATTCTCATCAGGGAAAAGGAAATCTCTTTTCTCTAATAATCTAATGAAATTCAGATAATACGAGAACTTGGTTTTTAATAAAAGGAAGAAAAGTATTCTTTTAAAAAAGTATTATGATTGTCAGCCTCCAGGACAAAATGAACCTTTGTGTTTGTGAGTGCACCTGCATTTTCACTTTGTAAGAACTGAACAGAGGATATGTTGACCTGTAAACTGATGAGATGGTTGACAGAGAGAGAGAAACAGGATGATCAGTTTACCAACTGCAGAGAAAACCAGGCCAAGTTCACAAGCTACCAACACCAGGGAGGTCGTAGAGATGAGCTTTTCCTTAATGCACAGATGCCTGGATCACCCATACAACTGACTTCAGTCAGCTAGTATGTCAATAAGCCAAACAGCTTGCCTCTGGTTTTCTAACAGGCTGTGTCTCATTAGTTGCCCAAATAAAAACCAGAATGCACAGACAAAAACAATACAGCAACAAAGGAAAAAAAATAACAAAACTTTACTACACATTCCTTGAATTGTTCTAAAAACTTTTCACATCTCCTGAACACTGATCCAGGAAAGTACTGTTAAGATGACAATGAAACTCAGTTCTGTCCTGGACAGAAGAGCTTTGACACATATGCTGATCTGTGGTTCTCCACATTTATAAAAACACATCACTGCTGAAGATAGCTTCAGAAGGCAAAGAAGAGCTCTTGTTACAGTTCAGATATACTTCAATTGCCAAGTCCAATCATCTGTTTGCACTTATATTCTCTGCTGCCATTACAGAGGTTGGTTTGCATCTGTTACTGAGACGTCTTAATTGAATTTTATTCCTTCATTCCAATATCTTCAGAATACCTTCAATCTGCTAAGTACTCCACTAGGCACTGAGGATTCAAGGATGACTAAGACAGACATGGTCTCAGAAAGCTGGCAAACTCATGGAGAAGGCAGCCTACGTGGCCCAGTAGACGTGTACAGAGCTGTGCCTGAAAATGCCGTGCAAACACAAAAGGGGGCAGACGGGAGTCAGCATGCAGGGAAAGTGGGTGGCCAAGGAAGGGTTAGGATGTTTCTATCTAGAAGTGGACAAGAGAGGAAAGGCATCCGACTCACAGAGCCCAAAGGCCAGAGAGCACACAGCATGCTCTGACACTGAGAATCCCTGCAGAGAGAGACAGACACAGAGACAGAGACAGCCAGGGAGAGACGGAGGGAGAGGGAGAGAGGATGCGCATATATGTATTGGGGAAGATGGAAAGGAAGCTGAAAAGCCACGTGACAGTCACATTGAGAAGAGTCTTGCCCGGAGTCTGAGTGTTTGTGCCCCCCTACCCCTGCCAAATTCACATGTTGAAATCTGAACCCCCAAAGGTGATGGTATTAGGATGTGAGGGCTTTGGGAGGTCCTCAAATCATGAGGGTAGAGTCCTAATGAACGGGATTAGTAATGTAAGAAAGAGATTCAGAGAGATTCCTAGCCCCCTTCCACAACGTGAGGACACAGTAAGAAGGCGCTGGCTATGAAGCAGGAAGAGGGTTCTCACCAGAAAGCGACCACGCTGGCACCTTGATCTTGGACTTCCAGCTTCCAGAAACATAAGCAATAAATGTCTGTTGGTTATAAGCTACTCAGTCGGTGATATTTTGTTACAGCAGCGTGAATGGACTGAGACAGGTCTTGAATGCCATGCTAAGGAGTTTTAGATCCAGTCTTTGGAGATGGGGAGCATAGAAGGTTTTAAGCCATCTGTGTTTTAGAAAGAGCACTCTGTAAAGCTGGAGGCAGAGAATTAGCAGTATTCCAATAGATTCCAGGCGCCAAGAGCCCACCTGGGCAGTGGCCACAGTGGGGATGGAAAGGAGGCATCAGGGAAGAATTCAGTAATGAGCTGAGTTGGGTAGCAGGGAGGCAGGAGGTCAAAGATGACCCACATTTCTTACTTAAACGAGGAGGTGTGGGTAACGCCATTGCCAGAGATGTGCAAAGCCAAAAGAGAGGGTGGAGGGAAAGCGGAGCATCATGGCGCCAGCTTGAAGAGGACTGGGGGGTAAGTCAGCAGGCTCAAACAGGCGCCAACTATGGACCAGCCGAGGCCACTGGGTTAGGCCGTTCAGCATCGTGGTAACCTTCCTGGGCAGTTTCAGGAGACTGAAACTGCCCAGGGAAGAGGAAAGAGAAGAGAAGCAAGAGAGAAGGAGGGCCCAGACAAGGTCCGGACATATGGGGCAGACTCGGGCACTCCGTAAGTTAAAGAGAAAGATTTAATAGTGTTAAATGGTTTCATATCTGAGAGGGGGCGTGCCCCACAGGAAGTCTCCTAAAGGAACAAAAAACACACAGAGAAGAACTTCCGAGCAGTTTGACACAGATAAGAAAGAGGGAAGGGAGGATGGAAATGTTTGGAGCCTAAGGGCATTCTGAGGGAGTTCATTCCTATGGCCTGTTTTCTCGGAGAAGAAAGACACAAGGTCAGTTACTGAGAGAGGGGTGGAAGTTTATTTTTTGTTGCCTACTGTTTGCCAGGCACTGTTCTAGGCTCTGTGAATACAAAAGAGAACAGATAAACCTGCTCCCAGTAAGCTTACATTCCAAGAGAGGACCTAACCCAGGTTGGAAAGCATGCTTCTTTAAATTGGACCAATAGCGAAGTCCCAGCTGTTTTCACCTTCATACTGAGGTCTAGGAACAGAAAAGGTAAGATGGATTCAAATTTCAGACTGTTATTTTGCAATGAGAAATAGCCTCATCCATTTATCACCCACAAATAAACACACACCCAAAGATCTGGCATATTTATTAAGAAAATTAATTTCTAAAAGGAATATATATATATATATATATATATATATATAAAACTGAATCACTTTGCTGTACACCAGAAACTAACAACATTGTAAATCAACTATACTTCAGTTAAAAAAAAGAACTTTGAATTCTGAAAGACCAAAAAAGGAAAAGAAAATTAATTTCTGCTTGCATGAGGAACCATATAAGCAGAATTTTATAATCTGCATCCTTTTTAAGATCCTTCATGCACACCACAAATCCTCATTAGCACTATGTGCTGGACACAGCACTAGACATTGTACTGGAGAGAGTGCTGCAAATAAAACAAATTATCTGCTCTCCTGGGGCCAGGGGCAGGGCGGGGGGTGGTGTGCAATAAAAAATAAATGGGGCTTCCCTGGTGGCGCAGTGGTTGAGAGTCCACCTGCCGATGCAGGGAACACGGGTTCGTGCCCCGGTCCGGGAAGATCCCACATGCCGCGGAGCGGCTAGGCCCGTGAGCCATGGCCGCTGAGCCTGCGGGTCCGGAGCCTGTGCTCCGCAACGGGAGAGGCCTCAGCAGTGAGAGGCCCGCGTACCGCAAAAAAAAAAAAAAAAAAAAAATGTATCAGATATGAAAGCTCAGAAGAGATAGAAAGCAGAGCAAAGTGGTAGAGCTGGAGAGAGCTCTATTTTAGAGAGACGGTGAGGGAAGGCATCTCTGATAGGTGCTATGTAAGTAGAGCTCTGGAGGGAGTGAGGATGCAAACCCCACTGCAGTGGGAACCCTTCATTTCTCACTAACTGCAGCGACATTCACTGCACTTCTCAGAATCTGTGTCCACTTCTTAGAAGAGCTTAGCAATTTCCCCCATAGCTGCTGTGAAACCAGCCACTAAGAAGACCTGGGTCTCTCAAGGAATGTTCAGATATGTTCTCAAAGTCTTCTTTACAGACACAGTCACCTCCAATTGGTCACGGTGCAATAACTGTGGATGCCCGCACACGTGTATGTTAGCACAGGTGGCTTCGTGCCTTTGGAGCTCACAGTCAAGGTGACATCAGAAAGGCCAAAAGAATGACTTTACCAACCTCTCCACCCACCTGACCACAAGCTTTCTAAGCAAGTCTCATTTAACTTGGGACTGCCAGTGCCTAGCACCGCTCTTGGCACGAAGTAAAGGTTCCATAAATACCGGCTAAACAAATGAATGAAAGCCCCAATTCTGAACTACATCTGAGGGAATAATATACATAAATTGGTTAAAAAAATCCCATAATGAAGGCCTCATGTATATTCTTCTCACAAAATTAAGACCAAATGTTTGCAGCTCTGCCCTGAGCAAAAGTCACCAATTTGTTTTCACATGAATTTAAATCAGACAATAGAACTGAGTTTTTCAAATTCTTCATTTGTCTTAAAACATTCACATCTATATTTAATATGAAAGAATACAGAGGTTCTGGAATTAGTGATGATCAACGCACAACTTTGTGAATATACTAAACTTCACTGAATTGTACACTCTAAAAGGGTGAACTTCATGGTATGTGAATTATGTCTCAATAAAGCTGTTATTTGAAAAAAAAAGAATACGGGACTCTTTCAACAAAAGACTAATGAGCATCTGACTCTCATCAGTAAAAACAGATTAGCATTTAGTGTAATTTAGTGCTACTTAAATTACAAAAGCTATTATTGGTTTGAATAAAGAATGAAAGGGTCCATTAGTATCTCTGTATAAAGAAGATCCCAAAAAAGGCATAAGTGAGAAAAAATATTTGTGCTATTAGAAAATTGGACATCTTAGGGGTATAATGTACTACGTGATAAATATAATGAACACTGCTGTATGTTATATATGAAAGTTAAGAGAGTAAATCCTAAGAGTTCTTATCACAAATTTTTTTCTATTTCTTTAATTGTGTATCTATATGAGCTGATGGATGTTCATTAAACTTATTGTGATAATCCCTTCATGACGTATGTAAGCCAAATCATCATGCTGTACACCTTGAACTCATACAGTGCTGTATGTCAATTATATCTCAGTAAAACTGCAAGGAAAAAACTGGACATCTTACCATTAGTTTTAAAAGCAGATCTTAAGTTCTGTTAACTTTGATGAGTTCGCAATGACTGATAAGCCTAAAAGCTCTTTACTTGCCTAACGAAAACATCAACAATAAAGTCTTAACTATCTATGAGAAACAGAGGAGGAAAACAAAGCAGAAATATAATTAAGATGCACAGTTAATGCCAGGCCCTGGTTTTAACGACCAATCAGAGCATCAGTCCACCTTCTGCCAGAAACAAAGAAACACAGAAACACTGATTTGTTTTTGCTCAGCCCCTCTGACTCTAGTTGACAACTAATAGGATACGATGGCTTTGTGATGTGTCAACTTGGCTGAGCCGCGCTACATTCCCCAGAGTTCCCTTTCCTACATGTCCCTGGTTAGGGTTAACTGCGAGGGATATGGACTCCTGAGAGCTGCAGTAAATGGAGGCAGCAGCCAGGCTGCAGGTACATACACCTGTCCCCAGGTAGTCAATCAAAGACTAATCTAGCACTGCTGTGGAGGGATTGTGCAGATGTGATTAAGAGAGCGAATCTGCTGACTTTAGTTAGTCAAAAGTATGATTTTACTAGACCGAACTGATGTAATTAGTTAAAAGCCCTTAAAAAGAGGGGTCAGGCCCTCCCTGAATTCAGAGACTCTAAGAGCTGCTCCAGCCCTCCAATAATATTCTTTTTTTTTTTTTTTTTGTGGTACGCGGGCCTCTCACTGCTGTGGCCTCTCCCGTTGCGGAGCACAGGCTCCGGACGCGCAGGCTCAGCGGCCATGGCTCACGGGCCCAGCCGCTCCGTGGCATGTGGGATCTTCCCGGACCGGGGCACGAACCCATGTCCCCTACATCGGCAGGCGGATTCTCAACCACTGCGCCACCAGGGAAGCCCATATTCTCTTCTTGACTGCTTGCCCTTTCAAGCATTCTCAACCAGGCCCTTCAGCTGAGTAAGCCAACTCCTTAATAGATTAATCCCTTAATCTATATCATCTACCAGCTCTGCCTTTAGGGTAAATGCTGGCTGATTCATGATGTTACAGTCATTACTGTTGAGAGGAAGACCTCTTGGTATGGAGTCATCCAGAAAGACCCTGAAGAATCTCACTCTTGCACAAGCTCTCTCCCAATCTCTTGCAATAACGGCCAGGAGAACAGAAGGTTATGGGTTAATTAATTCTTCAAAAATGAGACTTATAATAATTTAGAGATATGGAGTGAATTAAACACAATGCTGGCAGCTAGTCAGGGCTATGAGCCTAAGCTCTGGCCAATGACAGGTAAGTTAGGAATACTGGAAATCCGAGACGGATCTTTGAAAAGGGAGATGGCATGCCCTCTTCCCTCTTCATTCTCTGCCTGTAATGTAAATACAGTCACCCCTGGTATCTTTGGGGGATTGATTCTAGAACCACCCCTCACCCGTGGGTATCTGCCAAAGCTAAATTCCCTTATATAAAATGGCATAGTATTTGCATATAAGCTATGCCCATCCTCCCATTTATTTAAATCATCTCTAGATTACTCACAATACCTAATACAGTGTAAGGGAGTGCTATCCAAATAATTGTAATACAATGTGAATGCCATGCAAATAGTTGCCAGTGTGTGACAAATTCATGGTTTGCTTTTTGGAAAACGCTGCCATTTTTTTTTCGAATATTTCCAATCCGGCTTGGACGCGGAACCCGCAGGTAATGGAGGACAGCCTGTATGATGGTTGGAGCTCCAACAGCCCTCTTGGACATGGGCCACATCCTGGAGATGGGAGATTGGAGAGCTAAAGAGAGCCTAATGATTCCTGCTATCGTGCCAGCTCTCAACTGCCTGCTTGCAGACTGCTTTTACTCGGGAAATACAGCCACTATCTGGGGTCTCTGATACTTGTAGCTAAACACCTAGTACCTAACCGATATAAGGACTGTTTTCTCTAGTTCTCCTACTCCCTTAGCCGTAAACTAACACATCTAAGTTGCTGTGTTATAAGAAATAGCTATATTTACTTTCACTGCTGTGTGCATGGGGACACATTAAGTGTTTAAGAGGATTAGAGCAGATAAACAATCACAGTAAAAGCCCACCTTTATTTCTCCACTCTTCTATGCTTTGGCAAAAGAAAACAAGAAAAGTTTACACAGTCTGCGATAAATGCCTTCAAAAAGCCACTAACTTTAATTCCCATGGGATAGAATTTCACATGGCAGGCCTGTGGTCACATCCAAATCCACTTATTCGACAGACTTGTGCTGTAGAAAACTCTCACTCCTGTCTCTTTAGATAGGGTCTGTCTTTTCATGTCAGAGTCATCTAATTTCTCCCAAACCAGCAACCCTTGAACACGTCTGGGGTACATTTTTTTTTTTGCTAAATGCAAACCACCTGGTCATTTCAAAACCTATAATTCACTTCAGTAGCACTGGGCTTTCGGGATGTTCGTGAACATAACCACTGAGAGTGGCAACACACTTTGGGCGGTAGACTTGCCAGCTCAAACTCTTAATGTGTCCCTATATCATGGTGAGAAACTGTCTGACACACCAGGCAGCTGACAACTGTGAGAGAAAAAAAAAAAAACCAAAACATCAGGTCAGTGACCAAGGGAAAAATGAAGTGATTAATGTGGAAAACACAGCAAGAAACATCAAACAGGAAACAGTTGACATTTCCTTTAGCTTCAAAACCTTTAGCAAATTTGTTTTCTTCTCACCCTGACTATCAAAGCCTGGATCAAAGTATTAACATGGTACAAAAGTGTCAGATGTCTTCCTATCCCTGGGTCATTAATGATACTGCAGAGTCTTTGACTTCTTTTGTTAGAGGGAGGAAAGGAGGCAAGGTTAACACCATCATAACTCTGAATAGATAAACGTATAGAAAACTATAAGCATAAACACAATGGCCCAAACTGTTCCCTGGAGAAGCCACAATCCTGCCTCTGCTCCTTTGTTCCTGCCATTTCCTTCCCTTCAGAGTTCCCTGGACATTCCTCTCTGTGTGGCTCTTGGGCTCCTAACCCCACACCATCCCTTAACCACTAGTGTTCCTTGAGGTTCTGAGCCCTTGCTGGTCTACCTGCCGACTCTCTCATTCTATGCCCTCATGGGGAGGGGGTCTCATAGTCATCCACGGTTTCACCAGCTTTACTATTCTCAACACCACCATTCCTTTCCTCTCTTTCTCCTGAACGCCCAGTACCCACTGAGCTGTCCCACAGGCACCTATTTTATCAACTTCAAAACCAAGCATGATTTAAACTTCTCTACTTCAAACCCCAATTCCATCCTCTTCCCCTTCCCACAGCCCAGCCACACATGCACCACCCTCCATATTCAATGCCTCAGCTACCAGCCCCACCATGCGCCCAGGGGCCACTTCCACCCTTTTATCTACTCCACCTCATTTTTCTACTAAGAGCAGTGGTGGCTATACAACCCCCAGATGAAAGTCATATGCTCTGGGAGTTTGGATGGGTCAGAGGGCCTCCTGGTCATCAGGAACTCATGTGCACCAGCTGCTCTGCAAGGGGAGAGGGACCCCTCAGACAGAGACAATTCTGTGACTTCCAGGGGCCAAACCAGGAGAGGAAAGAGGGGTTGTTTCCCTGCCCAGCTCCAGACTGGCCGGGGCTGCCGCAGTGAGCAGTTACAGGAAGAAATGGAGAAGGCTGTCTTCCCCCTGCATCTGTGAGTCACAGAAAAACAAACCCAGCAACTTCATGTTCCTGGAGATAAATTTCTGTGGGGTACACGCCAGGTACCAGCGTCCTTCGAAAGCCCCCTCCCCCAGATTTGCAAACTTGGGAAAGCAAGGCCTGACAGGTGGCTTCCTTGGCATGGGTCCCATTCTCAGCTATGGTAGGGGTGGGGCCTCACCCTCAAATCCCTTTGGCCCAGAGTTATCAACAAGAAACCCGAAGAGCGAGGGCCTCTGCAAGCACACGTAAGATATCTCAGAGACTCCAGGAACATCTGGAGGAGACTTCTATTAAAGGTCCTACATAACCATGTTTGGACAGGAACCAGTGAAATCTGCACTATCTCTACTAACCTGACCTCATTTGAAGCCTCATGCTACTGGGATCTGAAGACATTTCCTAAGTCTCTCTCCTACTTTTCACCCCTAACGTAGCTCAGGTATGTTTTTCAGTGGTGACTCCGGACCACTCCCCTTCAAATCGTTTCTACAGATTTTTACCAAAGTGATCTTCTGAAAATATAACTCCAGGAGTGTGCTGGGCTGGTCATCCCAGATCCTGAGAGCTGACTGGTAAATTTTCAGAAATTTTATGAATCAGTTGTTAAATGTTAACAATTATTAACAATTAAATTATATAAATTTACAATGAAATAAATTATATTAACCCCAAAGGTAATAAACACTTGAAATTCATCACGTCTTTATTGCTTTAGTACATGTCAGTAATATCTATGCTCCTAGGTTCCTTAGGTCTGTTTTACTGTCTGTGGAAATGCTGTATAATGTTGTCTACTGTATGTCTCTTCCTGGTTCCCTGTAACCTGAAACCGGCCAGAATGGGAATATTTTTATATGGAAATTGACAAACCCTATGAATCATAGCTTGATTTTTGTTTTGTTGATTGTCTAGGCTTCAAAAAGTGATGGAGAAAAAGTTAATGTGTGGTGCCTGCTGTAGTTCTATTATGAATAAAACAAAAAGTTGAGGTAATATTCTTCTAGTACTATCCAATTCATAAAGAAGATGCTTAATGATCAAGGGAAGTTCTGGGATATGCCTTCATTGTTTTACTTTCATCTTACTTCATACTGTAATAGGAAAGCATCAACTGTCGTCTCTCGTCAGTTGTAACCATAGGTTGGCTACGGGTACAAGAGATCAGTGAAAACTGCCAACAGAAAACTGTCAGAATCAATTAGCCATATGGACTTTACAATAAAAAGTACTGTCTGTTTTATCATTATTTGTAAATAGGGTACTACACATCTTTTATATCAGTAAAATTTATTACTGCTACACACGCGCACACACACACACACATTTTTCTGGAGAGCTGGTTCAACATTTGTTAACCATTTACAAGCACACCACTGCATAAATCCGATCAGCTGGTTCCTTTGTTAAAAAACCCTCAGTAGCTGCATCGGCCACCTTTTATACATAACTTCAAATCCTCTCAAACACACCTTGTATTCCTGCCATTGCAACGGCAGCCAGTTCCAGGAAGAATCCCACCAGCTTCACACAAGTGTAGCCTGGCAGGGCCTCTCCATCCCAAGCTCCTTTGATGCTGTTTCATGAGGTGCCCATGGGAACCCACCTGGCAGTTAGACATGCCCAGTCTGAAAGAGTGGGGCTGCCTTTAATCAATGGGAGACGAGAAAGATGAATAAAAGGTACTCCTTTTTTTTTCTCTAGCTGAACTATGTTGAGACACATTTCATAAGACTTCTCCTAAGCAGATCTCTTGGAAACAAGCAACCAATTGCTTATAGCAATAGCCAACTCAGTAAACTCCTCCTTGTATTGGCTTTGTCTCCTTCCCTGTGTGACTCTTTCTGTTCCTTCACTCCTGCTCCCCAGATGGCATTCCCAAGTAAACTACCTGGCACAAGACTCTCCCATTGGATAGAGTCCAAGATCCTTATCTTAGCAGTAATGGCTCTCTGAACCCGGGCCTCTCCCTCCCTCTCCTGCTTCATTTCCTAGCATGTCACATCGGGTCACAAAGAATACACATACTCTTTCCCATCTCTGATGCTTTGTTCATGCTGTTCCCTCTGCTTAGAATTCTCCCCAAAGGATATGCAGAGAGGTATAAAAGGCTATAATTTACTACAATCACAACCTTACAAATGAAAAAGACTGAGGTCCAGAGTAGAATGTCTGGCACAACGTTTTCAAGGGCTAATTTAAGACAGAGCTGAAAACTCTCCTCGTTTTTACGGGCTTCTGCTTCTGGTTCCGAAAATGTCCATGAATATCTCTATTCTAGTCCTGAAAGTCTACTGAATTAAATGTTTCCTCTTTCAGCCTCCCAAGATACATGGATTTCCATTTCCCTTTAAACTACTACTTTTTATTGCCTGAACCATTTTGTCTCTTGCTAAAGAAGCAGATAGTAATTGACTTTTACTCAATGATTCAATCCAATCCCTCAAACTTTTGCTGGCCACTTTATACAAGCACTTATGAGGAGTGCAGTGGGGAAGATAAAAATGAATAAGACGTGTTCTTACTCAAAGGAGTTTGTAATCCAGTGGGAAAGACAGGGTTGTGCACAAACATACCAATACATGGTGTGATTATTATAATGAAGAATGAGTCCAAAAGGTTTAAAATATTTGCTATACTCATTTAAAATACATATAGGGCTTCCCTGGTGGCGCAGTAGTTGAGAGTCCGCCTGCCGATGCAGGGGACATGGGTTCGTGCCCCGGTCTGGGAAGATCCTGCATGCCGCGGAGCGGCTGGGCCCGTGAGCCATGGCCGCTCAGCCTGCGCGTCCGGAGCCTGTGCTCCACAATGGGAGAGGTCACAAGAGTGAGAGGCCCGCGTACCACAAAAAATAATAATAATAATAAAATAAAATAAAAAATATATATGTGTGTAGAACACATATCCAAAAGATGTTTACATGTACAGTACATAAAATGGAGGAAGAGGAGGTCGACACACTAAGAAAACTATAAGCAAAATGAAGAAAAGCTCAAAAAGAAGTCTATTTACAGATGTAAATATTTTAGAGCTAATGATGAACCCAGACAAACCGATCAACAAATGTATGAGTACCGGTTATATATAAGCCATTTATTTTTTGTAAAAATATCTTCTGTAATATTTCAGCCAATCAACAACCCTCAAAACATCGATTACAGTCATACTAAAAAGAGACCTTTAAGGGCATCTGATCCAGTCCCCTCCTAAAGAAACCAAGGTCCCACTAGGTTCATTTTCTTATCCAACCTACCTCCCCCGAGAGATCCAGCCACCCTCCTTCCTCCCCAACAACTCAGACTTGAATCCTCAATCTCTCTTGACCTTTCCATCTCCTTCATCCCCAGGAACCAATCAACTACCAAATCTGTGGCTTCTGCACAAATCCATCCCACAACGACATGCTTCCCACCTTCATGCTCTTCTTGCTTGGAATTCCTAAGCGGCCTAAACCCCAGTCATTCCTGAAATCACAATGCCGGAGCTGCCCTTGTTAAGCATGGCTCTGATCACGCTGTTCCCTTGCCGCCCAAATTCAAAAGCCAAAAGCATGTTTAGTCTACAATTCCAACTCTCTCATTCTCAATTCCATCTGTTTCCGGTTGTTCCTTGCCCCACACCAACCTTCCAGCCCACCTAGGCTGGATGCTACCCCTACTTGCACATACACTCGGCACTCTCCCTCCCATCAGGAGCTTGGTGTGATGCCAGCCCCCAAAATGCCCTACCTGTTCAGGCTTTATCCACCTGTCAAGATCCTGCCTAACCTCTCCCTCTTCCATTAGGGCTTCTCAGATCTCCAGCTGGTCATTAATCTTTTGACCCACCTCTCCACACTCCGTTTCCCACTGCACATTACTTGTACTTATTTCACAGTATTTAATCTTTGAATTGTGGTTACAGATGTGTCAGCTAAACCGTCAGATCAGTGGTTCTCAAATCGTGGGCCCCAAACCAGCAGCATCAGCAGCATCTGGGAACTTGTTAGAAACGCAAATTCTCCGCTCAGTCAACCTACTGAATCAGAAACTCTAGGGTGAAGCCCAGTACTCTGTTTTGATGAGCCCTCCAGGGGATTCTGAGGCACAGTGGAGTCTGAGAACCACTGCACTAGACGGTAAATCCCCCGAGGGTAGTGGCGAGGATTAAGATTAATTCATCCCAGCTCCAGAGGCCTGGCCTGAAACAGATAAGAGTACCAGTGGAATTTCCCGAAATAAATTTCCCAGGGTCACACCAAGTTAGCAGCTGAGACAAAACCAGAACTCAGGTTATGCTAAATATCAGCCCAGAGTTCTTTGCAGCACGTCCACAGTTTGTGATAGGGAATTTAGACTGCTTAAATCCGTGCATAAAAAGCTACATGGAATAGGAAATGCACTTACATTACCTAATAATGTCAGATTGTACAATAAACAAATCAGGTCATTTTCAATCTGTCATCTTCAAAATGATGAATTAGTTGATCTGGCCAAGAAGGTTTATTTAGAGACGCCCTGTCTGCATGAAGTGAGAAATCCTACAGGAACTGAAGAATAAGCAGTCACTGAATGCGTGTTCTTCAAACTTCTCGTGAGACTCACTATTAACAAGTAAATTAGGCACACAGAATGATTTTTAGAGGCAAACTCAGAAGCTTGTCTTTTTAAAAACACATTATACTATATTGTGGATATCTTCCTCTTGAATGCATAGTTTTTAAGTAAGCAGCTTTTGACCAAAACATATGCAAATATCCTAATAATATGAAAAAACTGACATGTACCGATGTGAATGTTTTTAAGTTTCTCATTTATTTTGAGCCTCCTATTGACTAAAGTTGGCTAAATTTTGGAGAGTTCATTCCTTTTCTCTCAATCTTTGGAGTTTTTAGAGGCTTATTAGTCCTTAAGTGCTGTTCTTTCTTATGAGTTTTGTGATGGCTGTCATGTGAGAATAGTAAAACCCGTTCTCCATTTTTTCATGACTTATTTGTAAAATGAGAAATAATAGATAAATATAAATATCACTGACTCTTAAAATGTGAAACCTAAAGAAACTTTAAAGGGAAGGAAAAAGCACTCAGGCCACTGAATCCAGGTAATACCCATGCTTGCGTAGTAAGATTGTCCTACTGTTGTATAATCATGTGGATGAAAAATACTGCCTGCCATATCAGTAAACAAAGGATGTGGCAACCACCGAACCAGCAGGGACTGCAGCTGCCCCCAACCGTGCACCCTGAGGGGATTCAGGATGGAGAAAAGCAGGATACTGGCCCTAGATAGTGAAGGTGTATATCAAAGGAATAATATCAATGAGCCCAGACTTTTGCATCTTCCCATACATAGAAAAGCGCTAAATTCATTAACTTGAGCTGTCTGGTTTTCTTTAATTAACAGTAATCTTTTGATGTTCCGTTTGATGTCCCTTACCTCTTCAGAGTAGTCCCTCAGAGCTAGCTGAGAGGCTGTCTTTGGGGCATAAGTCCTCAGTTTTGCCACCAAATAAAACAGAATGCTCAACTTTTAGGTTGTGTATTTTTTCCAGTCGACAATCAGCAATAGTAGGAAAATGAGTTGGATTGAGATCAAAGTGAACTGATTAAAATGCTGAGGGGTGTGATGCAGAACTAAATGATGAGGGTGTTTTCAATGAATCACGATCACTTAAACATCCTTTACTAATATAACTCTAAAGCCATTTTTTGCAGCATTAAGCAATGGATCTACACTTTGAAGAAAATCAATACTCTATTTTGGGCAACAATGTCCTCCAGGCCTACGCTCTGAGGAGAAGAGGCTCCAGGGTGGCTGGTGAGCCCAGAGACCAATTCAGGACCTACTTCCAGCTGAGGGAGTCACCATCCTGTCTGCCCCAGAGCTGTGCTATCTCTCTTGCCCTGCATCAGCTCTGGGGGCTATGGTGAAGAGGACCCCAAAGGCAAAGAAGCCCAGGCCTTATCTGAAGCCATGCCCCTCCCTCCCTGCCCCAGACCCAGAGTGGCTGTGAGCCACAACAAAGAAGAGAAATTACATTCATCATTTCTAGTCATTCCTGCTCAAGGAACATATGGTCATTTTAAGTTATGGATAAATTTCATAGCCTTCCTGAGCCAGTGGCCCAAGGAAATCAAGGTGTAAGAAAACTTTTACTGTATAGAAGTCATCAGATTAAAGGTCTATGACTCAGTGAATCAACAAATAAATTGAGAAAAAAATCCTGGATGGTATCAGGAGTAGGTGTCCGTCAACACAGGCACTGGTTTGATGGGAAAGGATGAAAGTGAAATGTGTGCTCTGGCTGTGTTAAAATAATTCTAATTACAGTCAATTAAGTGAGGTGCTTATCCTTTATGCTTAACTTGTGCTTAATTACCATGCAGTATAATAATGACTTCTCAACATGTTCTAAATTAATACTGTATCCTTCATTTGATTGTAACAGAAAATTCTTCACACCTATCTGGCCAGATCTCAAGGTCCAGCTCTAGGCATATTACCTGATCTTCTTGGGAACTGACCCATAGGCTAGAGTTTACTTTGCCATTGATGGTGTCAGTCATGCTGGTGATAGAGACAGAGTAAAGGGACAAAGTAGGTGATTAAATAGTTAATCCCATTAGGGGATTGTAAGTAGAGAAATAAGTATGGGAGACCCCTGTAAGTTAATGATCACTCAAGAAAGCAGGTTTGCTTAACCACAAAACCAAGCAGACTTACTTAGCAACAAAACCATGCAACAGAAGTATGAGACATGCCCCAAAACAATAAAACAATGGTGGAAAGAGACCCATATCCTGCCCAGTGAGGTCAGTAAGTTAATGATTCCTAGGGCATGCTCCTCTGCACGCACTATAAACAAAAATATAAGGAAAAGGTGATATTATATTATACTAAAACCTGAAATGATTTACCATATTTTAGTATATGTTACCGCCTTTTGGCTCATTTCCATTGTGCCATGACAGTCCCAGTTTGACCATGTAGGGACAAGAAAACTCCCCTGCCCGAAGCGGAGAAGGAGCTGATGATAGAAGCCTGATGCCTACTCAAGAAAGAGGAAGAAGGTGGAGTACTGAGTCCTCCGTGGGGCATCAGAACAGTAGGGCTGCTTGGGGAATCCACCACACACTAAGCCACCAGCAAACACCTGACTCAGAAGCATCTTCCTGGCCCAAATGGTCTCCAAGTATAATTATCTACCCACAACTTCAATTAAAAAAAAAAAAGAGGCACTTCCCTGTGACTAAAACCACTCCCTAAAGTATTTCTGTGTGTATGAACTGGCACAGAAACAAGAACACTGAAAAGCACTGCACTTTAGAACAAAATTGACTAATGAAATACAAGAGAAAATCTAAAACACTAAGAGAAGTAAAGGGAATGAAATATTTTTAGGATCTTTCTCTCCTCTACTTTAAGTCAGTTCAATGAGCATGTTGGGGTCAGCTATACATTAGACTTTTAAGTGCTTTAAAAAGAGGTGATACTCCCTCTTGTGAGAGCACCAGAATTACAACTAACTGCTAACAATCATCAACAGGAAGACACTGGAACTCACCAAAAAAGATACCCCACACCAAAAGACAAAGGAGAAGCCACAATGAGACGGTAGAAGGTGTGCAATCACAATAAAATCAAATCCCATAACTGGTGGGTGGGTGACTCACAGACTGAAGAACACTTATACCACAGAAGTCCACCCACTGGAGTGAAGGCTCTGAGCCCCACGTCAGGCTTCCCAAGCTGGGGGTCTGGCAACGGGAGCAGGAATTCCTAGAGAATCAGACTTTGAAGGCTAGCGGGATTTGATTGCAGGACTTTGACAGGACTGGGGGAAACAGAGGCTCCACTCTTGGAGGGCACACACAAAGTAGTGTGTGCATCGGGACCCAGGAGAAGGAGCAGTAACCCCATAGGAGACTGAACCAGACCTACCTGCTAGTGTTGGAGGGTCTCTTGCAGAGTTGAGGTTGGCTGTGTCTCACCGGGAGGACAAGGAAGCTGGCAGCAGAAGCTCTGGAAAGCACTCCTTGAGGTGAGCCCTCCCAGAGTCTACGATTAGCCTCACAAAACAGCTGGGGTAGGCTCCAGGGTTGGGTCGCCTCAGGCCAAGCAACCAACAGGGAGGGAACCCAGCCCCACCCAACAGCAGGCAAGCGGATTAAAGTTTTACTGAGCTCTGCCCACCAGAGCAACAACCAGCTCTACCCACCACCAGTGCCCCCCATCAGGAAGCTTGCACAAGCCTCTTAGATAGCCTCATCCACCAGAGGGCAGACAGCAGAAGCAAGAAGAACTACAGTTCTGCAGCCTGTGGAAGGAAAACCACATTCACAGGAAGATAGACAAGATGAAAAGGCAGAGCGCTATGTACTAGATGAAGGAACAAGATAAAAGCCCAGAAAAACAACTAAGTGAAGTGGAGATAGGAAACCTTCCAGAAAAAGAATTCAGAATAATGATAGTAAAGATGATCCAGGACCTCGGAAAAAGAATGGAGGCAAAGATCGAGAAGATGCAAGAAATGTTTAACAAAGACCTAGAAGAATTATAGAACAGACAAACAGAGATGAACAATACAATAACTGAAATGAAAAATACATTAGAAGGCATCAGTAGCATAATAACTGAGGCAGAAGAACAGATAAGTGACCTGGAAGACAGAAAGGTGGAATTCACTGCCACGGAACAGAATAAAGAAAAAGGAATGAAAAGAAATGAAGACAGCCTAAAAGACTTCTGGGACAACATTAAATGCAACAACATTCCCATTATAGGGGTCCCAGAAGGAGAAGAGAGAGAGAAAGGATCCGAGAAAACATGTGAAGAGATTATGGTCGACAACCACATATTTAAAGTGACGAAAGGGAAGAATCTACAACCAAGATTACTCTACCTGGCACGGATCTCATTCAGAATTGATGGAGAAATCAAAAGCTTTACAGACAAGCAAAAGCTAAGAGAATTCAGCACCACCAAACCAGCTCTACAACAAATGCTAAAGGAACTTCTCTAAGTAGGAAACACAAGAGAAGCAAAGGACCTACAAAAACAAACCCAAAACAATTAAGAAAATGGTAATACATTTTTTTTTTAATATTTATTTGGTTGCACCAGGTCTTAGTTGTGGCAAGTGGGTTCCTTCAGTTGCGGCTCAAGAGCTCCTTAGTTGCGGCTCACCAGCTCCTTAGTTGCGGCATGCGAACTCTTAGTTGCAGCATGCATGTGGGATCTAGTTCCCTGACCAGGGATTGAACCCGGGCCCCCTGCATTAGGAGCACAGAGTCCTAATCACTGCGCCACCAGGGAAGTCCCGGTAATACATATTGATAATTACATTAAACGTGAATGGATTAAATGCTCCAACCAAAAGACACAGCTTCACTAAATGGATACAAAAACAAGACCCATATATATGCTGTCTGCAAGAGACCCACTTCAGACCTAGGGACACATACAGACTGAAAGTGAGGGGATGGAAAAAGATATTCCACGCAAATAGAAATCAAAAGAAAGCTGGAATACCAATTCTCATATCAGACAAAATAGACTTTAAAATAAAGACTATTACAAGAGACAAAGAAGGACACTACATAATGATCAAGGGATCAATCCAAGAAGAAGATATAACAATTGTAAATATTTATGCAACCGACACAGGAGCACCTCAATACATAAGGCAAATGCTAACAGCTATTAAAAGAGGAAATTGACAGTAACACAATAATAGTGGGGAACTTTAAGACCTCACTTACACCAATGGACAGATCATCCAAACAGAAAATTAATAAGGAAACACAAGCTTTAAATGATACAATAGACCGGATAGATTTAATTGATATTTATAGGACATTCCATCCAAAAACAGAAGATTACACTTTCTTCTCAAGTGCACACAGAACATTCTCCAGGATAGATCACATCTTGGGTCACAAATCAAGCCTCAGTAAATGTGAGAAAATTGAAATCATATCAAATGTCTTTTCTGACCACAACGCTATGAGATTAGAAATGAATTACAGGGAAAAAAAACGTAAAAAACGCAAACACATGGGGGCTAAACAATACGTTACTAAATAACCAAGAGGTCACTGAAGAAATCAAAGAGGAAATCAAAAAATACCTAGACACAAATGACAATGAAAACATGATGATCCAAAACCTATGGGATGCAGCAAAAACAGTTCCAAGAGGGAAGTTTATAGTGATACACTCCTACCTCAAGAAACAACAAACATCTCAAATAAAAAATCTAACCTTACACCTAAAGGAACTAGAGAAAGAAGAACAAACAAAACCCAAAGTTAGTAGCAGGAAAGAAATCAAAAAGATCAGAGCAGAAATAAATGAAATAGAAACAAAGAAAACAATAGCAAAGATCAATAAAACTAAAAGTTGGTTCTTTGAGAAGATATACAAAATTGATAAACCATTAGTCATACTCATCAAGAAAATGAGGGAGGGGACTCAAATCAATAAAATTAGAAATGAAAAAGAAGAAGTTACAACAGACTCCGCAGAAATACAAAGCATCCTAAGAGACTACTACAAGCAACTCTATGCCAATAAAATGGACAACCTGGGATAAATGGACAAATTCTTAGAAAGGTATGACCCTCCAAGACTGAGCCAGGAAGAAATAAAAATATGAACAGACCAATCACAAGTAATGAAATTGAAACTGTGACTAAAAATCTTCCAACAAACAAAAGTCCAGGACCAGATGGCTTCACAGGTGAATTCTATCAAACATTTAGAGAAGAGCTAACACCTATCCTTCTCAAACTCTTCCAAAAAATTGCAGAGGAAGAAACACTCCCCAATTCATTCTATGAGGCCACCACCACACTGACACCAAAACCAGACAAAGATACAAAAAAAGAAAATTACCGACCAATATCACTGATGAAAAAATGAAAAAATGCAAAACAAAATACTAGCAAACAGAATCCAACAACACATTAAAAGGATCATATACCATGATCAAGTGGGATTTATCCCAGGGATGCAAGGATTCTTCAATATATGCAAATCAATCAATGTGATACACCATATTAACAAATTGAAGAAGAAAAACCATATGATCATCTCAATAGATGCGGAGAAAGCTTTCGACAAAATTCAACACCCAGTTATGATAAAAAATCTCCAGAAAGTGGGCATAGAGGGAACCTACCTCAACATAATAAAGGCCATATACGACAAACCCACAGCCAACATCATTCTCAATGGTGAAAAACTGAAAGCATTTCCTCTGAGATCAGGAACAAGACAAGGATGTCTACTCTCAGCACTATTATTCAACATAGTTTTGGAAGTCCTAACCATGGCAATCAGAGAAGAAAAAGAAATAAAAGGAATCCAAATTGGAAAAGAGGAAGTAAAAGTGTCACTGTTTGCAGATGACATGATACTATACATAGAGAATCTTAAAGATGCCACCAGAAAACTACTAGAGCTAATCAATGAATTTGGTAAAGTTGCAGGATACAAAATTAATGCACAGAAATCTCTTGCATTCCTATACACTAATGATGAAAAATCTGAAAGAGAAATTAAGGAAACACTCCCATTTACCATTGCAACAAAAAGAATAAAATACCTAGGAATAAACCTACCTAGGGAGACAAAAGACCTGCATGCAGAAAACTATAAGACACTGATGAAAGAAATTAAAGATGATACCAACAGACGGAGTGATATAACATGTTCTTGGATTGGAAGAATCAATATTGTGAAAATGACTATACTACCCAAAGCAATCTACAGATTCAATGCAATCCCTATCAAATATCACTAATGGCATTTTTTACGGAACTAGAACAAAAAATCTTAAAATTTGTATGGAGACACAAAAGACCCCGAATAACCAAAGCAATCTTGAGGAAAAAAAAGGAGCTAGAGGAATCAGACTCCCTGACTTCAGACTATACTACAAAGCTACAGTAATCAAGACAATATGGTACTGGCACAAAAAAAGAAATATAGATCAATGGAACAGGATAGAATGCCCAGAGATAAACCCACGCACCAATGGTCAACTAATCCATGACAAAGGAGGCAAGGATATACAATGGAGAAAAGAGTCTCTTCAATAAGTGGTGCTGGGAAAACTGGACAGCTACATGTAAAAGAATGAAGTGAGAACACTCCCTAACACCATATACAAAAATAAACTCAAAATGGATTCGAGACCTAAATGTAAGACCGGACACTATAAAACTCTTAGAGGAAAACATAGGAAGAACACTCTTTGGCATAAATCACAGCAAGATCTTTTTTGATCCACCTCCTAGAGTAATGGAAATAAAAACAAAAATAAACAAATGGGACCTAATGAAACTGAAAAGTTTTTGCAAAGCAAAAGAAACTACAAACAAGATGAAAAGATAACCCTCAGAATGGGAGAAAATATTTGCAAACAAATCGACGGACAAAAGATTAATCTCCAAAATATATAAACAGCTCATGCAGCTCAATATTAAAAAAACAAACAGGGCTTCCCTGGTGGCACAGTAGTTGAGAGTCCGCCTGCCGATGCAGGGGACGCGGGTTCGTGCCCCAGTCCAGGAAGATCCCACATGCCACAGAGCAGCTAGGCCTGTGAGCCATGGCCACTGGGCCTGCGCGTCTGGAGCCTGTGCTCCGCAACAGGAGAGGCCACAACAGTGAGAGGCCCACGTACTGTAAAAAAAAAAAAAAAAAAAAGACACACACCCCAAAGTTCATTGCAGCACTATTTACAATAGCCAGGACGTGGAAGCAACCTAAATGCCCATCGACAGACGAATGGATAAAGAAGATGTGGTACATACATACAATGGAATATTACTCAGCCATAAAAAGGAACAAAATTGGGTCATTTGTAGAGATGTGGATGAATCTAGAGACTGTCATACAGAGTGAAGTAAGTCAAAAAGAGAAAAATATCATATATTAACACATATATGTGGAACCTAGAAAAATGGTAAAGAGGAACCAGTTTGCAGGGCAGAAATTGAGACACAGATGTAGAGAACAAACGTATGGACACCAAGGTGAGGAAAGTGGCAGCGGGGTGGTGGTGGTGGGATGAATTGGGAGATTGGGATTGACATGTATACACTAATATGTATAGAATGGATAACTAATAAGAATGTGCTGTATAAAAAAATAAATAAAATAAAATTCAAAAATTCCAAAAAATAAAAGGTGAGATACAAGTTTACATACAGTTTATTAAATTATATGCTTTACTAGAGAAAAAAACTGCACATAGGAGATTGGTTGTAGAAAACAGAAGGCGTAGAAGACTGATGGGGGGATTCCTGTAACAAATCTACCATTTTTCCAGCAGTGAGAAGAATAGTACCTTGAGTAGCATTTTCAAAGTTTCTATTTAAGAAAAATCTGAAGACAAAAAGGACAAAAATTATTCCTAAATCCCTGTATGTTATTATACTTCCTAAGGAGTTTTAGGAAGACAGATGAGTGTAAATCGCCATATAGGTGATCTCAGCAATAATTCAAAGAACTGAGTGCAAACTCAGTACACAGTGGGGGAAGAAATGCCCTTGACCTCTACCACTCCCCAAAAAACATAAATATTTGTATCTTAATTTCACTCCTGCAAAAAATAATGGAAACAAAATGATTAAATCCTAAGTGGTAACTTGCTTTTCATTGTCCCAAATAAATAAATGCATAAATAGGACATTTAAAGGAAAAACAGAGCGAAAGATAAATATATGTATATTTATTTTTATATAAATAATTATTACATATCATAACATTATATAGAAAACTATATAGATAACTATATATATATATGAACAATATTTTTTAACCTTTTAAAACAGCAGAATGTTTTTGTTTGAATACAATCTTTAAAAAGCCAAATATAAGTAAATAACATGGTACTGGGTTATAACCCACAGTTTAAGATAAATATCCACGAGTCCATACTGATATATACAAATAATTGAATAAATAAACAAGTGGGGATGAAAAGACAAATCTGCCATGCAGAAGAATTCCAAATCATTTATGCAGCTGCTTGTCCCTACCGAAGAAGTGGAGTATAACTCGCCATCTCAATAGCTGTGTGGAGTGACCTCCTTCCAAAGAGCACAGTATTGGGGGGGGGGGGGAAAGAGTAACTTCACAGTGGAGGAACCTTCCAAACACTCCCTCAGGCAGGTGATCAAAGTTAACATCACTAGTGATAAGTCATGTTGTTGGTGTGTACTCTTGACATGTGATGAGACCACCTCTGTGGTCTTCCTCTCAAAACTCATAACCCCAGTCTATTCATGAGAAAAACATCATGAAAATTCTAATTGATGGACATTCTACATGATACCTATGGGGTACCTAACCAGTACCGCTTTAAACGGTCAAGGTCATCAAAAACATGGAAAATCTGAGCAAGTGTCATAGCCCAGAGGAGCCTAAGGAGACATGATAACTAAATGTAACATGGTATCCTGGATGGGATCCTGGAACAGAAAAAGGACATTAGAGAAAACTGAGGAAATCTGAATAAAGTATGGACTTTAATAATAATGCATTAGTATTGGTTCTTTATAACAAATGTGCCATCCCAGTGTAAGTTGTAAGATAGGAAACCATAGTTTACCCTGTATACCATCTTTGCAACTTTTCTATAAACCTTAAACAAAAAGTTTATTTTTAAAAAGGTAAATATACAAAATCATGTTTTTTTAATGAGATGCTTTTATTAAAAGTAGAGTTCAGAGAAGCTCCAGAGCCCTGCTCTCTATATCTCTGACCCTATAGGGACTTCCCTGGTGGTCCAGTGGTTAAGACTCCACACTCCCAATGCAGCCGGTCGGGGTTTGATCCCTAGTCAGGGAACTAGAGCCCGCATGCATACCGCAACTAAAAGATCCCTCATGCTGCAACTGGAGATCTCAAGTGCCACAACTGAGACCCCGTGCAGCCAAATAAATAAATAAATAAATATTTTTTGAAAAATCTTTAAAATATATATATCTCTGACCCCACCCGCTGCTCCAATCCTAGCTTGCCTCTCTGAAACCCAGAGCAGTTTGAAATCACTATCATGAAAAACTGGGACAAGTTACCATTACAAAACACCAGCCCATTTCAGGCAGTCTAGCAGCATTGAGCTGCATGACTTCAACTGACTGTATTAGACCACAAGCTCTATGTGGGAACCACATCTTAGCCACACAAGCGCATGCTGAGCGCTCTGTTGACAAAACACTCTGCTGACAAACTCACCAGCACCAGCATGAGCAGCACCATTGCAAACACAAGGTGATGGCTTTCACTGCCAGCCCTACTGGCCTTTCTTGGCCACAGATCTGCAAAAATTACTTCCCCATTCGTCAAGTCTGTTCCCTGTGAGATCAGATAGGACAAACCTCTCCAACATGCCCTTCTGGACTCCTGGAGTCTTACAGAGTGATGCACACTCCCCCTCACCCCCATAACCCCACCCAAACACCACCTCCAGTAGAACTCAAAAAAGGAGGGAAACAGGAGATTCCGAAAATCGATCAGGTTTATTTTATACTACTTTCATGTTTAACTGATCCATTTTATCACAGATTAATCACCCACAGGACAAATGGGTACAGCTGAATCAAGCCCTTACGCTCTCTCTGCAAATGAAAGTTAACATTCACACAGAGAGCAAAAGACTTTGTTCCCCATCAGTTGAGAGTGGCCATTGTTCCAAACGGCAGTAATATCTCAGCAATGAATCTCTGTCATGAAAGTAACATCTGTGGAGTCAGGAAAGAACTATTGCGAAAACAGATGAATCACTTGGGAACCCAGGGTTCACACTAGCATCACATACTTATGTAGCAGTTTGGAGAGGCATTCATTTTACAAGTAATTAGTGAGCACACACTACATGCCAGGCAAATCCTAGCTCTCATGGAGCTTATGTTCTTATGTAGGAAACTCAATATTTAAGAAAACAAGACATGAAGAAAAATTCATAGTGATAAGTGCTGGGGTGAAAATCACCCACGGTAAAATGCTAGGATGATGAGGCTGTGGGCGAGGTAATACGGACGGATCGGGGAGGCAGATTTTATGGTCGGGAAAGACTTGCCAGACAGGTAATATTTGAACTTTTTGTCACTGACCCAAATGTCAAAGAGATGCAAGCCATGCAAAGACTTGGGAGAAGGGTGTTCCTAGCAGAGGGAACGGCACAATGCAAAGGCCCTAAAATGGAACCAGGTTGGTGTGTTCCAGAAACAAAAACCTCCTGACAATCCCCAGAGATGGGCAACTGTAGTTCAGAAAGGTGAAATCTGAGGCCAATGTGGAAATAAACCCAGCACAGCCAACGGCCCTGCTAGTCTCCAAGCACCACGCAGAGCTGTGTCCTTAGCTGGGAAGCTAGGCCCCAAAAGAACTGAGTGCGGGGAATCAGGCCCTCATCTGAGAAACACGTGCATGGGGCAAAGAGGCAGCCTCTGAAAGCTGTTTCACAGGAAGAGAATTTGAGGCCAAACATAAAAATCAAGACTCCTGTGCAATGTGGCCAGGGCCCAGCAGCCCAAATGACTTGATACTATACAGGGCACATGAGGCCCCAGGGCTGGGCAGCGAGGGCCCACAAGGGCCAAGCAGGTGCACGGGAGGATCGTCAAAACCCAAAGGGAACTTACTATATACTGCACTGAGTCTCCCCCACCCCAAGAATCCCAATTGAGTAGATATGTGACAGACCTGGGAATCTGAAGGTAAATAAGTTCCCAGGTGATTCTGTTTAGCCAGATCTCAGAATGACTGTGATTGGGAGTGAGGAGAGGGCAAGCTTGTCCTGGACGGGAAAGTTGAGTCTGAAGAATCCTGTCTCTACAAACGAACAGAATCAAGGACTGAAGTGAATGCAGTAAAAGCATTTGGTATAACTCAGTGTCCACTCATAATTTTAAAAATTATTTAAAAAGAAAAAGGGAAGTAAAATTTTATAGTCTAATAAAGATTATCTAAAAAATGTATAGCTTATATCATTTATGGAGAATTTGAGAGTATTCTCCTAGGAATAGGAATGAAACAAGATTGACAGCTATTACCACTTATCTTCAATGCCATTATAGATGTCATATTTAATGCAATTAAACAAGGAAAAGAAAAAAATCTTCTACAAGTTGGGAAGAAAAAAATAAAGTGAATGCAGTTGAAATAAAAATATATATATATGAAACCAAAACTGTACCAGCTAATAGGAAAATACAGTTAAGAACATTGTGTAACTAGGTGTATTCCTTTCCCTCCAGCCACATCTCCAAATTCAGGAGACATTACCTTTGTTTTCAATATAATGTATTCCTTGTAAGTTTAAAATCTAAACTTAGGCTATATGATGTTTCATAATGTCATGTTTAACAGTGGCTCATGAAATTCCTGAAAATTTAAAACCAGCTCTCAGCATGAGCCAGTTCCTGCGTACCACTGGCAAAAGCTTTTAAAAAAAACAGTCCACTGCCTTTCCTTTCCTTTCCCTCTTCAGGTCTTAGTCTTCTCTTCCCTACAATCAATGTACAGTCTTCACATCTGCTCCTAGAAGCCCCACGGTTCCAGCTGCTGAGGGGCAGCTGGTGCCAGGAGGTGGGCGGGGAGGGGGATGGGAGGAAGCAGCTGGCTCACTGGCCCCATCTAGGACTCATCAAGAATGCCTGTGCTTGGGGTGTTTTACATACTGGGATTTCACACAAGAGCTCATTCAGAAAAGCAGTTCTTGGGGGCAGGGCGGGGAACAGTAACGACAATGTTTTTCTTCAAGTGTGAAAAGTGCTGGTCTAGGTTATTGACACACAGTCTACACGTCCATCCATGATGGTGCAGATATGTGTTACCCACACCCGAATAAAGCTGGTGGTGCCAACGATGCCCTCCTCCAATCTAATGTAAAGCTAAAGAACGTGATGGGAGGGATATTTTTCCAACACAGCACGTGCTAGTTCACTCTCACCTTGAGAGTGCACTCTATTCTTAATTCTAAATACATTTTTAAAATACACCTCTAGGGCTTCCCTGGTGGCGCAGCGGTTGAGAGTCCGCCTGCCGATGCAGGAGACGCGGGTTCGTGCCCCGGTCCGGGAAGATCCCACATGCCGCGGAGCGGCTGGTCCTGTGAGCCATGGCCGCTGAGCCTGCGTGTCCGGAGCCTGTGCTCCACAACGGGAGAGGCCACTACAGTGAGAGGTCCGCGTACCGCAAAAAAAAAAAAAATACACCTCTATACAGGCGCTCCTTGGTAAAGAGCAATGAATCCTGCTTCTACTAAATGCCATCCTATGCTTATAAATTAAGAAAAATCAAATTTTCTACCTAATGTCAAAACACATACCCAAAAAGTATGACTGTCAACGGCATACAGTCCATTCTCCCTAGTTGTAACCAGCTCTGCTGCCAGAAGTCTTCCTGCTTCTCATCACTGGGGTCTCATGGAATGTCATTCTCACTCAAGAATTCCTCCTGGGCAAAATTAATTTCTCCCTCGTCCACATTCCCATAGGGCCCCACCTCCATGTCTCCTCCAGCAGTGATTCCAGTTTGCTTGGTTATTTATGGATGTCACTCCTGCTGGATTTGGGGTGGAGCAGGGAGGGCGATGTGAAAGAGCGGAACCTAAAATTTACTGTGTCATTTCTATGTTCTAGGCTCTACGCTAAATGCTTTACAGGCATCGTTTCCTGTAGTCCTCACAATAATCCTATGAGATAGGTACTATTTTTATCCCAATTCTACAGAGAGGTATAGGGGATTTTTTTTTTTTTTTTTTTTGCGGTACGTGGGCCTCTCACTGTTGTGGCCTCTCCCGCTGCGGAGCACAGGCTCCGGAAGCGCAGGCTCAGCGGCCATGGCTCATGGGCCCAGCCGCTCCGCGGCATGTGGGATCTTCCCGGACCGGGGCACGAACCCGTGTCCCCTGCATCGGCAGGCGGACTCCCAACCACTGCGCCACCAGGGAAGCCCGGTATAGGGGATTTTTAAGTTACTTGGCTCAGGCTACATGGTGCTAGAGTCCTCAGGATCTGAATCCTAGCTCTCTGGCTCCTAGGACAAGGCCTGTGGTCATTATTCCTCCTAGTGAGGAACCTGTGCGGCTCAACTGTGTCTTACTGTTATTTACCTTACTTGCTTTGCAAGACCCGCTTTGCTTTGTCACTGTCTCATCACCCTGCATTACCAGCCAAGACACTGGCAGCTTGGGGTTGGGACTGCGGTGAGGTGAGGGTTAGGGTTAAAAATCTTTGCTCTGTGTTCCTAGCTTTGAAATATTTAGCATCTACAATATCCTATCAGGTGATTTTTTTTTTCCTTAGGATAACAGGATTCTGGAACCTGCATCTCAGTCCACTGCTACCTCCCCAATATCCTTACTTCAAAGGACTCTTTCATCAGAATTTAGGTAGAAAACACTGCAGGAAAAGGACAATAAAATGAGTACAGCTGCTAATTCAAAATGCCACAGACTGTCCACTCCACATCTATAAATTTATTTCTAAAAATAGTTAAATGGCACAGCAGAACAAATAAATAAGTAAAACATTCACTATGAAAACCTTCTTTTTGGGAAATATTTACATATTTTGAATAATGAATCACACCATCTTGCTTTATCCTTTAAATGCACCCTTTGATTCTGCTCACACTTACTGAACACTACAATGGACAGTGGCAAAAACACAGTCTGTGACCTCTCACAAGGAAGATGGGTGATAAAATAATTTCAAACCCAGTGATTCTAATATTATGCTATATGTAAAATTCATTCATATAAAACTAGTGTAAACAAAAACAAACTAGGTTGGTATGAAGATCCTAAGCAGGGGCTAAAAGTTCCCTGGTATCTCCCTGTCCACATGCTTTGTTAATTAGCAATAGTTTTAAGCAAAAGTAAGATCACTTCAAGATAAAGACCTGAATGTAAGACCTGAAACTGTAAAACTCCTAGAAAAAAAACATAGGCAGTATGCTCTTTTTTTTTCTTTTTTTTTGTGGTACGCGGGCCTCTCCCTGTTGTGGCCTCTGCTCCAGATGAGCAGGCCCAGCGGCCATGGCTCACGGGACCAGCCGCTCCGCGGCATGTGGGATCCTCCCAGACCAGGGCACGAACCCATGTCCCCTGCATCGGCAGGCAGACTCTCAACCACTGCACCACCAGGGAAGCCCAGACAGTATGCTCTTTGACAATGGTCTTATTAGCAATATCTTTTGGGATATGTCTCCTCAGGCAAGGGAAACAAAAGCAAAAATAAACAAGTGAGACTACATCAAACCAAAAAGCTTCTGAACAGCAAAGGAAGCCATCAACAAAACAAAAAGACAACCTACTAAATGGGAGAAGATATTTGCAAATCATACATTCAATAAGGGGTTAATAATTTGAAATATATAAAGAACACATATAATTCAACAACAAAAAAACAAATGACCCAGTTTAAAAATGAGCAGAGGAGATGAATAAACATTTTTCCAAGAAGACATACAGATGGCCAACAGGCACATGAAAAGATGTTCAACATCACTAATTATTAGGGAAATCCAAATCAAAACCACAATGAGATATCACCTCATGCCTGTTAGAATGGCTATTATCAAAAAGGCAAGCAATAACAAGTGTTGGTGAAGATGTGGAGAAAAGGGAACCCTCAGTGTACTTTTGGTGGGACTGTAAATTGGTGCAGCTACTTTGGAAAACAGTGTGGAGGTTCCTCAAAAAATTAAGACTAGAACTAACTACCATATGATCCAGCTATCCCATTTATGGGTATTTATCCAAAGAATACAAAACACTAATTTAAAAAGGTATATGCACCCTATGTTCATTGCAGCATTATTTATAATAGCCAAGATATGAAAACAACCAAAGTGCCCATCAATGAATGAATGGATAAAAAAGATGTGGTATATACAATGGAATATAACTCAGCCATAAAAAAGATGAAATCTCGCCATTTGCACAATATAAATGGACCTTGAGGGTATTATGCTAAGTGAAATAAGTCAGAGAAAAACAAATACTATATGATTTCACTCATTTGTGGAATATTAAAAAAAAAACAAACAAAAGAGCAAAAAAAAGAACAAACCTACCAAAGCAAACCAAACACGTAGATACAGAGAACAGAGCAGTGGTTGCCAGAGGGGAAGGGCCAGGCTTTGGTGGGGGAGGGTGAAATGGGTAAAGGGGGTCAACTCTATGGAGACAGATGGAAACAAAATGTTGGTGGCTGTAGTGTATACAGAAGTAGAAATATACTGTTGTACACATGAAACTTACATAACGTTATAAATCTATGTAACCTCAATAAAAAATAATAAATAATCACTTCAAGATAAACCAAAGAAAAGATAATTCTCAACTACATTTGACATTTCAAAGGGCACTGTTAAGAGGAACCACACGGAAGCCCGGGCTTGTGTAAAGAGCTGACGAAGGTTTCAGCACCCTGTCTTCCCCTGTGCTGGCTCCTCTCTCCCTCTCCACCACCTTCCTTTGTCCATGTTTATTCCTTATTCCCCTTCATCCAAATGTAACTTACTCTCTGCAAAAGACGACTTTGAAAAAAATCACTGTTGAATATTGAACTTTGATTTTCCTGTCCTTAATATAAAGTTTGGCAGTTTATGCCCTTAGAAGTCTCTCCCTCTCTCAACAAAAGAGCCACAACCAAAGTTATTTTTATTTCCATGTTGCTCTTGGCTCATTTTCTTTTGTGCGTCAGAGGCTTTCAAAAGGTTCCCGACTCTAGATCCAAAAAGCTCAAAAAATGATTGAGTACAGGATAAAATATTCCTCTCATCCAGAGGGGAGCCTGAGGTCATAGGTAGGCATCACCAGCAGCTGGGGAAAGAATCTGGGGTTCTGAAGCCCTGAGCAGCAAGACTTTCCAGGACCCACAGTCACCCACAAGCTTCTGCTCCATCTGCCCGGAACATAACCCAGGACTTTATTTAGCAGATTGCCTCTGGAATGGTCATAATGATTATTAAAATGTTGAAGAGTTTCCCCACGACTGGCAAATACTGCCCCCCACCAAAATACACACCTTGGCCTCCCCAGGTCCTCTCAGGATCCCTGTCCCAAACTCCTTACAATCAAGAGGCAAGGAGACCAGTAGAAAGTCTCCAGGACCCTCCCCCAGTGCTCACAGAGCTGGACATAACCACACTCCACTTTAATTTCCTCTACTGAAAAACAAGGGCATTGAATTGATTCTCTGAGTTGCACTTTGATTGCAATTATGTCAAATTATTTATCCCTGAGGACAAGGACAAGATAGGAATATAACAGTATGAAAAAAGTTCATCTGTTAGGAGGGTGGAATCTTGGGTTATATTTTTCTGATGAGACAGCAGTGCCAAAACCCTGGGTTCAGGATGCCTGGGATGGAATCCCAGGTCTGCCATGGGCTAGCTGTATAATCTCGCTGTGCCTCAAATTATCTCATCTATAAAATGGGGATGGTAGGACTATTACCTACTTCACAGGGTTGTTTTGAGAATAAAATGTATTCATGTTTGTAAATCGCTTAGAATAGTACTTAGCGCACAGTAAGCACCTTTAAGTGTTGATTAAATAAGCAAATCATGTTATTCTGTCCCAGAATATTTGTTCAATAAATTCAAAAATTAAGCAACTTTCACAACACAAAGGAAAAAAATAACTGAGACAGTATGAAACACTTACATATCCATATACTGTTGTTTAATAACCCAGCACTAAAACATCTGAGATCCAGATTTTACACTGCACTGTGTGCATTTAGGGAAACTAACACACTGGAAGGCATTTCCACTGCAGCATGAGATATGATTTGTACCACTCCTTTTCTAATCAGAAATGTCACAGGCTTATGGGAAATTTAGGTTACAAGTTTCTCATTTTAACCCTGCAAAGACATTTACCCATACCCTGGTGGGAGAATACATTTTATTTTGTGGTGCTAAGACTTAAAGGATTATAAACATAAAACCAGGCCTCGCACAGCTACAGCTTCTCTCGCGGACACAATGACTCAAACTAAGAGTTTAAAGGGCCATATCTTATGTGCTGGGTCCTCTGGCATCAATCTTTAAAAACACCTACAGTGGAAAAGAAACTGCTACACCTAGCAGCTAGCTTGATCAAAACTCCTTTTACAGGACTTCCCTGGTGGCGCGGTGGTTAAGAATCTGCCTGCCAATGTAGGGGACACAGGTTTGATCCCTGGTCTGGGAAGATCCCACATGCCGCAGAGCAACTAAGCCCATGCGCCACATCTACTGAGCCTGCGCTCTAGAGCCCACGAGTCACAACTACTGAGTCTGCGAGCCACAACTACTGAGCCTGCATGCCACAACTACTGAAGCAAGCACGCTTAGAGCCCGAGCTCCAAAAAAGAGAAGCCACAGCAATGAGAAGCCCTAGCACCTCAACGAAGAGTAGCCCCCACTCGCCACAACTAGAGAATGCCCAAGCGCAGCAATGAAGACCCAATGCAGCCAAAATTAAATAAATAAATAAATTTATATAAAAAAAAGAACATTAAAAAAAAAAAGCAAACTCCTTCTAGTTACTAAAAGGCTGCCACAACCTGAACTCAAGCATAATTTAGAAACATGCTACTGCACTGCTAAGGAGACAAAAGTATTTCATTTTTCTGTTAGAGATTAAGGAGAGGAAACTATCAACAATAACTCCAGGGAATTCCCTGGTGGTCCAGTGGTTAAGACTCAGAGCTCTCACTGCCCAGGGTGTGGGTTCAACCCCTCGTCTGGAAACTAAGATCCCACAAGCTGCCTGGTGTGGCCCCAAAAAACCAAAATCAAAACAAAACCAAAAAACTCCCTTACCTGTTTCTCCCACTTAATAGTTAAACCTCACAGTACCTTTACACACAAATTTAAATAGCTCACGAGTTTATCCTCATAGAGTAATGTATTAGACCTTTCCTGATGGAGGTAAGATTTACTAAACACAGTCTGGCTACAGCTTTTCAATTTTCTTCTTTAAAAGTGAATTTCTCTAAAGCTATGAGAAGGAACTCAAACTTTGCTTAGTGAGAAAACTAAAGCTTGAATTACAATCATTATCATTAAAATGTTATTAAAACCCTAAAAAAAATGAAAAGAGTTTTGTGGAGGGATAGTGGCAATGGTAACACAATAATATGAAAGTACTTAATGACACTAAACATTATACCAAAAAATAGTTAAAATGAGGACTTCCCTGGTGGCGCAGTGGTTAGGAATCCGCCTGCCAATGCAGTGGACACGGGTTTGAGCCCTGGTCTGGGAAGATCCCACAAGTTGTGGAGCAGCTGGGCCCTTGCGTCACAACTGCTGAGACTGCGCTCTGGTGCCCGCGAGCCACAACTGTTGAGCCCGTGTGTCTAGAGCCCGTGCTCCGCAACAGAAGAAGCCACCGCAGCGAAGAGTGGACCCCACTCTCCACAACTGAGAAGGCCCATGAGCAGCAATGAAGACCCAAGGCAACCAAGAATAAATAAATTTATTAAAAAAAAAAGTTAAAATGACAAATTTTATGTTATGTGTATCTTAGCACAATAAAAATAAAGTGAAATAAAATAACTAAAATACCCTGTAAGGGCTTCGCTGGTGGCGCAGTGGTTGAGAGTCCGCCTGGCGATGCAGGGGAAAATGGGTTCGTGCCCCGGTCTGGGAAGATGCCACATGCCGCGGAGTGGCTGGGCCCATGAGCCATGACCGCTGAGCCTGCGCGTCTGGAGCCTGTGCTCCACAAAGAGAGAGGCCACAACAGTGAGAGGCCCCCGTACCGCAAAAAAGAAAAAAAACAAAGAAAAAACAAAAAAAACAACAACCCTGTAAGACTTAAAGGTAAATGAAATTTATAACAAATGATTTTCAATTAAGAAACACATATTTAGTAATCAGACAACTTCTAAGGAGCAGGGTCCCCCCACGACCTAGTTGAAAGTGCATCAACAAGCCTAAATGAATGTTAGGCAGCACTTCTCGCCATGGTTCACAAATATTCTGACATCAGGAACAAACATGGTGAAGACACACTTTCCTCAAAGCCATAAATACTCACACTTTTTATATGGATTGTGAGTTACACTAGATCCTGAGAAGACAGGCTGGGAGCTCAGACAATTAGTGAAAAGATCCTCAAACAACATTTAAAGGCTGTGTACAAACTCAAGCTAAAAGCCTGTGTACAATTCACTTGTATGTATGTTATCACAAAACATTTAATACTATTAAAAATTTAATAAGAATTTAAGAAATTCTTATTCAAATAGGCAGTGTGTAATTGTGGAGCCTGTTAATAGTTCAAGCCGTAGATTCTTTCCATTCTTTACACTTGCACTGCACCACCATTAACTGGCCATTTAACACAGCACAGAGGACTCTGGACACCTGGTCTCCCCAAAGCCCTGAGAAAGCACTCAAAGGGCGATCTAAACTGTAACAGGCAGGCCTGGCAGATAAAGTTAAGGGAACTCCTCATTCTGGGGAAAAACCTAGCGATAATCAAATGCAGAAACCCTTATGATCAGTAAGAATCTACTTGCGTTTAGTACTTCACAAAGGAAGTAAAGAAGGCAATAATCGGAGACTAGGAGAGGGAGCAAATATAGGCGTGGCGGTAGCTCTGGACTGATTCTACAAGGGTAGTTCTGAAGGGCTTAACAAAATCCTATTCAAGGCTTGGAGCACCACGCTCTTGGATCTGAGACCTAAGTCCCACATACCTGGAGCTGGAGCGAGAAAAACAAGTCCCTTCACACACGCCCAGCTCCTTGCCCCCCACCTTGCCCTGCCCGACTCCGGCGTCATCACTTCGTGGGCCCCGCAGCGGGCAGCTGTGTGGCCACACGCCCGGGACGGTTCATCTGGCGGGCTGGGCTCCAAGCCTCGGAACGCAGCACTTCCTGGTTGGTCCGGGATGCTGGTCCCATCGCGCCCGCCATCCCGGTCATCCCATAGCGCACGCGAACCCTCGGGCGCGCGAGATGACCTGGGGTCACCGGACACACTGTACTGGGGGCCCCCGCGGCGAGGGAGATGGGTACATCCTGCAGAGGACGCCCCCAACTTCGGCCCGGAGCCAGCGCGGCTCTGCGCGCCACACAGCCGCCCGCCCCGGCAAGAGTGAGCGCCGAAGTTGTCAGCGTCGACTCTGCAGGAACCCGGGACGAAGGCGTGCACAGGAGGACCCCGGAGGCTGCCAGGGAGGCCGCTCCCGCGAGGCCGCACGAAGCTGGCGCCCGCCGCCGACGCCACTGCCAAGGTTCCGTCCAAGTTGGGCGGGGAGCGGCCAGCTGCCCGAGGCTGGCGGGAGGAGGGACGGAGCGCGAGCGCAGCGGAAACCGCCTCCCGCGGGAGCTCTGCGCGCCCCAGCCGCGGCGCGGCTCCTACCTGTGGGGCGAGGGCGGCCGGCCGCGGGAACCTGCGCGGTGGCGGCGGATTCTTGGGGCTCGGGCGCAGCTGGCACCACTGGAGGCTGGGGAGGAGGGAAGGAAGGAGGGCCTGAGTGAGGACCGCGCCGTCTCCCGGAACTCGGCGCCGGGATTCGCGCTGGCCCGGCAGGGGTGGGGCGAGGCGGTGTCGGTCAGGATGCGTCGCGGCGCAAGCGGGCCGCCATCGCTGGGCAGGAGGTCTCAGGCCGCTGGGCCTCTCTCCTGGTCCCTATTGCTGATTCTCTCTTCTCCCAGAGTTTCAGAACTCAACTGCGTTAACCTAGGGAACGTTAACTAGCATTTTTATTATTATTTTCAGGTACTCTTGAGCCGCCAAGGGCCCAGACACTGTTGTAGGAGCTTTGCCTAGATTATCTTATCCTCGTCTATCGCAGCTGGTAGCCAGAATTGGTCTATTTTACAAGTAGGGGAGAAAAGCCAAAAAGTGTAGTAACTTGCCTGAGGTGACGCAATTAAGAAGTAGGAGCTTCGTTGATGTCATCCATAAGGTTTCTTCCAACTCCCTGGCGGTAGGTGTTATCACTAATTTACAAGCAAAGGAAACTGGAAACTGAGACTCAGAAAAGTGACGTAACCAGCCTAAGGTCACCCAGTCAAGAACGTAGGAGACTAGAATTTGTGTCTTGATGTCTGAAACTCAAGCTGGGTATGATTCAGAAATCTTAGTATAAAATAATAAACCAGGAGTAAAACATGGAAAATTTCCCATGCCACCCACGGAACTGTCCAAATAAAGCGATTTTGATGTCCACTTAGAACAAAGTCTTAAGAAAAAAAAAGAACCAGTTGTCATGTGGCTTGACTAGCAGCCATTTTGGAATATAGCTTTGAATATATGCCACCCTAACCTCATTACATAGTGTTGCTTTCTGCCAAAGCCAAAGGAAGCTATTGCCTCCACATACCCCAAAACTGTTAATAATGATGGCTTCTTTAAAGCACTTAGTGGATACTGCGCGGCCGAGACTGGCTGAGTTACATAATGTCTTACTGCACACGTGTAACTACATGAAGTGAAAAATATAATATTCCAGTCCAAAGTAGGGTAGGAGAAGTGAAATTATACTGTAGTCTGGAACTCTGTTTTCCTGTAACCTATAGTTGCTCAGCTCTCCCTGGACTACGTTTTTCCCTCTTGAGCACATCTTTTCCTAATGATAGAAGAGTCACACTGCCTTCACTCTTTCCTTGTTGACAGAAATGATTGATGTCTTTTGAATCCTATGATACTGACAGAATTTTACAGTTAAACACATGGCCCTCTGAGCAAGCAGAGTATTGCCTAAGAGGACTTTGGCAAGTGTAAGACAAGCATGTTACCAAAAGGCTGAATACCCTTTCCTCCCCTTATTTCTCAAGTTTTATTAGTCACAGATGATTTGATAAGTATTATACGCACAAGTAATGCACTCTTACAAGCTTGTCTTTAGAAATTATAACACTTTTGATTGGGAACCAGCAGGCTATAAAATTGCATCCCAAATTCGAAGTGTCATCATTAAAACATTTGGCAATAGGTTTTTCTATTAAGTATAATAAGAAATAAAATTATTTAAGTGCCCTCACAGTAATTGAATTTCTGCTTCCCTGAGCTAGAGGAATAAAATAGAAAAAGGCCATACGTTGTTTAGAGATAAACTTAAGCTATGGACTGTCAAATATAAGTTTTATATATAGTATGATTCTTTATGTGATTATTTCTATTGTCCTGAGAGATTTGCTGACGGTTGGTGGTTGTTTTTCCAAATCTTGCATATCTTCAGAGATGTCAAGAAAGAAACGACTATGGAATCCTGTTATAAATCCATCTGGATACATATTTGACATTTTTATCACACAAGTGGTATTCTAAATCCTCCTCAAGTTTTATCTTTTCTTCTCAGTATAAAAGTAATATATGCCCATTTTATAATTTTTACATTTATATTTTACAAAAATACAGGGTTTTGGAGACGACAGAAAATAATTTTTTAAATTAAAAGCACCTATATTTTCCCCCTCCACACATACCCATTATTAACATTTTGTTTTATTTCCTTTTTGTTTTCTATACATAAAGATTTGTTACAAAATTAAAGTAACACCACCTGTACAAACAATGTTGAATCCTGTTTATCTCACTGAATATTTATAAATTGAGTATTTTTTTACCATCGCTAAATTAAAAAAAAATTTAGTGGTTGAAGAATATTCTAATTATTTACTTATCTGCTCATCTATTGGTGGCTTTTAGAATGTTTCCAGACTTTCTGGAAGTTTTAAGTCATTCAGGAATGAACACTGAATACCCATCTTTGTTGAGAATAGGGACCTAAGAATGGAACTACTGGATCAATATTTATAAACATTTTTGAAACTCTGAGATGCTGCAAAAATACCTTCCAATATTAAGTATAATCTTGCTTATAATTTGGAAATGTGATGGACCAAAATCATATCTTGTTTTAATCAGCATTTCTTCAATAATCAATAACGATGAAAACTTTTTTCATGTTTATTATTTGTACAATTTACTGAGAATGATCTATTCATATCTATTGCCTGTTTTTTCCTATGTGATATTATTGCTGCTCTTGTTAATTTACATTAATGCTTTTAATAGAAACATTATTTATATATGTATTATCTATAGAATAAATAAAATTTACATACCAGTGTCCTCCCCCAGATTTTATCTTGTGGTATATTTTGTATGTACGCTGCTGTCCAGATCATCTAGGTCATTTTTGGATACCCAGCATCCGTCATCTCTTCTAATAATTCCATTTTCTTATAGAGAATTATCTCTACCCAAATGTGTATAGTCTCAGCAAAAGGATAATTTGAGGCAGCAATCTCCAAGACAAAAGGCAGATCCTTCCTCTCTATTCCCACCACCAGTTCATTTATGCTGTAGGTCAGGTGGACTGAATCCCAAGGAATGAGAGAGTGGGTAGTGTCTGGGGCTGGGCTCACTGGACAGAGGCAGTAGCAGCTTCAGCAGCAGCTTTACCCTGACCAGGGTGGCCCAGTCAGAGACGATTCCCCACTTCCTGATTTGTTTGTTTTTAACCTTATGGCACTTCCTTTGTCACTGTTGGTTCCAGTCTTGTCTCCCAGCCTTGCCTTGAGTCTTTGAGCCCCTGGGGGCCCTTTTCCTTCAGATAGCAAGAGTCTGCATCCATTGCTTGTCTCTTGATAACCCTCACTAACATAACTTGTGTGACTTCTATATCATTCCATCCACCTAACAGTCCCCTGATTAGCACTTCATTTATTCGTTATGAATCCTAATTAACTAATCACAGTACACATGCTACTCTGGAAACTCAGAGTATGAAGCAGGATATTTTATCCTCAGTCACCTGCTGACATAAATCATTTTAGCCATCATAACACTGATGGAATGAAAGATGAGAATAATGTGATTATCAAGGCTTAAAAAAAAAAAAAAGTGACAGTGGTTAGGACCAGAACTCTCAAGAGAGAACGAGGAACAGAGTGGATATTGCTAAGGTGTACAGAAGCATTGTAACTCTCGATCTTCATTTTAGCTTCCTGCGGACCATTCATCCATTTCATGATTTCTCCCAACAGCACTCAGTTTGTGGGCTGTCTACCATGTGACTCTTTAAAAAGGGGCCGCACTGATGCCTACAACTGGAGCTGAAACATCAGAGGTAATCTTCTCAGTTACCTTTAGCCAGTCCCTTTGAAGTGTTTTCATATCCAAAGACCCAAAAGGATCCAACTGCCCTAACTGTCAGTAGGTAAGTCTAAAACCTTGTTTAAAATATCTTTATATCTTCAATGTTTATGTATCTTTTAAAATTGTATTCATTTTCATGGATTTGTACATTTATAAAAGTAGCATGATTATTAAATGAGAAAACATGCAAAATCATTTAAAAGAGTGAATATTTGTTTAGCATGATACAATTGTATGTCAGTTGGTTGCTACAATTGTATTCAAGTAACTATAAAAGCAACTGTAATCAGTTCCCCCCAAATCCATAAATTGCACAGTAAAAAAATGATATCAAGGAAGTATTGCTTTGTGACTCCATAATAAAGAAAAACATGTTTTTCAAAGCTAACATGTTTTATACAAACATATCTATGTATTTTTAACTTTTAAACTTAACATCAAGTATAAAGTTTCATTCATTCATACATTATAAAAAACCACTATGTTGCAGGTACTGTTTTAGTAGCTGCAACATAGTGGGTTTTTATAATGTTAAGTTTAAAAGAAGGTACTACATGAATAAGACAAATGAAGCGTCTGCTTTTCTGTAGGACAGACTGAAATATGTAGGAGATAAAAGGTACTATGAAGAAATATAAACCAGGGTAAAGGAAAAGACAAGGGCTTCCAGAATGAGGTTGAGGGAAGCTGACAGAGAAAAGCCTTATCAGGCTTCTCTGATAAGGTGACACCAGAGCAGAAGAAAAGAAGCAAATCTTGCAGATGTCTGGAGGAAGAGCATCAACTTCATGGTTGTACAAAAGCCATGAAGTAGAAATATATTTGATATTTTCCAGGGAAGAGTAAGGAGGCAAAGGTGAATTGAGTGGCGTGAGCAGGGAGAAAAATGATAGAAAATGGAGTCAGAGGGGTGGCAGGGTGCAAGTTCCTAAGAGGAAGGGGTTTGAATTGAATGTTTTGTGTTTCACTTTATTGGAGTATAGTTGATTTACAATGTCATGTTAGTTTCAGGTGATGCATATATATATTCTACATATATTCAGATATATATATATATTCTTTTTCAGATTCTTTTCTCATATAGGCCATTACAGAGTACTAAGTAGAGTTCCCTGTGCTATACAGTAGGTCCTTGTTGCTTATCTATTTTATATATAGTAGTGTGTATATGTGGAATTTAATGTTGATTGATACGAAAATCTTGAGGCGGAAGAGGGACACAGTGCGACTTTTGTTTTAGAAGGAGCACACCTACTGCCATCTGGAGACTAGACTGCGTGGGGGTGAGGATAGAAGCATGAAGACCAAGGAGCAGTCCAAGGAAGGATGGACTGGAGTGAGAGTCATGGAGGTGTTGGAAGGGATCAGATTCTGCATCTTGGTGTAGATAGGAAAGAAACCAATATTCAGGAAAACCAAGGAAGGAAAACCAAATATTAAGGAGGAGGCTTACTCAACAAGGGCATTAGTTATTCCCTGACCATACAAAATTCCTGGGGAGATGAATTAGTGAAGGCATCAGTGGTGTCCAATTAGTAGCATTATTGCTGCATTTTTTTCAGTTTATTTTATTTTTTACAAAATTTTATTACAGTATAGTTGATTTCCAATGTTGTGTTAGTGTCAGGTGTACAGAAAAGTGATTCAGTTATTAATATATTCATTCTTTTTCATATTATTTACCCATACAGGTTATTACAGAATATTGAGTAGAGTTCTCTGTACTGTTGCATTTTTTATCTTCACTTGGGCAAATGCCCTATTTGTTTATGAAATGTAAGTTTGATTTATTGCAGTTCTGCCCTGTGGAACTCAGTTCTACCACCCTTTAGACCAGTTCCTACACCATACATATTCCCATTTCAAAATTAAAGACAGATTTCTTTCCCATCAAGTTTTGACTCAGCCTTTGCCCAAATAAACATGCAACAAATCCAGCTTTTCACATCATAAGTTCAGTGCTGGTTGAAATCAGATATTGTACCTATAGTCTCAAAAGCATCTAGCTTCAGACTCTATTACACATTAGCCTTCTTTGCATTTTCCAATTTAAATGTTTCTACAAACATTTGTTTGGTTTTACACTTTCTTAGTTCAGTTTAGATTTAGAAATTTATGTTTGTTATACCAGCAAATGTTTTTACTTAGAATAAAAGAATAGAAATAGAAGGACATATTATAAAAGGTTTCTTTAATGATAATAGAGTGGCAAAACTTCCCAGGATGAGAGCCACTTCGGTCCCTGCCTGTGTGCCTTCTAATCTTTTAGAACCTCCAGAGAATTATGGAAGTGTTTTCTTGGCAAACATTTGCTAACAGCTAAGGGGTTTGGAAAACATTATCATTTGCCTGCATCACTTTTTATTTTCCAGTAGAAATGTAATCATATGGACATTCACACTAAATTGTTGCTGATGTAGGTTTTCACACTTGTATAATCTGTCGCACTAAAGGTGCACTTTCAAATTCATGCCTTAGGGCTTCCCTGGTGGCGCAGTGGTTGAGAGTCCGCCTGCTGATGCAGGGGATGCGGGTTCGTGGCCCGGTCTGGGAGGATCCCACATGACACGGGGCGGCTGGGCCCGTGCGGCTGGGCCCGTGCGGCTGGGCCCGTGAGCCATGGCCGCTGAGCCTGCGCGTCCGGAGCCTGTGCTCCGCAGTAGGAGGGGCCACGGCAGTGAAAGGCCCGCGTACGGCAAAAAAAAAAAAAAAAAAAAATCCATGCCTTAGTCTAGTTTGTAAGCCTGTAGAGACTGTCCTACCCTCACACCCAGATACAGCAAAAGCATCTCTCAGAAACCTCTCAGCTCGCAGCTTCAGTTGAGCTCTGGGTGTTTCCAGGATGCAGAACCCTCTGCAAGAACAAAGTGGAAAAAAAAGAAAAAATATATATTTTACACATATATACATACATATATTATTTCTTTAGTGGGACAATCTATTTGACTTACATGCTCACTTTGAATTATAGACCCTCTGCCCAAAGATGTGACTTCATTATCCTTTTAACAACAAAAATTCAGGGATCAAATTTCAGAATTATCAGTCCTTAACCTTACAATGAAAAAGACCCCGACATATCATCAAAAATACTTTTCAATTCTTTACTCATCTTATATTCACCACCGCACACGCACATGTCCACAAGCTCCAAAACCCTTAGGACCAGATGAATTTAGGATATTCAGAATTTTATGAATTTTGGAGAATTATATATTATATAATTATGTTATATTATAATCATATATAATAGCCCCAGTGAGGCTTGGGGCAGCACCCCATAATTAAATACCCTCATATTTCTGCAGCAAAAGACATGAATAGACACACTGGATGGAAAAATAAAAACTGTAAATAGCCTCGAATCAATTCAGGTCCGATTTTCCTGTGCAGTGAGTTCGGAAGAAAACTTGGTTTTCAGAACTTTTTGGATTTTAGAATTTTGGATAGGGCATCACAGACCTGAATTAAAACAGAATGGAGTAGACCCTGGAGACAAGGAAGAACACTTTAAAACCCTTTTCCCTACCCCCTCCCAATTCATTCAATATCTTAGAGCACAATGTTTTTTTTTGCCAACTAATCAGATTCATTGTATTTTTATGTTTTTAACATCTGTATTTAGCAAATAGATTCAAAACCCATTTGAAAGTCATTTTGGGGAAGATTTTTTAATTGAATAAAAAATCTCTATTTCCAAGCTTTTTAAGGGGGACAGATATGAGAATTTTTATAGATGACACATATTTTCCAAAGTCAATCAGTTACGAAGGAAGCACTTCCAAAGGTCTGCTGTCATTATGCCCTTCACCATGGCCCGAGTTTCCTTCAAAAGCAGAAACTCTCCCACTTGTTATTAAAGTGACACTTCTATTATGAAGACAGTATTAATTTTAAATTCTGTTTTACTGTCACAGAATTGATAGACACTTGTTATAGAAAAGACAGAGTGTGAAACACTAATGTTTTTGGAAAATAAAGTGTGTCACTCCTTTAACGTACTCAGCCATGATAAAACCAGTAACCTTGTCTGCGATACAAAATGTTTACATCATTACTCATCATCTCTACTAAGAACAGTGAATAGTTTGCTATAGTCTAAAGGTCTTATTTTTATACCATTATCTATGTCAGTAGATATAGTATCTATATTTATAGCAATTTGCACACTTTTAGCTTCACCTTATTAGCTGCAAGAACTTCTTGCCTCTGAATGATGCAATGAATAAATTTATTTTAAAGCTGTCTGCATTTTTATCCCAGAATCCAAATTTTATTCCAGCCAAAGCAACTCTTCCATCAGTGGTGACATTGTCACAATTTTTCCATAAAACATTGTTTTTGTTATGGAATTCATATATGCTGATAATATATTTTGTCCTTCAGTACATCTTTGCTTTATTCGGTAGCTTTCAGCCCTATAAGAGCAACACATCCTTTTTATTGTTGTAACATCCTCTTTATTATCTTGAAGTGGAATTAATTCATAATTTCACAAAATACAAATATGTATTGAAAATAAAGGAGAAATAAGAGAAAGTAAATTATAAAAGAGTAGAGTATCTCTCAACATGTAAAATTCTCAAACAAACCATACTGGAAGACATAATAAGAGGGATAGATGTTTTTATTCCCTATAATGAATATAGGTCTTTTAAAAGACAAATTTCCACCTAAGTATTGTCTACATCATTGTTTCTCAAATTTCAATGTGCACACAAGTCACCTGTGGCTTGTGTTAAAATGTGGATTCTGATTTCACATGTCTGGAGTGGGCATTTCTAGCAAGCTTGTGATTCTGAAGCTGCTGGTCTACCTAAAGCTGGACACTGAGTAGAGAGGGTCAACACATTTCTTTATATTGATATTTGAATGTGACAGTTAAATTGTCAGCTGATAAAGGTGTTGCCACCAGTGACTTAATTTTCCAGATACCTTCAAATCAATTCAGGTCAGGTTTTGCTGCCAAGTGAGTTATGAACAATCTGTTCGTGATTGTTGAATGAACAAGAATTGTTTGTGAACAGCTCTTAGCAAAGTTCCAAAGAACAATTTTCCCTCAATGTACACTAGTTACATTCTCCAAAAATGCAGTCTATATGAAAAATATACAAACAATATTATGAACTTCTACGTAACACAGAGTTGGTTCTAGGCTCAGATACTCAGCAGAGTTTTTTACTTACATGAGTGTCCAATAAGACCTTTGGAGGTTGTGTGGGATCAGGGACAATTGTTCAGTGTACAAGACCATTCCATGAATAACAGATCTCTAGCATCGCTGGCCTCCACTCACTAAATGCCCGTAAGTGCCCCCCAGTCACTGTGTTGGTCAAGAATACACCCCATTTCCAAAATGTTCCAGTGGGACAGTATAACCTCTGCTGATTGCCACTGCTTAAGTGAAACAGGAAAATTACTTCTAGTATTTAATTAAAGCAGAATCCAACATAAGCCCAGACACTGTAGAAATATTCATTCTTTCCTCCAACTGTATAGAAAGGCTCCCATGCTGAAAACTTGTTCTAACACTTGTTTCTTCAATTCTTCCACAATATGATTTATGCATCTTCCACAATTATTTGCTGACATTTGGTTGCCATATTTTTTTCCTCACATTATTTCCACACAAGAAAAACTTGAGGAAGGATGCCTGTGTCTACCAAAATATTTTATTAAGACTTAACTCCCTTCTTATTTTTAAAAATAAAAATAAATAAAAATGTAATATTTTCTCCCTGCTTTGCAGGGAATTGTAAGAGTAGTTATTTCCTCTGAGTTGTACAGTTTAATATTTGCTCTTAGAGTAAATCAATTAGATTTCAATAAAAATTTTTTTAATTAAATTAAAAATATAAATATATTTAGCCCAAAACAATTTGCTCTTAGAAATTCTGATTTGCAGGCACTAAACAGAAATAAATCCTAATCAGAGTGTGTCTTACATTATTCTTTTGGTTGGTCACTATAAAACGATTTCTACAGACTTGAACCCTATGAAAATATATTGATTAATATATAACATATACAGGAACTTCCCTGGTGGTCCGGTGGTTAAGAATCCACCTTCCAATGCAGGGGACACGGGTTCGATCCCTGGTTAGGGAGCTAAGATCCCACATGCGGGATGGGGGGTGACAACTAAGCCCGTGGGTTTTGGACCCCGTGCACCACAACTAGAGAGAAGCCCACACGCTGCTAGGAAAGATCCTGCATGCCACAGCTAAGACCCAACGCAGCCAAATAAATAAATAAATAAATATTTAAATATACATATATATATGACATACACAAACTAAGGAATCTTTTCTCATAACTTTATTTACAAATCCAGAACTTAACAAATCTGTTAGGCTAGCACTTATGAAAGATCGATTTTTTTTTGTTTTTTTAATATTTATTTATTTTGGCTGCTTCGGGTTTTAGTTGTGGCATGCGAGATCTTCGTTGCAGCACGTGGGATCTTTTTTTGCGGACTTCTTAGTTGCAGCATGCAGGCTTCTTAGTTGCAGCATGCAGACTCTTAGTTGCGGCATGCATGCAGGATCTAGTTCCCTGACCATGGATCGAACCCAGGCCACCTGCATTGGGAGTGCGGAGTCTCACCCACTGGACCACCAGGGAAGTCCCAAGAAAGATTGACTTTTGTAATGAATATTGAAACGCAGTTGAGGTTCAATAGCTGTAAATGAGGAATATGTTACTTTCTTTTTTATCCCTTTTGGGTATTGTTTTCATGCAATTTAGCTAACTGTAGACCAATTACTGCATATGAATAGTAAGCAATGTAATTTTATAGTTTTACACAAATTACATGTGTATCACCAAAATTTTGTATATACACATTGAAGACAAAATGAACGAGTTAAAATATGTACAAAGAAATAGAGGAATAGAAAGGCTAAATCTTCAGTTTTCTAAATTGAGAAATCATACACTTGTAGGAAGTAGATGAGCCAAAAGGAGGGGATGAGGAAAAAAGAAGACAAAGATTTAAAAAGTGACAATTGTTTTAGGAATAAAGCATATAGATGGTGTAGGGTTTTCCTGTCACAGATGATGGAACTGTGGCCCACAGGCAAGACAGAATGGCGACATCACTGCAGTTCTCGTTCTGGTAAAAGGATGTCGCCATTCTGCCTTGCTTGTGGGCCACAGTTCCGTCAGCTGTGACAGGAAAACAAACTTTCACAATTTCTTTGCAATAAAAGAGATCTGCTATTCAGGATTTAATTTTGACCCACAGGAGCTGGTTGGTAACATAGGAATGAGGAAAATCTTGACAGAAAATGTCTAGTGTCTATTTTTTTCAATTTTTTAAATATGAAATACATGTAACATCAAATTTACCATCTTAACTGTTTTTAAGTGTACAGTTCAGTGGCATTAAATACATTCATGTGGTTGTGCAACCACCACCCCCATCCATACAAATAACTCTTTTCATCTTGCAAACCTGAAAATCTACACCTATTAAACAATAACTCTCCTTTCTTTCCTTCCCCCAGCCTCTGGCAACCACCATTTCATTTTCTGACTTTATGATTTTTGACTGCTCTACGTACTTTATGTAAGTGGAATCACACCGCATTTTGTCTTTTTGTGTTTGGCTTATTTCACTTAACATAATGTTCTCTAGGTTCATCCATATTGTAGCATATTGCAGAATTTCCTTCCTATTTAAGATGGAATAATATTCCACTATATGTAAATACCACATTTTGCTTATCCATTCATCAGTCAATGAACCCTTGGATTGCTCCACATTTTAATAATGCTGCTATGAACATGGCTGTACAAATATCTCTTTGAGACCCTTTTTCCAATTCTCTTGGGTATATACTCAGAAGTGGAATTTCTAGATCATATGATAATTCTGTTTTTAATTTTTTGAGGAAATCATAATGTTTTCCACATTGGCTATTCTATTTTACATTCCCACCAACAGTGCACAGGGTTTCAGTCCCTCCACATCCTCACCAACACTTGTTATTTTCTGTTTTTTCGAAAGTAGCCATCCTAATGGTTGTGGGTTGCTATCTGGTTGTAGTTTTGTTTTTCATTTTCCTAATGATTAGTGATGTTGAGCATCTTTCCATGTGCTTATTGGCCATTTGCATATCTTCTTTGGAGAAATGTTTGTTGAAGTTCTTTGTTTATGTTTGAATTGGGTTTGTTGTTTGTTGTTGTTATTGTGGAGTTTTAGAAGTCCTCTCTATAGTCTGGATATTATTCCCTGATCAAATATATAATTTGCAAATAATTTCTCCCATTCTGTGGGTTGCCTTTTTACTCTGTGGATAGTGTCTTTCAATGCATTATTATTTTTTTAATTTTCAGGAAGTCCAATTTGTCTACTTTTTCATTTGTTACCTGCGCCTTTAGTGTTATATCTAAGAAATCATTGCCAAATCCTATATTATGAAGATTTTGTCTTATTTATTCTCCCAAGAGTTTCTTTTTTTTTTTAAGATTCTATACTTTAATTTATTTTTTATTTATTTATTTTTGGCTGCATTGGGTCTTCTTTGCTACACGCGAGCTTTCTCTAGTTGCGGCGAGCGGGGGCTACTCTTCATTGTGGTGCACAGGCCTCTCACTGCGGTGGCCTCTCTTATTGCGGAGCACGGGCCCTAAGCACACAGGCTTCAGTAGTTGTGGCACGTGGGCTTAGTAGTTGTGGCTCGCAGGCTGTAGAGTGCAGGCTCAGTAGTTGTGGCGCACAGGCTTAGTTGCTCCGCGGCATGTGGGACCTTCCTGGACCAGGGCTCGAACCCGTTTCCCCTGCATTGGCAGGTGGATTCTTAACCGACGGCACCACCAGGGGAGCCCTCCCAAGAGTTTCATTGTTTTAGGTCATAAATTAGGTCCTTGATCCACTTTGAATTCATTTTTGTTTATGATGTTACATAAGGGTCCAACTTCATTCTTTAGCATGTGGATATCCAGTTGTCCCAGCACCGTTTTTTGAAGAGATTGTCCTTTCCCCATTAAATGGTCTTGGCATCCTTTTCAAAACTCATTTGACCATATATGTAAGGTTTATTTCTGGACTGTCCATTCTATTCCATTGGTGCATATGTCTATCTGTGTGCCAATACCACGCTTGATTTTGGTTATTGTAGCTCTTAATAGTAAGCTTTGAAATCAGGAAGCGTGAGTCCTCCAGTTTTGTTCTTCTCTTTCAGTATTGTTTTGGCTGTTTAGGGTCCCTTGAGATTCCATATGAATTTTAGGATTGGTTCTTCTATTTCTGGAAAAAAATCATTATTGGGATTTTTTTTTTTTTTTTCAGTATGCGGGCCTCTCACTGCCATGGCCTCTCCCATTGCGGAGCACAGGCTCCGGACGTGCAGGCCCAGTGGCCATGGCCCACGGGCCCAGCCGCTCCACAGCATGCGGGACGCTCCCGGACCAGGGCACGAACCCATGTCCCCTGCATCGGCAGGCGGACTCCCAACCACTGCGCCACCAGGGAAGCCCCATTATTGGGATTTTGATAGAGATTGCATTGAATCACATTGGGTAGTACTGACATTTTAATAATGTTAAGTCTTCTAATCCATGAACATGGGATGTCTTTCCATTTATTTATGTCTTCTTTAATTTTTTTCAGCAACTTTTTTTATAATTTTTTTTTTTGGCCATGCTTTGTAGCTCACAGGATCTTTAGTTCCCTGAACAGGGATTGAACCTGGGCCACAGCAGTGAGAGTGCTGAGTCTTAACCACTGGACCACCAGGGAATTCCCATCAGCAACGTTTAATAGTTTTCACTGCACATATCTCTCACCTCCTTGGATAAGCTAATTACTAAGTATTTTATTATTTTTGATGTTATTGTATGTGGAATTGTTTTCTTAATTTTCTTTTGACATTGTTCATGTATAGAAATGCAGCTTATTTTTTATGCTAAAAAGGTACACTTTATTTTTTTTAATTTTTGTTTTATATTGTGCTATAGTTGATTTAAAATGTTGTGTTAGTTTCAGGTGTACAGCAAAGTGATTCAGTTATATATACGCATATGTCTATTCTTTATCAAACTCTTTTCCCATTGTTATTACAGAATATCGAGCAAAAGGACCTATACAGCAAGTCCTTGTTGGTTATCTATTTTAAATATAGTAGTATGTATATGTCAATCCCAAATTCCCAATTTATCCCTCCTCCCACCCCACCTTTCCCCTTTGGGAACCATAAGTTTGTTTTCTATGTCTGTGAGTCTGTTTCTGTTTTGTAAATAAGTTCATTTGTATCATTTTTTTTAGATTCGTCATATAAGTGATATCATATGATATTTGTCTTTCTCTCTCTGACTTACTTCTTAGTATGATAATTTCCAGGTCAATCCATGTTGCTGCTGATGGGAAATGCAATTTATTTTTGTGTGTTGACTTTGTACCCTATAACTTTGGTAAATACATTTATTAGTTCTAACAACTATTTTGTGGAGTCTTTAGGGTTTTCTACACATAAGATTATATCATCTGCAAACAGAGATAATTTTACTTCTTCCTTTCCAACTTGTATGCGTTTTATTTCTTTTTCTTATCCAATTGCTCTGGCTAAAATTTCCAGTACTATGTTAAATAGAAGTGGTGAAAGTGGGCATCCTTGCCTTGTTCCTAATCTTAGAGGAAAAGCTTTCAGTCTTTCACCATTGTGTATGATGTTTGCTGTTTCACATATGAAACATAGCTTTTCATATACAGCTGACACTTGAACAACATGGGTTTGAACTGTGTGGGTCCACTTATACACACATTTTTTCCCAATAAATACATACTATGATACTACACGATTCACAGTTGGTTGAATCCACGTGTACAGAACTGCGGATGCCGAGGGTCGACTGTAAAGTTATGCACAGATTTTCAACTGTGCAGGGGGTTGGTGCCCCTAACCCCCTTGCTGTTCAAGAGTCAAGTGTATAGTTTTTCTTTTGTTGAGGTAGTTTCCTTCTATTCCTATGTTGTTGTGTTTTTATGATGAAAGGGTGTCGAATTATGTCAAATGTTTTTCTGCATCAGTTGAGATGATTAAGTTGGGTTTTTCCCTTATTTTATTGATGTAGTGTATTACATTGATCGAACAATCCTTGCATTCCAGGAATAAATCCCACTTGGTCATGGTGTATAATCCTTTTAATATGCTATTGAATTCTGTTTGCTAGTATTTTGTTAAAGATTTTTGCATAAATGTTCATATGGGATATTGGTCTGTAGTTTCTTTTTCTTGTAATGCCTTTGTCTGGCTTTGGTATCAGATTTATGCTGGCCTCATAGAATGAGTTAGGAAGTGTTTCTTCTTCTTCAGTTTTTTGGAAAAGTTTGGGAAGGATTGGTATTAGCTCTTCTTTAAATGTTTGGTAGAATTCACCAGTGAAGCCATCAGGTCCAGGACTTTTCTTTTTGGGGAGATTTTTGATTACTGATTCAATCTTCTTATTAGTCTTGGATCTATTCAGATTTTCTATTTCTTCGTGATTTAGTCTTGGTAGGTTTTGTGTTTCTAGGAATTTGTCCACTTCATCTAGGTTATCCAATTTTTTGACATGCAATTGTTCTTAGTGCTCTCTTATCTCTGTAGAATCAATAGTAATGTCCCCACTTGCATCTCTAATTAGGTAATTTGAGTCTTCCTCTTTTTTTCTTAATCCAGCTAAAGTTTTGTCAATTTTGTTGATCTTTTCAAAGAAGCAACAATTAGTTTCATTGATTTTATCTATTGTTCTTTTATTCTCTATTTCACTTATCTCTGCTCTAATCTTCATTTCTCTCCTTCTGCTGGCTTTGGGTTTATTTTGTTATTTACTATTTCCTTAGATTTTAAAGTTATGTTGTTGATTTGAGATCAGAAATTGTCTACTTTTTTCTTAGCATTTACAGTAGCCAAAAATGAGAACCCTGAGCCTACTCACACACAAACTCTAAACATTAGAAAAGCAGATTTCAAAAAATATTTAGAGAAATTTTGACATGATTGCATAACAAGAGACTCTTCAAGGAATGTTCCTGGAGTTTCCTAGCCCTCTAAAGCATAGATAGAAAAGATAGAAAGAGAGAACCAAAACCAAAAGAGTAAAGAATTTTGTTAAAAGGGCTCAAGCCCTGATTAAGTGGAGACTCATGACGAATACTAAGCTGAACTTTAAAAGGCTATTTTATAGGGACTTCCCTGGTGATGCAGTGTTTAAGAATCCTCCTGCCAATGCAGGGGACACAGGTTCGATCCCTGGTCTGGGAAGGTCCCACATGCCACAGAGCAACTAAGCCCGTGTGCCACAACAACTGAGCCTGCACTCTAGAGCCCACAAGCCACAACCACTGAGCCCACGCGCTGCAACTACTGAGCCTGCATGCTGCAACTACTGAAGCCCACGTGCCTAGAGCTTATGCTCCACAACAAGAGAAGCCACCGCAATGAGAAGCCCGCGCACACTGCAACGAAGGGTAGCCCCCACTCGCCGCCACTAGAGAAAGTCTGTGCACAGCAACGAAGACCCAATGCAGCCAAAAAAAAAGAAAGACTATCTTATAAAGCAATGGTTGGAACATGAAATAGGAGGAAGAAGAGATGAAGCCAGTAGAGATGCAAAAAGAAAGCAGAAGTATTTAATTTCCATTTTAGCCTGTCTTTATCTAAGGGAGTAACTTTCAAGCTAAAAAATTGAGAACAACCACAAGGGTTAAGGCTAAGGTAAGTGAAGAATCAGATAGGAAGAGAACTCTTAGCTCCTCCTAAGTTTTGGATTCTAAACACAGATGCTTGACATTCCAGTTCACTAAAAACATTGTAGATGCAATTGCAGAATCTGTGCTTGGTAACATTTGCAGAGTCATGGAGAAGATGAAAATCACCAGAACACTGGAAAATAAAAACTGATATCCAAGTTTTCAGCAAGAAAGAAAATGTAACTCAACAAAGAAAGTGTACTTTGGCGTACTGATTGTACTTGATATTATAGATTTGGGTCCCATCTAAGTCCACTAATTCCTCTTAACCATTTTAGAATATCTGCAACTGGCCCATACAAATAATATTTCTACTAGTTTAACAAATATTTATTAAGGGCTGCCTTTTATTTTTAACCTTGTAACTTTTGCATGTAATCCATACTCATAAACAGGAGGGCCACAAACATTTTTAAACTGCAGATGAAATCATTTCAAAGAGTTGTTGTCAAAAAGAGGGATAAGTTTTTATTATGTGAACATGGTTCCCCAATCCCACAGTGGCCTCCTTCCATCAGGCTGCACTGAATAGAGTAGCATTACAGGAGTGCAAGACACATGATATTGTTCTGTGAGTATTTCAGGATGAGAAGTTTGTTTAGAGGGCAACAGAGCACCATAAGAAGGCCCCAGAGGTAGGTTTAGTGTTGGAGCTAATGAGGCAAAAAAGATAAAACACAGCACACCAGAGTATGAATAACCAGTACATTTGCAGTTGGGGAGCTGGCCAAGGGTACAGGAGAGATTGGCAGGGTTGGAGTTAATTGGCTTGAAGTGTTAATAGCTCTCTTATGTAGAGCTATTTCCATGCAGGTGCAAACTGTTGCTCCTGATGGTATCTTAGGCCTGTGGTTGCTAGCAGATGGTAGTAGACTTTGTCAAATGTTTCAAATGTTACAAGAACAAAATTGATCAAGGTGTGAATGTGCCTAGTCAACTTCCTTACCTTTGTGACTTGTAATTAGGAAAATGAGTAGGAAGGAACCAGGCAGGAGAGATAGATATAAAAGAAGAGAGGACTCAGACAGAGAGGCTAAGCTATCTACAAAATGAAGATCTAGGAGACAGTGGGGAAGAGAGAGGAAGAAAACTTGTGTGGGAAATGGAGTAGAGGGAAAGTGTCAGAGCACGGAGCCAAGAGGAGGATCCGGTGCGGCTGCACGAAAGGGCTTGAGCTCTGTGTTGCTGGGGGTATGAATTGGAACCCTTTTTATGGTCTTTGTGATATACAAATATCAGAAATCTTCTAAAATTACTCTTTGTTGTTGTTGGACTGTAATTCTTTTTTTTTTTTGCGGTACGCGGGCCTCTCACTGTTGTGGCCTCTCCCGTTGCGGAGCACAGGCTCCGGACGCGCAGGCTCAGCGGCCATGGCTCACGGGCCCAGCCGCTCCGTGGCATGTCGGATCTTCCCGGACCGGGGCACGAACCCGTGTTCCCTGCATCAGCAGGCGGACTCTCAACCACTGCGCCACCAGGGAAGCCCTGGACTGCCATTCTTTAACAATGACTGTGTGAATTGAGCTACATAGAACCCTAAGATTTATTAGGGTTTCATAATTTTGATGAAAAGGTTACTGAAGTGGGAATTCCAGAGATAGCGAAGGGAAGACATAGTTAGACCTATATATTTTTTTTTTACTCCATGCAGGAATTAATAAGGCTGTTCAGTGACCTCAGGGCAATGGACCTCTAAAGAGATGATTTCCCAATATTTGAGAAAAGGGTTTGCTTGTAATTGGGGGGCACATAAAAGAAGACAAACAGAAAAATGAGCTACACAGTCAGTTTGCAAAAGAAACTTAAAGATGGCAAATAAATAAATGAAAAAGTATTTAACCTCGCTGGACGTTTTAAAATATAAAAATAAAGCACAGTAAGATATCGGAGCTCGTGTGCACCCGAGGAGGAAAAACTGTATGGAACAAAACAGCGCTCCAGCTCAGTGCTGTCTGAGCAGATGTTGAGCTGCCAAGGGATGGGAGGGCTGAGGGCACCGGGACTCAGAACAGTGGGGAGGTTGGCCTTCAGCGGTGGAGCCTTGGAAGCGGGGGGTGAGAAGGGCTTCAGTAGATTTCTAGCTGTAGGGATGGTAGCAGCACCTCAGTGTGGCAGAGACCAGGCAGCTGCAATGGCAGAGCCTTGGGCTGACAAGTACCCAGAGGTATAGAGGTGTAAGTGTACAGTACAGCTATAGATAAATACACATGTATATGATGATATATGTATACATGTTGAAGGGGGTTTTTTGGAGGGCAGTTGGCAACGGTTTTACTTGGGCCTCAAATTCATTCAACACAGATAGGGCTTTGGGCTGATGAAATCTGAGTTACCTGTTCCTCCAATATCATTTGGGCCATTGAAGAGAGAGGACTGTGTCACGTGTGAAAAAGCCTTGGCCACAGAGGGGTATAACTTGCAAGACAATTGGCCACTACCAACTGGTGGCTTCCACTGGGCATCGGCGAGAACACCTGGGCACTGACTTGGCACCCAGGTGGCTCCCTGGTGCAGATGAGCGGCTGGGGCCGTGTCCTCTTGAACTCCGGCTGCTCCTGACAATGTAAGTCCAAGTCTACACCTCAGTCGTCCTTGACTTACTCTGACCTGTTTCAAGAGTAATCACTCTACAAGTATGCACGCAGACATTTCTGTTTAAGAGTTAGTCTTGCAGCGTTTGATCTTAAAGGTCAAAATTCTCTTACCCTTTTTTTTCCAGGTTTTGTTGTACCCATATACTCTTAAAGTGCCAGGTGACTATTATCCAGTTACTTGATCTGGGGGATGGGAAGGCACAGAGTGAATGTCAGAGGGGATTGAATAAGGTATGTGCATGGAGAGGAGGGAGAGAGAGGAGTGGACACGGAAGGAGCAAGCTGAAAGGAAGTTACCAAACTGTTTACAGTGGTAGGTGGTGAGATTTCATATGGCTTTGTTTTCTTCTTTATGCATTTATTTTAAAACCCTGTTTACAGGGGGCTTCCCTGGTGGCACAGTGGTTGAGAGTCCCCCTGCCGATGCAGGGGACGCGGGTTTGTGTCCCGGTCCGGGAGGATACCACATGCCGTGGAGTGGCTGGGCCCGTGAGCCATGGCCGCTGAGCCTGTGCTCCACAACGGGAGAGGCCACAACAGTGAGAGGCCCGCGTACCGCAAAACAAACAAACAAACAGAAAAAACAAAAAAAAAACCAAACCCTGTTTACAAAGAGCCTCTTATTACTTTTATAAGCAGAAAACTACTCATGAATATTATTTTGCTCAGATGAGGAAGTTCAGATGAGCCAGCAAGGGTTTCCTCAGAATTAGTTATCATAAACAAGCCTGATGTAATATTTGGCTAGAGCTACTGGTAAATTAGGAGAATACATATACATGGTATTTCTGATTATTTTATTATGTGGAACCAAAACTGATTGAATAATCACTCCCCAAAAGTGTTTCTAGTAATGTGTGATTATCAGCGTGGAACAAGACCTTTAGCAGATTGCCGCAGGATTCCAGGTAGCTTCATCTAAATAAAGTAGATGGCAGTAACAAATTTGTCTTTATTAAGTTTGCAGAGGGAAACTGAGGGAAAATATCAGAATCAAGATTCACACTGATTTCAGTAGAATAGGAGAGTGGGTGAACATTACCAAGAAATTAAGGAGCGATAAGTGTCCAGTTCGACAAATCAGTGCTGTATATATGGCATGGGAGATGCCTGAAGAGCTGGTACAGTAACACACCTGAGAGCTTCAGCTGACTGCAAGCTCAGTAAGACCTAAGAGTGCTGCCTGCCTGGCCCAAAGCTACCATGATGTTAGGCAGTGTTAATAAAAATGTCACATGTGGAACAGGTAGACAGTATTCCCTCATTCTCTAATTAGATGACAACCCTTTTTACTTGTATATTTGTGCTCTAATTGGCCCAGTTTCATTGAATGGGGGAGGGTGGGGGAAGAAGAGATGTTCCTCATCCCAGAGAATTTGGGAGACATTCTTCAGTGCCAGGTGAGCAATGCTATGACTGCTGGTGTCTTTGAAGTTCACACACTTCTTCAGACCCAATACTTAGATCAGCTAAAGACTAAATACGCAATTTCCCTAACTTGCAATTTCCTCCTCTATGAGAGTATTGGTGAAAAAATATTGCATAAGGACTTTCAAAAATCGTTAGCACTAAACTTATTTCTGAAGTCCAGGCCACAGTTGAATTTAAGATTGATGGATAGGGACTTCCCTGGCAGTCCATTGGTTAAGACTTCACCTTCCAATGCAGGGGTGCAGGTTCAATTCCTGGTCAGGGAGCTAAGATCCCACATGCCTCGGGGCTGAAAAACCAAAACATAAAACAGAAACGATATTGTAACAAATTCAATAAAGAGTTTAAAAATGGTCCACATTAAAAAAAAATCTTAAAAAAAAAAAAGATTGATGGATAGAAAAAGTTTTTCTCCTTTCATTTACTAAAACCATAAACTTAGATTTGGTCCTAGGCAGAGAAGCTGTTTTTTGCAATGACATGTCCTATAAGAGGAGCTTATTGGCTGGCTTGATTGATATCGATTGTCTGTTTGCAAATAGTCTTTAAGCTGGCATCTAGATATGCCCTGATTTAGTCATCTTGTTATGAAATTTGCAGTGTATTTAGCTATGAATAATTATAACCAAGTAGATAATAAACTTCTTACAGACAGGAAACATGTACCTTTTAGAATTTTCATTTCCAGTCCTTTTCTTTCATCCTTTTAAAATTTCTTTCTTTCTCTCTTCTTTTCCTTCTTTCCTCCTCCCTCCCTCCCCCCACCTCCTTCCTTCCTCTTCCCACCCTCCCGCCATCCCTTTCCTCCTATCTTTCTGTAGCTAAGCACCAAGCAGTTGGTGACTGACAGTGAGAGCCCCAATCTTTATATAACTGAGGGCCCCCAGGCCAGCCTAAACTGCTGCAAATTCAGACAAACCTAGGGAGGTTCCAGGGCCAGCTGTACGTGTATGAGGCTGTGGACTCCCCTGGGGAAGAAGACTCACAAGGAAGGAGAGTCAAGGCCAGAGGCCTGGTCCAAAGATAATGGACTAGATCATACTGCAGCTATCTGCCAAGGACATGCAGCAGCTGGAGCATCACCTCAGCTGCTGGATGAAGGCACAGGGCACAGGGCCGCCTAGAGGCAGCTGGAGGAAATGAATGGAGGAGCCTCTGCTGCAAGAATAGCAGACTCCCAGAGGGAGACAGGAAACATTCTGCTGCAGAATTGGGGCAGAGTCCTACAATTCTACAGGCAGGAGTAAAGTCACAGGAAAACAGTGTTGCCCAGGGATTCAGTGTTTTGAAGTATTTTGAAAAAAATCTGAAGAGGAAACCGATGCACTTCAAAGAGCATCTTTATCATTCATCATGAGGAAGTGCCGATAAAAGGTAACTCACCTGTGCTATAGAGTGTCCTCTGTTTAAAAACACCACATTTATCACATCAGGGAGAAACTACTGATTGCTCATTCCAAAGTTACTTTGATGTGGGTATTCAAAAGGAAGGCTTTTGCTCACTGAAAGTGCACCCCCAAAATGTTGCAAACCTCTCCTTTAAGGAAATAGAGCACAAGGTTTGTCTAACTGAAATAATTACATTTTAAAAAGCATAATTAAATCTATGTTGTAAATACTTCTTTTATTTGACGCAAGTGTACGTGCTCTTTGAAATGTCTTTCTTATAATTACTGTCTTCTCTAACCAAGAATTAACAAGAAATAAGTAAGCAGATTGGGGGGAAATTTTTATTTCTATTATTATTATTAAAACACATAAAATGAATTCTTCAAGTGTGTGTGAGCTTAGCTGGCATTAAGCAAACATCTCTAGGCTTTAATAATGCTAGACTTTAATAAGCTTTTTAGTAGCACCTTGTAATAATGCGATCCCCACATTTTCTGATTTGTGAATATCACAGCTGTACGTCAGCTTACACATCCCCAGGCTGCAGCTCAGGCCAGCTCTGTCCCTACTGTGAGCATTAAAAGCCTATGCTTTATCATTGGCCTAAAAATGCATATAATTGGATTCTATAATGTTTTCTAGATTTTTTTTTCTTTTTGCTATATCAAGAAGGAGGAAAAAATGTAAATTGCATGTGGCCTGAAATGGACCTCTTCTGAGGATCGCGACTTGCGTTAACTGTGCATAGCCTTGCCTCTGGTACACAGCACGTGTGCCCATTTCAATATTTACAAAATGTATTATTAGGAAACATAGAATAATAAAACATGAAATGAGGCCAAAAGGTAGGAATTTAACGTAGAATAATAAAACATGAAATGAGGCCAAAAGGTTGGAATTTAGCTTTTATTTTGCTTTAGATAGAGAGATTTTGTCTCAATCTTGGAATGAACTTGAACATTAGAGGTGGTTAAGCTAGGCTGGAAACAATTTTTAAGCAGGAACAGGACCCATGTTCACCTCTTTGGAATCATGCAGATGGAACCTGCTTGGAGGATTGAAAGGGATGGAAGAGATTAGTAGGTGACATTAGAAGAGCTCATACAGCAGAATTTTTTTTTAAGCTTTGGTTAATTTAGTCTTAAGAAAAATGAAGGGTAAGCATTTTGTAATTTGTGTGTGTGTGTGAATGGTAAGTGTATTTTCATAGATCTTACTGTTCTTATCCACTACGCACACACCCACAGACTTACCTATAAATGGTCCATGTAGACGTGGGTCTGACTAGAGATGGCAGAAATTTCCTCGGCACCTACTGGCCTCTCCGTCCTGCCATTCACTAAACATTGATTTCCAAAATGGATTCTTTCAGAAATTCTTCCCCCTCTCCCCTTTGGAGAAAATAGACAATTCTCTTAACATGTAAACATCTTCCTACCCCAAGTTTACAAGAACATGGATCAGGAGTTTGACCTATCACTTTTGAAAAATTGCCCATCTTTAATATGGAGCCTGACAGAAGAAGTGCAAAACTAATAGTGGAAACTATTTTACATTATCACTGAGGCTGTAAGGGGTGGGGAAAGGAGAACCTCTGTGAAGAGAGAATTGGGAGAAAAAGTAGAGTTTACTCTGTTTTTAAATATCCTAAGTGAATATGGTATAAAAACCACAAAGTATAGTTTTATCCTCAAAGGATGTAAAGAAAACAGAATCCTCAGAAAAGAAGAGCTGCGTTTGTGCTAGGGAGAGAGCTGAAAAGTATATTTTGTAAGAAAGTCAAATTTCAACCAAGGACTCAGTTTTTTCAGCCTGAAGCCCAAACTATAAAAATTAGAAGAAACCCTCTCTTTAGGACTAGATTGAAGGATTTACACTATGGATCCCAGCAGCTAGCTTTGCATGAACTGTTGCTCTCTCTCTTTGCTCTAAGCTCTGATTAGAGCGTGATGACGACTCTCCCACTCTGGGCTTCAGGCTGCCACTTTCCTTTTTGATAAAAACCTAGGGCTGTTATTAACATCGTTGCCCGATTATTGGTCTTACAAATAGTTATTGGTAAATATCAAAACTGAGAAATAACATTTAGCAACAATATACTAGACATTGTTTTGTTACATATATCCCTAAGATTTAAAATTCAGATTAGATAAGTATAACATATGTAACTTGCAGAATTTGGAACATTTATGCTGAGGTTTATACCAAATTGACCCAAGTTGAAAGAACCAAGTAATGATGTTGAAGAGTCACACTTAACAGCTGAATTTTTTTTTTTTTTTGCGGTACACGGGCCTCTCACTGTTGTGGCCTCTCCCATTGCGGAGCACAGGCTCCAGACGCGCAGGCTCAGTGGCCATGGCTCACGGGCCCAGCCGCTCCACTGCATGTGGGATCTTCCCAGACCGGGGCACGAACCCGTGTCCCCTGCATCGGCAGGCGGACTCTCAACCACTGCGCCACCAGGGAAGCCCAACAGCTGAATTTTATACCCTTTAAAACTTACAGGTGAATTGAAAATTTGCTCTCTTCCTAAACTATAAACTTCTTGAAGCATGACCTGTCTGTCCTTGTGGTATTATCATTCAACTCTGAACAACTGAACTAATCTATGTAATGATTCATCTGTCACTAGAGGGGGTTAAAGTATTTCTGTCCTCTGTTGTCACGGAGAAAGACATATTCTAGAAAGTTGTCCTTTCTCCCACTTAGTGTGTGTGGGAGTATTAAACCTCAAATAGAACAGTGGTAAACTTTTTTTTCATATTTTGTTTTTCTATAAACAAACTTTATCTGTGGCCTTGTAGCAGATGGTCAGTTCCAGGAAACACACGGCTAACAATGTCATTCCCCTTGTATTGCACACAATATAAAAACAGAGTTTAAGTAAATATTTGAATTAGGACAATTTGAAAAAGTTAGCTTTGGAATAGCCTTTCCCTGGCATGTATTGATCACTTTTTTCCAGAGTGGCTGTTTCAGTAGATTCAGTATGCTATATCTACGTCATTTAAATGAAGCTTGTTCAACATAACATATAATATAGTAGCAGAGCATAATCTTAGAAACAGCATTTGCAGAATGGAACTCAAATTAGGAGGTTCAATTCCTGCTGCGTATCAAAGAAAAGCTGGTCTATACATAGCAGTAGAGCAACACCTAGTGCTAAACGCAGATATAGCAGAAAGATCATCGGTCACAACTGGCTTTTTAAATTTAAGGTTAATGTTGCAATTGGATGGCTCTTTTTCTTGGTATTTTAACCATGGAATTATTCTGTGAAATGACAGGCATGGACCAGCGGATCTCTAAGGTTCTTTTAGACTCTGTCTGTGATCCTCCAGTTGGGTTATTACCATGTACTTTTCATTCTCATTGCCCCACATTCTTCTTAGTGAACTTGTCCATTAGATAAAGGAGGGTTGCTTAAGCCTAGCTTTTATCTTTTATGTCTATTAGCTTTCTGTGGATAGTGAGGAAGAACTAGAAGGGTTTATGTACTGGGACAATGCTATGCAGAAGTTTCAAGAAATTACCTTTCTCCTCTTTAAAAAATAAATAAAAAAAAAACTAGGGCAGGATATCTGTATTGTTGAAAAAGGAAAGTGTGGGCCTTTGTATACAAAAATGATACCATCATCTGCTAATGGTAGGTCATGTTTCTACTCTGCTACCCAACTCCTTATGTCATAAGGATGCACTTAGTTTATTAGTTATCCTATCTCAGAAAAGATCACAATATCATCTGTATGAAAATACAATAGAAGCATAAGTTTGCGTAGCCAGATTCTCCCAAGTGAAAGTTTGCTATGTCTTTGTTATTTCATTTTTCTACAGATTAGGAGAAAATACTTTTTATCTATGGAAAGTGGTCAGATAAAGAAATAGATAAAGCCTTTGAATATGCAGAGATCCATAAAATCACTATGTTAGATAGATCACTGTGAACGTGAACCAATTTAAAAGTTGGCATCATCAGTGGATTAAAAAAGTACACACAAGAGCTTTCTCTCAGAGGCGGAAGTTCTTGCTGGACTCAGGCCGTTAGTCTGTGACCTTGTGTTTTCCTCTGTTTAACACAGGGTCATGGGCAGTATGTCACGTGCTGGTTCAGCCAGGCCAAAAGAATCCCAGAGTGGGTGACTTCAGAGTGCCTCTCCCATATACCTACATACAATGCAGAAGTGTCACAGTGCAGTCTCACAGCTGGGTGAGCTAACCCAGAAGATTTTCCTTGTGTTTCTGTGTGGATTTTCATGGAGAACAGGAGAGATTTAAGGTACAAGACATTAAATCTTTTTACGTGAAGGCCTCAGGAGCTAGCTTTCACAGCAAAATGGTCTGGATAAACTAGCGATTGTGATAAGCAGTGACTTCATAAATTCATTCATTCATTCATTCATCAGTACTTTCTAAACATCTCCTGTGGGCCAGGCATTGCTCATGGCTCTGGGATGCAGCAGCGAACAAAACAAAGTACTGGCTTCACGGAGCTTTCATTCTAGCTGGGAAGATACACAGTAAACAAGTAAGCCAGGAAGCTAGGGAGAATAAATCAGGTAGTCATAGGTAAGCTCAGAAAAGAGATGGAGAAACAGATTGGTGAGGGATGGCCTGTGATGAGGGGCCCTTTGAGCAGAGAGCTTGATGAAGTGAAGGAGTGAATCCGTTGTCCATACCATGCTTAGCTCATGTGGCTTTCCTATATTTTAAAATATATAGAAAATTGAGGCTGCTGATATTTTAACTGTTGCTTGGAAAACAGAGTAGGGACTTTGGTTCCTGACCAATCAGAAACTAGTTGAGAGAGGCTTACCCTATCTAGTGACTCTTGGCCAGTGAATGGGGATTTGCCTTTGAGTTTTCTGCCACATCCGGATCCTCGTTAAATTCTCATCTCTTCCGCCAGGAACTCCATGCCTGAGATGTTTGTTACCAGTTCCCTCCCAGCTTTTCATCCCTTTTCAAGAAGCTGGGAAAGAAGAGTGATTAGGTTTTATGTTCCTTCAATCCTTGCCCTCCTTAGCCTCTGCTGTGTTTGTTGACAAGTTTTCATTATTTTATGACACAGTCACCAGAGCTGGGCTGAGATCACCGGTTTGTTACTTGGAGTCTTTTAATTATCCAGCTGGTGGATGTTGGCTCCCAGTTACTGGTTATTTGTGTGCCGCGAGGGTCAAAGTGAGGCCTCCTTGGAGGAATTCTGGGGGAAATCTGTCCAGCAAGAATCCAATTAGCCAGTCAGTACACAGCATGCAGTGTTTATTACATGCCCATTGTTTGTACCAGATAGAGGGGGATCTAGTTGGAAGTTTCCAGTCCTCAAGGAGATAACATTCTTAGTGATACAGACTTCTTAAGGACAGGCATTTTGGCCACTTAGGTACTTTTGCTTCTTTGGGATTTATTTTAAGCCATGGAATCTTAGCTATGGAAGGAGTCTTAGAAATTATCTAGTCTAACCTCCACATGTTACTGAGAAGGACACCAAGATTATGAGGTTTTGATTTACTCAAGGTCACACAGCCCTGGTCTCTGTCTACTACACCAGGCTGCTCCTCATAATATTCATTTGTTTTAGCCCACACCCCCTCAAGCAGATGTTCAGGAACATTCCATACAGCAACCATCCCAGTCTATCTCCACATCAAGGGCAAGAGCCCCGACATGAAGCACTGCAGAATGGAAAACTAGCCACAGCAACGCTCTAGATAGGAATTCTGGGATTTTCACATCAATACACAGAAATGAAACTTTGGTTTTAGTTCCCTCTTTGTTCTAATTTTTAAAAAAGAAATAGCAAGGAATCTCTTTGTTCAGTTTTTTTATGTTGTTTTTGTTTTTTGTAACTGAGAGTAGAATCAGCAGTTCTAATAACGTCTCCTTTGTGCATCTGCAGCAGCATCTCCATTCCCATTATGCCCTTGGCTTGAGTACAGCCCTATATGCTTTGGTACTTCACGGTTCAATTTTCAGATGTACGTATGTGCTTTAAAAGATGTGGTACACCTGTATACTGATCTACTAGAGAAAAGCAAAAATTACAAACGTCAGAGTCAAGTATGCCTAAGTTCCAAACCAGGATTTGACACTAATTAGCTGGGTCACACTTGTTGTTTAACACCCAAGAACCTCAGTTTTGCCATCTGTAAAATGGGAATAATGAAGACAACCGTAGAGGGCTTTAGTGAACTCATCCTCATTGTTCCTCCCTCCCTTTTGCCTTTCACATGGGTATAATTGGATCAAAAAGTGTGTTTCGTTTCTCACAGAACAATTTGGTCCTTTCCTCTTTCAAAAATGCTAAGAGAAGGATCTAAATGAATATACATTTTCCATTTAAGAGGACTTAAAACTTTGTCCCTAAAAGCAACTTTAAAAACAAGCATAATCTGAGAATACTTCCGGATACTTAGAGCAGCTTCTTTCTCCTTCTGCTTTTTTTGCCCTTTCCCTCTATTTATTTCCCTTTTGTCCTCCCTACAAACCACTTTTGTAAAATGTACACGGACGGCCCATGGCTCCCATCACTCCTCTGTCCCGGAGTCAACTCTGTCCAAACCCAGGCTCTGGATCTGAGGGTGACGCAAGAAGCTGGTTTTGGCCTCGGGAATGTTTTCCTCTGTGTTCTGACTTCTCTCTTGTTGTCCTTCTCTCCTCTCCGTCTTTTCCCCACCTCTCTTCCCCAGACACCCCCACTGTTTTCTCTCTTCCTGTTTTCTTAGTTTCTTCCCCTCTCCTTGGTGGCCAAAGCACCAATCAATCACTGCCGCTGTCACAATCGATTCTATCTGTGGCTTCTCTATCTCCATGATAAAACAAGATAGGAGCAGCCTTTCTAAAAGACAGACATCTCCACAGTAGCCTGTGGGAGGCTGCCTGGCTCGTCAAGTCTGCCAGTAAGACCACTTCCTTCCAGCTGCAGGGCTTGGGAGAGCCAACCGACAGCAAGCTGCACAAGTTTGCCGGTGACACACTTGAGTTGTTTTTCTTTGAGAAAACAGAAGAAAATTCTGATAAATTCCAGATGATTTCAAAACACATCTGAGGGTCAGATATACAAAAAGGCAGATAAAATCTGAATTAGGTAAGTACACGTTGAGGCACAGATCTCTATTTCGATCCAAACATCTTGCAGATTGAAAGCCTTTAAATTTGACAGTTCCCAGTTAGGGATGATAAATATTGAACTTTGCTCTCCTTAAACCCCAAGCCATTATGAGAAGGGAGGGTTCACTCAAAGTTGAAGCCGAACAGCTAGTCAAAAGCAGAGGGAAGTGTGCATTATGAATGAGCACTGGAAATGTTTTTAATCCAGTTAAGAACCTGGAATATTTGGAAAGACAAAAAAGTATATGAAAGATACCCATTAGTGTGTCTGCATGAGGGCTGTGTCTTCACGGTATAATCAAACACATCTGTCGATCGTTCCTATGCTAGGAAGACAGGTTCGTCTTGGTGTTGAAGGGGCATTCCTTACACTGTGATCTACATTCGTCAATACTCTCAAGGATTATTGAGCCGCATGGCTGGATGTCTGAGTAAAAGTTAGGCCTTTCATTTTTTGCACATTACTAAAGCCATAGATCTTTTCTTTTTTCCCTTTTGTTCTCCCACCTTTTAATTTGAAATTTTCGAACCTACAGAAAGGCTGGAAGAAAGCATAAAGAACACTAACGTACCTAGTCACCAATTGGACGTTCTCTTACGTAACTGTAATGCCATTCATACTCCCAAGACACTTAACGTTGATGCACTAGTGTTATCTAATAGAAACTCCAGGTTTATATTTCCCCAATTGTCCCAGTAACTTTTTTATTATCTTTCATGACATGGACAGTTTTGAAGAGTCCAGGCTAGTGCTTTGTAAAATGTCCCAGTAATCTGAGTTTGACTGTAACTTTGTGATTAGATTCAAGCTATACATTTTTACCAGAAGTGCTACACAGGTAATGGTATCATATCAGGAGGCAATGCATCATATCAGGAGGCGGTGAGGTCGGTTTGCCCTGTTGTTGGTGACTTAAAGTTTGATCACTTGGTTAAGATGGTGACTTAACCTTTATCCTGGTTAAGATATTTTCCATTGTAAAGGTATCCATTGTGCTTGAATCAGTTGCTGCACTGAGGTTAGCAGGGTATTAATTTTCTAATTTTTTCCTTCCTTTTTTTTTTTTTTTTTCTCGGTACGCGGGCCTCTCACCGTTGTGGCCTCTCCCGTTGCGGAGCACAGGCTCCGGATGCTCAGGCTCAGTGGCCATGGCTCGCGGGCCCAGCCGCCCCGCGGCATGCGGGATCTTCCCGGACCGGGGCACGAACCCATGTCCCCTGCATCGGCAGGCAGACTCTCAACCACTGCGCCACCAGGGAAGCCCTTTCATTCCTTTTTGTATATATCAGATGGAATCCTCAGTACAGAACCCAGGTCTTTTTTTTTTTAATTGAAATATAGTTGATTTACAATGTTGTGTTAACTTCTGCTGTACAGCAAAGTGATTCAGATAGATAGATACATAGATACATAGATAGATAGATAGATATTCTTTTCTGTTATGGTTTATCACAGGATATTGAATATAGTTCCCTGTGCTGTATAGTAGGACCTTGTTGTTTATCCATCCTATATATAATAGTTTGCATCTGCTAATCCCAAACCATGCCTCCCCCACCTCCTCTCCCCCTTGGCAACCACAAGTCTGTTCTCTATGTCTGTGTGTCTGTTTCTGTTTCATCCATATGTTCATTTGTGTTGTATTTTAGATTCCACATATAAATGATATCATATGGTATTTGTCTTTCTCTTTCTGGCTTACTTCACTTAGTATGATAATCTCTAGGTCCATCTATGTTGCTGCAAATGGCATTATTTTATTCTTTTTTTATAGCTGAGTAATATTTCATTGTATATATGTACCACATCTTCTTTATCCATTCCTCTGTCGATGGACACTTAGGTTGTTTCCGAGTCTTGGCTATTGTAAATAGTGCTGCTATGAACATAGGGGTGCATGTATCTTTTCAAACTATAGCTTTGCCTGGGTATATGTCCAGGAGTGGGATTGCTGGATCATATGGCAACTCTATTTTTAGTTTTTTGAGGAACCTCCACACTGTTTTGCAAAGTGGCTGCACCAGTTTACAGTCCCACTGACAGTGTAAGAGGCTGGAACCCAGGTCTCTCTGATGCCAAAGCCCATGCTCTTTCTGCTAGAGGAGCTCCCTCTCTAATGTGTAAACAAATGAAGGTAGTCACCTGAAGCTCCTGGGGAGATAAAGCATTTTCTTTCCATCTCTTGTCTAGAGCTCCATTTTCTTTTATCTTGGCAAAATGGAACCCCTTCTGTGGCTTTGAAACTTACTTTTAAAAACCCTAAGACTTGAGCACACACAGAGCTGTTATTCCTAGGGCTCACGTGTGAAGGAGTGTATCTAGAGAGGTGGAGAATGTCCAAATCAGCTTCTCCCTCTCAGCATCACTGACGTTATCCCATCTATCTGGGGGTCCAGATTACATTTCCTTTTCTTTCTTTTTTTGCAGGGAGTGGGTGGGTGAGTGTTGGAATCAAAATGTCAGTTTGTTGGGGACTTTTTGGGTTTTTTTTCCAGTGGCAAAGCTGGATTGAAGAGTTTGGTAGAACTTCTACCATTCTTCCCTGTGCCAAGATGGTGAGGGGGAAGGAGGGATCTGCAAAGCAGCCTGCAAAGACCTTGACAAACACCACCTCCACCAGGGATTACAGACTGGCCTGCCAGTAAGTTAGTGCCAAATGGGAGGGAGGGGCCCTGGAGGGGCAGGGACCCTGTGAGCCTCCCTGGCTGCCAGACACTGGGAACAGGAGATGTGGCCGAGCTGAGAGGAAGCCCGGGCCAGGGGCAGAATTACATTTTCTCTTCTTTGCCGGTAGCTGCCCTTCCTGAAAGTCTTCTTGCGTTAATGAAATCAGTGTGGAAAGATTTCCTACAGCAGGGAAAACACACAGAGAAATTCCTAGTTCTCCCTCTGTCCCTTCTTTTATTATAATAAGTGGCGACGACTTTCCTAATCACTAATAAATTCAGGTTTACAGGTCACAGTGACAGAGTCAGGGTTAGTGTTACAGTGTCACAAACACCAAAAAATCCCCCCCAGATTAAAACAAAACATATTCCCTTTGTTTGACATCTTTGTACTGTTTAACATGAGTATTTCAACAGTCTTTATTTTCCAAACATGCAAACGGGAGAGAGTGATCTGACCCGCAGTATATTGACATACCATGTAGCTATAACCTTGAGATAAAAAGTAAAGGAAAAAGTCAAAACAGCTCAAACCAAATACTAACACAAGCACGTCTTTCTTCAGTCCAGAAGGCTTGCCTCTGTAACAAGGGAACACACTGACATTAGTACACACTGACCGTGGTGCCCACGCACAGATCCAGATGGCTAACCCATGGGGCCCCAAATGCGAAGCTGGGAAGTTGAATGTATTCGTTAATTAATTTGACAAGTGTGTCCTAAGTATCTACTTTGGGCTAGACATGTTTCTAGGTGTTGGACGTGTCATACATCAAGGGGATTTATAAGACGTACAAGCCCTCTGCGCTTGTGGAACTTACCTAGTGGCATTGGGGGAAAAAAAATATCAGAGACTACACTCCCACAATGTTAAGAGGAGATGGAAAATAACAACTATAGCAGAAAGCCCGAGCTGGTTTCCTGAATTCTGTATATCCAGGAATGCAACTTCTTCAAAATCTGGGTCACACTGTGGAAAGGTGATTAAAGACAGTAAGACAGAGAGGAAATGGCGGAGAGTCAGAGAGAAGCTTCACTCCTCACCGTACATGGGAGGGTCCTTTGGAAGCTTTTACCAGCTTTTACCAAACCTAATGTCTATAAGACGACGGATAAGAGAAACAGTGAAGACTGTGCCTTTGTCCCATACTGAAAGAACTCCAAAGATGCAATGTCCCAGCGAAATAACAGGTAGCTTCCCAAGCATCTTTGCTATTCGGAGCCCAGCGCTAAGGATTTTACATGTATTGGCTCATTTAATGCTAACAGTCACCACCTGGTGACATAAACACTAACTTTATTCCCATCTCCCATATGAAGAAACAGCCCTAGAAAAGCTAAGCAACTTGCCTTTGCCCAAGGACACATACCTGGTAGAGAGTGGAACCAGAACAGGATCCTAGCTGTGTCTGACTCCAAAATCCATGTTCTAAACCACTACCTTTCCATCCATAAAATTATTTTTCTTAATTTTATTTAAGGGGAAAAAAGGTATTAATATTGCATAGAAATTTAATCAGATCGCTTCAGAAAGTTGTCTGTGTTTTCCAGATGTTATCTTGGAAGGACAGTCAAACATGTCCTCTGAGTCAAAAGCAAATACACACCACTTTCTCAAATGCATGAGAAACTAAGAGATGAACTTCTGCGATTGCTTCAGTGTACGTGAGCCCACCATCTAAATTTTGAATTACGATTCTAGAATGGAGATCAGTATTTTAGTCAACTAATGAATGATTCCTCAAAGTTTATTTTACAACTGCATACATTTCCATCTTTGCCCTTTACTCGATAATTGAATTAATAATAAATTAACTGAGCTGAAGCTGGTTTAGTGAAAACAATGCAGAAGTCCATAATGAAGCTTGTGCCTATTTGGGGATAAATCTGTATCAAAAATTTAAAAATAATTGTAGTAGAATTGAACTTTGAAGCGGGGAAGAGGTCTTGCTTTTGCTTTAAATCATTGAAATTAAATGTAACGAAAAGTGATCAGAGTGCTTATTTTTACTTTGTTTTGTGGGAAATTGTGCTGGGAATGTAGGTCTATTGTGCACAAAGGATGTTGGCTTTATGCTGGAACCACCAGGCAGGTTGAGTTGAGAAACAATTAGCTCAGTCAGCAAGCCTTTGAATCTGATTAAGCCAGGAAGTGGTCACTCCCCAAGACAGAGCAGAATGAAGGGAATGAAGGCGGTAGCCCAACACGAGGAATGATTTCTCTCTCTGAGAAAAACTAGTATTATAATTTATTATGTCAAATTTATGTCAAGGATTATATCACTACATTTTGTTATTATTTCACTGAAAACAAATATAATCTTGTTTCCGAGTAGATCAACAGTCCACATGTGTCATGGCTACTGTCTCTAAGAAACTTCTGTTTATTGAGGCTTGACATACTCTCATGTTTTGGTAACAAAACATCTTTGAGACCTAGGACCCAAGTCACAGAGGAAAATGCAAGACTTATACAAGACTGCTGGCCGGATTCTCATTACTCTGGGGGCTCTCAGTGTATTCTCTGGAGTTATTGCTTTCTTCCCAGTCTTTTCCTACAAGCTTTGGTTCACAGGATGGAGTGTCTGGATTGCTTGTCCCATCTGGAATGGAGCTTTGGTAAGAAAATATTTTTATTACATATGTTGAGAGAATAAAGGAAAGAGGGAGGGAAGGAGGGACCAGAATAACGTGTCCCTTTAAAGTTTTCCAACAATATGAAGACATCAAAATTCTACAGAAAATCAGATTTTACCTTAGAACATTGATTTCTATTAGTTATATTTTAAATATAAGGTTTTCTTAATATCATTTAATCATATCTACAACATATCAGGTATACCATAGTGAAAATGCTGTTCGAGAAATTCTTCAAAAATTATTTTATTTTAATCTTCTTTACCTGGACGTTCTGAGAAATCGGAATCTATCTTTCGAAATTTGAATGTAGAAAAAAATGTGAACCATGAAAAATAATTTTTAAATGAAGAACAAAGTAAAATAATTTTCAGACTAATGCATTTATTAGAAACACCGAGGCGTGTTTATGTGACCGAAAGGTTTACAAGCCCCAAATCTTAGTTCTCCCATCTTTTTCTTTGAACACAACTGCTTAAACTGAAAATAATTGAAGAAGTTGAGTGATGGGCTTTACTAACTTCACATGTTGCCAAATTTGCATGTGTCAAATACACGTGGGTACTAAGTAACTGCTCAATGTCTGCCCGTTGAATGGTCACCACAGGTGAATGATGACACTGGTACCTCAGCTCCCTGGGTCAAAGAAACCAACACATGTAGCCTTGGGAGTAGGTGGCTGCCACGGAGGCATGATCGAAGAGGGGTTACAAAGGCCCAAACATCCAACAAATCCTTCTGTCATTGTTTCCTGGGATGCCTGACATTCACTATTGGAGACTAGACAATTTGATTTTGAAGCTTTTTGATCGTGTGGAGTTTTCTCTTAAAATGTAGCCACTCTCAGGAGGGGCAATATTTTACGTTTTTAAAAAAATCAAACTTAACAGAGATGTCATCTAAATGCAAGACCCTAGGAAATATAATTTTAATTTACTTAATAAATAAATATGTATTGGTAGCCTACTACATGCTTGAGTTACAATGGAGAATAAAACAAGATCTCGATATTAAAGGAATTTGGTCTAGTGGGGTTTAATGATGGTGTGCAGATGGAGGAAAGTGGGATGGTGGGAGCATGGAACTGAACATGGAAACGATTTGATGGTATTTTTCTTTTTTTTATTTATGTTTTCTTTTACACCGCCACCCAAGTCTTGAACTTTTCCTCTTTCCCCCAACAACTACCCCAAACCACACATTCAAGGAAATGTTTATTAAACACCTACTAGAATGCAGGGATGGCATTTATATAAATGACTACCAAACTTTTTTGTTAGTGACCCAGAGTAAGAAAAATATTTTACATCAGGACCTGGAATGTATATAAATACATCTATATATTTCTCTCAAGGTAAAAAGAGAGATACTGAAATATACATGTAACTAGATTTATATAACATATGTTTCGCAAAACAATACTTAACCTTCTATGTGAAGTTAATTCTGATATTTTCTATTCTAGTTAACTTTGTAAAAATCCTGACTTTACAACTGGCCCAAACTTTAACAAAACCATGGTTATAGCTCAATCCTGTGTCCCTTTCTTATAATTCTTTGCCTATCCCTGCAGGGTCTATCATAATATAGTCAAGAGATATTGGTGATTTCATTAGGTTCACAGATTACTGAGTATATGCTTATTCTACACCAAACATCTGCTTGACCAATCAGACCCAGAGAAATGACATGACAAATCTCTAGCACATAGCTAATTGGTGGCTTTTTCATTTTTTGAGGGTGAAGCACGGGGAAGTAGAGTCAGAGAGTTAGGATTTGGAGAGGTGAGCCTCTGTTCAAATCCTGACTTGAACATTCTTGGTATGTAGTCAAGAGCAGGGCCCTCATTCAACCAATTCCTCATTGCCTTTACCTGTAGAATGGGGAATTTCACAGGTAAAGAGAGCCCATGTGAAACTGTCTAACCATAAGAGGCTCAAAGAGAATGAACACAATTTGCTCAAAGACTGCATAATAAAGAGCTTTGCCAATTTTAAAGCCCTACACAAATGCTAGTTAATACGATGCCTTTCATTTATGCCCTACTCTCTGTCCAAACCCTTTGTTCCTAATCCCTTGCCACCTGCCTCACTCTTCCATTCTGTTCCCTGATGACCTGCTGAGTTCCGTATCATATTACATCCTGACCTCATCTCCAACCACTCTACCCTTAGCTCTTTTCTTTCCCATCACACTGGCTCCTTGTTTTCAAACATGGCCAGGTATGTTTCTGTCTCAGGGCCTTTGCACTGCCAGTTCTCTGCCTGAAGCCTTTTCTCACATACAGCTTGTTCCCTAACTTTCTTCAATTCTTGGATCAAATGTCACTTTCTCACTGATGCCTTCCCTCATTACCCGATTTAAAATTGCAGACCTCCCCCGCAAATGGCATTCTCAATCTCTCATCCCCTACTCTACTTCCCCCCCACCCCCCGTAACACCATCTAATATACAACATAATTGACTGACTTATTATCTGTTTGTTTGTCCTTTCCCCCCAAATGTAGATTGTACAAAGGCAGGATTTTTTTTTTCTATTTTGTTCATTGCTATATCTCCAGCACTTGAAAGGGAGTAAGTGACATGCTAGGTATTCGTGCTAAATATTGCTTGATACAAATTGTCGAATGAGTGGTGAATGCCATGCTCTCCATTCTGACAGTACAGAATTCCTTATACAGTTGAGCTCTAATTAGGTGGCAAAGAATAAAGGTCAAGCTGGTATTTACACTAAAGCAGGAAAAAATCCTCACCAGAAGGAAAGCAATAAGAATGCTCCCTCTTTCAATAATGTCTAAATTTGGAACAACGTGATTTTTTTCCTAGTCAGTTTGGTAGTGAACCACAGCTCTGTCTGATTAGGGTCGACTTCAAAGGTCTCTGACCCATCCCACAACCTTCCCTGCCAATCACTTCTCAACTTGCCTGCAAAGTGTATCTTCCTCTGGTAGAAAGATAATATGTACATTTCAAACATATTTCCTTTTGAAAATGACTCGGTATCTCTTTTGAGATTGGAAGAGATAGATTTTAGAAGTGACCCATACTTTGTGTTTGTCCGGTGCCTTTCTTTCAAAGCTTTTTCTAAATTCTTCACAAATATTCCTCCTCAGACTCTCCTAGCTCAATTCTTACAGACACATGAGAAGCTGTTTTCCTAGAAATCTGAACCAGGTTATTGAAAGTCATCAGCTGCTAGAAAGTATGTAGCAAGGAGATCACTGAGACTTAAGGACTGAGCTCTACTTTAATCCTGGAAAACCTGGCCTGTAGATCAAGCTCTGATGAACAGACTGAAGTGCACTGAGTTAAAAAACGGGACTAGGATCCAGGGACTTGGCCAACGGTGAGCAGCAGTGCTGTACCCAGAACCCTGCCTGGAGACAGGAACTTAGGAGAAAGGTAGGGCTGGACTCACCCATGCAAGCTCCAGTTTCCTCGTTTATTAGAGAAGGGACATGATTGCACCAATGCTCAAGTCTCTTATAGCATCAACAGTCCTGCTATTTCCAATCAGCTGATGGTCCATTTTCCACTCAGATATCCTAAGCTTCTTGAAGCTTAACTGGTCCAAAAATGTAATCATCTTACCACCAAAAGCAATTATGACTTCTCCTGACTTCCCAGTCTTTGAACCCAATTTCAAACCCTGGAGTGACTTTTGGCTCAATCCTTTCCTCTAAACTAGTGTTTCTCAAACTGAAATGTGCATATAAATCACCTGGGCATCTTAAAATGCAGGCTCTGATTCAGTGAGTCTAGGGTGAAGCTGAGATTCTACATGTCTGACAGGTTCCCAAGGGAGGAGATGCTACTGGTCCTTAGGACAGTGCTTAGGGCAGCAATGCCCAAAACCAGCCCATTTCAGCCCCACTCCCGCCCCACCACATCCAATCCATTGCCAACTTTTATTTTTCCTACGAGGCAAATCCCTATGCATTTTTTCTTCTTCGTTCTCACTATGCAACCCCTGCCCACCTCCTTACCACTTCCTGCCCCACTCAGGTTTTATGCCTTGAAACTTTTAGAACCAACCTGTGGGGATCTATACATTAATGGGTTATAAAATCAACCTGTTGGGTAGCTAGCATTTAAACATATAGAATATGAATAGAATAGAACAGAATAGGATGGGACAGAATGGAACGGAGTATAATAGAGAATTCTACAGTGTATCACACATAATAAAGTTATTGTTATTTTGGTTAGATGTAAAAATATTCGTAACTTGGCCGTGTTACAAAATATATTTCTTACTATGGGTAAAGGTTAAAAAAAAAAAAGCTTGAAGACCAAGGTCCTACAGAGATCTCTAGGCCAATGCAGCAAGCATGCAATAACAGGCCCATCTTTCTAAACCTCTGCTGTACCGGTCTAGCCCCGTCTTCAAAAATCTTTAGTGTTGCTTCATTGTCCAAACCGAGTTCAGATATATTAGCCTGGATTTTGAGGCCCTCCACACCCTGACCTCACGTGGCTTTCAAGCCTGATTTCCTACTCCTCTCTTCCAGGAACCAACTCTCCCATGGCTGCCCAGACTGCCCTTCCCTCTGCATCTCTCACTGACGTCACATCCATCCTTCAAACCTGCTTTGAGTCATATTTCCCCCACAGTGCCTTCAGTCCTTTCACACCTGGACTATAGATTCCGTTGAGAGTTGGGGCCATTATTTGTATAATTATTGCTTGGTGAGCTTGCTTACCTTATTCGGCTTCTCTGTGCCTCATTTTAAAAATAGGAGATGATCTACATCCTAGGGTCATTCATTATGAAGATTAAATGAATTAACACATGTAAAGCATTTGCTAGAGTGCCCGGCATAGAATAAGTGCTCAATAAATGTTAAACATTATTATCATTATTCCATCGGCATCGTGCCTATCACATCCCTTGTTCCCAGTAGACCCAAAATAGATGTCCGTAAGTGAATAAATGAGCCCATGTTATAATGATTTCTCTAAAAGTTTCTATTTCTGTTGTGAAGCTCTCTGCTTCCTTCAATTCATCTGCTTCTGGGAACTGCATCCTTACTGGGGCCATTTAAAGATTTAGTGGGAGGGGTCACAATTAGCATGCAGAATGTTAGCAGCAACTTTTGCAAAACCCAAGTAATGTCCTTGGAACTGTCCCCACAGAGCAAGTCCACAGCCTGTCAAGAAGAGCTGAGGGTGGAGAGGGCAGGGCTGGGCCTCCAGCTGCACTCCCACCCTCCCCAGGCATGGCCTCCTTTCCGCCCTTCCTCACAACCTGACCGCCCCTTTCTACCCAGCTCTTCACCTCTCAGACCTTCCCACATTTCCTTTTCCCACCTGACTTCTCTTCCCTCAGATCTCTTCCCTTTTTTTAAAATCTTTTGGCTGCGTGGCACAGCATGTGGGATCTTAGTTCCCCGACCAGGGATCAAACCCATGCCCCCTGCACTGGAAGCGCAGAGCCTTAACCACTGGACCACCAGACAAGTCCCAAATCTCTTCCTTTTTTATTCTATTCCCCTTCCCTGTCTAAAAATAAATTTTTTAAAACAATGGAAAGAAGAAAAAGGAAAGCCTGTGACTCTTGGGGGAATACCCGCACTCCACCTCCCACGCACGGCCGGGCACCAGGAAAGATGGGTGTGCTTGGCTCCTGAGCCGCCGTCCTCAGGGTGGATTTAACAAGTTACTGAACGGCATGCATACACCAGCTTCCCCCATGAAAGATCTTTTTCAAAGTTTTGTGTAAACAAAGCAAAATTGAAGCTGGCAGCTACAACAGAAATAACAGGCAACTGCAATTCGGCAGGATTTGTCAACTTTTGAAAGGAAAGAAACCGTTTGTGCCAAAGTAGTTAAGGCAGCCTGGACTCTAAGCATCTGATAATGTCAGCTATCTACTTGGACTTCAACCAGCAGAGACATCTCCTTTGCTTTTTATCTCGTTTGCTATAGTGTTTCTCTCACACAGAGGAGTGACGTGTCAATTGAGCGCTTTGCCTCTGAAAGCAGACTAGCCCCAGGCTTAGCATCAGTGCTACAGTTGCTGTTAATAATTCTCCTGTTTTGTTGTACTGTTTATGCTGGCTCAACCTCCATAGGGTCCCTTGGAAACTTTCCTCTTGCAGAATCAAGGCAACCTCTTTCGATTGCAGATGGTTCTGTTTTTATCCATGGGAGTTTTATGGTATGGCGATGCCAAAGTCTGGAACGTCAGGCTTAGCTACACGAGTTTTGTGTGAGTGTACATGTACGTGCTTTTTTCCCCTCGCTCTCAGATTCTCTAAATCCAATATTCAAAATAGAATATGCCAGGAAAATGAAAAGCTAGGTCTCAAAACAATAAATATGCCAGACCTGGAGCTACAAAAAGCAACATCCCACAAAACCATATTGGTTAAAGCTCCGATTTTTTTCCCCTCTTGATACTATACATACAGTCATGTTTATTTCTCTGTCAAAACCCTAAATTGTAACTCTTTTTAAACCTGTCCTCATTCTATATCTTACTTCAGGCACATCTCTTCCTGGTTTTCTCTCCCAACCTCAAAACATTCCTTGACCAGGAACAAATGATTTATGGGCTGGGAATAAGCAATTTCCAGACACTGATTACATAGGTCTCCATCAGACCCGGTGCCAAAGCGAAGATGAGCCCAGAATTTTTTTCTCCTTATCTATTGCTCAGTTCTGGTGACACCATTCCCTCCTTTGTGGAACTATTTTCATTCTTCATTTGGGGGCTTTTTCTTCAACGGAGACTATGAAGAACTCTCTTTTGAAAAGCTGGACACCACTGCCCCCAGAACAATAAATGCCCCATCATGCATTCATTCTAATGATAATCTTTGTTATTTGAGAGACAGGGATCGCTGGCAGGCTAAGGCCGCAGAATCTCAAAAAAAGCAAAGAGTAAAAGATATACCGCCGCCGGGAGGGTTTGAGGGTGGGTGCGGTTCTGTGACACGTTTCCTTTTCAGTTCCTCCCATTTGTAAATTTAGCAATTTGGAAAAAGATGAACAATAGACAATTAACCAAAATAAAACAGACGGCAAGGGTTTTAAAGCCAAGCTTTCATTGCAGTGACATCTTAACAGTAGCAAAGGTTATAATTGTGATGGCAACGGCAACATAGAAAATCAAAAAAATGAGCTTGTGTGAATCATGTCTCTGTGACACTGATGGCTTCTTTTCCTCATTGTCATCACGGATGAGGAGGTGATCAGAGCCATAAATCCATTTAGCCATTTGCTATTCCTTCTGGTTTATGATAAAGTCGTCAAACCGTGAAGCAAACTGAACTCTTTCCAGAGGTACCTTCTCTCACAGGATGTTGTTTTTCCATTTTCCTTTCACAGGCCATCATGACTGGTATACTCCTACTGTTGGCTCACAAAGAGTGGACCGAGAGACACCTGGTAAATGTATAGACATCGAGTAGGTTGGCAGAGAAAGTTTGAAGGTCAAATCTCTACTAGTTCAGGATGGAACACAGAGAATGATTTCTGATTATAATTGAATCCTATCTAATAGATGCCTTACTATGGTGGATTTCAGTCATAAACGTTGTTTTAAATGCATAAGTTTTATCTGATACCTGCTCCAAACATTTTCTACCAGTTCCCGTGATTATTGTATTTAAGTAGTGTAGTTTGGGGAGGACAGAATCCGTGTTAGTCTTCCTGAATTTCATTCTGAAAAAGTGGATCTATAGGATCCTCTGTTTTTAATCATGTATTTTCAAGTCTCAATTTGGTATCTCCTTCCAATCTCCCTGTTACCTCTTCCCCTAAAAAAGGATGAAAAGGGGCTTCCCTGGTGGCGCAGTGGTTGAGAGTCCGCCTGCCGATGCAGGGGACACGGGTTCGTGCCCCGGTCCGGGAAGATTCCACATGCCGCGCAGCGGCTGGGCCCGTGAGCCATGGCCGCTGAGCCTGCGCGTCCGGAGCCTTGCTCCGCAACGGGAGAGGCCACAGCAGTGAGAGGCCCGCGTACCGCAAAAAAAAAAAAAAAAAAAGAATGAAAAGTCTGTGATATCTTGCATTTCAACAGTGTAGAGCCAAGTAAATCCCAAGGTACAGAAAGACTACCTTGATTTGATTATAGCTCCTCTTCCCGTGGCTACAGCAGGGCTGCTCAAACTTTAATATATGTGTGAATCACCCGGGGATCTGGTTAAAATGAAGATTTTGATTCAGTAGATCTGAGTGAAGCCTGAGATTCTACATCTCTAATAAGTTCCCAGGGGATATTTAGTGCTCCTGGACCATAGACCACACTCTGAATAACAAGGTCCTAGGGTAAGGCAGGGGTTCTGTTCACTCATCTTTGTCTTCCCACCCGGACTGGTTCTCAACACATGATAGGAGGTAAGTCAATAAATGTGTTGAGTGGAATTGATTTCATTTTTGCTCCAGTGGGTTGATATGTTATTCTCCCATAGTGAAAGTTCAAGAGGAAGGCAAAAGGGCCTAAAGAGACGGTTGTAACCCACTTCTCCTTCATTTCCCAGTAGGAAAGGTTAATAGCCAGCATCTCTTTCTTTCCACATATTGCTAAGAAGCTTCTGAAAAATCTAGTTCCCCAAGTAACAATTTGTTTCTGCTTTATTTTCAGTGAGAAGCTAGTTTCACCTTTGTGGTTCTGAGCATCCTGGGATGTCCACTTCATTTTACTGTAGCCTTGGCATCTGCTCTCCTTGGCCCGTATTGCTTCTACTCATTTTGGGGGATTGCAGGGACCAATTACCTTGGTTATGCAGTTGCCTTTCCTTTTCCATATGCAAAATTCCCATCAGTTTGTGTAGACCCACCACACTATGAAGAGTACCACCTGACACTTCAAGCCTTAGACCTGTGCCTGAGCTTTGCCATGCTCTGTGTGTCGCTGACAGTGTTCATCACACTTTCTGCAAGACTTATCCGGAATGGACATATAAATGTAAGTTTCCAGAGAGGGGGAGCCAGTTCCTGTTCCATCCTAAATGCTAAAACGGAAAGTTTGGTACATTAATACTTAATCTGTCTCTCTTTTTTACCCCTGTATCTTGTATAGCCAAAATTCTCCCACTCTTTCTACTTCTACTCCAGCTAAGAGGCTGATATATAATACATCAACATCAGATTTAGCTTTCTAACATTTTCCGAAAGGGCTGATAATAATTTTAATATGATAATAATAGAATTATGAACTGAATATTTAGTATGTGTCAGTGTACTTCCCATTTCACAGATAGTAAACAGAGGCTAAAGAGTTTGTATAACTTGCCCAAGGTCACACAGCTTAATGACTAGTAGGACCAGATTCAGAACCCAGAGCTATTTCTCTTCATCAGGCCAGATTTGTCCTGGGCTCCCTCATCCCCCTCCTTGCATCCTCTGCTCCTCTGCCAGACCATTAAGATGCAAGGCTCTGGCCTCCAGGAGGGTTAGAGCGGGGTCACTGGGAAAACAGCACAAGTGATTTCTGATTCCAAATTCCTACGGTTGATACTGGGTCCCTCCTCTGTGGGTTGAACAACCTCCCTCTGAAAAGAGGTATTTCTCACTGCAAACTCTTATACTGGCTTTATGATTCAAGTTAGGATTATATCAGGGTCAAGTGAATTTGGGTTATGTTAGCCAATTTTTTTCCAGTTTCATCCTATCAGCACCAACCAGTAAAGCTGGAAGACAGGAATTTGGCACTCTCAATGCTTTTTGTGGTCAGTCTTGTCCTCTTCAACTTCTTCATAAATCTGCAAAGGAAATCCTGTACATTCTTAGGAACGGAGTTGATTTTACAAGGAACTTGCCGAGAAACAAGGCAAGCAGACCAAAATCACTGCCCCCGCTGTACTGCCAGGACATGTAGAAGTTTAGTATTTGAGAATTCTCCCTTGTGGCAAATGTCCTGACTTTCTAGACTATTTACTAAGGAACATATGCATAGGAGAACCACACATTAAAAGTTGACAGTCATAACCCCTTAGCATGCATAGCTAATCAGACATCTGGCTGTCATTTTAAGCATGACCCTCACAACATTGAGGTTTAACGTAGGGTGGAGAATAGGGAGAAAAGAATGAAAAAAATATACGCCGAGCTTTGTAAGCCAACAGCGCCTTACCGTGGAAACCCAACAGTGAGACCACCTAAAGTGCCTGGAGAGAGAGAAAATTAATTGAAAGCAGAGCAAAGTTCTGTGACTTCAGGGTTTTGCTTTTGCCCATCTTGCTCAGAACAGTTTCTTGCTGTGTGGTTTCTGAGCTACGTATGGGACCCAATGCAACTACAACACGTTCCTCAAAGGGAATCAATGACATCAGAAGCGCCCGGGGTTTTTGTGAAACTAGATTTCTGCATCCCTTCCAGGTCCATTCCCACTATGTCAGAAATTCTGGGGTTGGAGGCAGGAAACATGCGGTTTTAACACATGCCCCCAAGAGATCCTGATGAAAATTCTCTTCCTAGCACACAATGCACTAAGTATCAATTCAGGACAGAATCTCAGTTTTCCCATTTACATAAAATGCAGCACTAGTTTGGGTGAGAGTTCTAGATAAATTTAATAAGCATGTCTTTGGTGAACATTCTTGGATGACTTGACCCCACTTAATCCATAGGGGGGGCAGATCACGTTTCGTTAGCGAGGATGAATGGCTGACTTAATGGGATATGATGTCCTGTATTAATAAATATACCACTGTTGCCCCAAGACCAAAAGGAGCTCATGAAGCCTGAACAAACCTTTGTTACCATGCAGAAATCTCAGCTACATTAGGCACAATTTCTAGCAGTGAAATAAATGCATTGTTTATCAAAATTCTAGAAAACACATAACTTTGTTAGAAAGAAAGGTGGATCGTTCGCTGGGATACAGAATTCTACATAGTGATTCTACTTTTAATGAACCTCTGTGTAGTTATGTTGTTAGATTCCCTACAGTGCTGAAAGAGATAAGTAATATTTTTAAATTTTTATTTAAAACTATTAATAAACACTGTGAAATATGCTGCTGATTCACACTTTTTTCATATAAACAGAACACTGAAAATGTTTTTAAAACCTGCCCACTTTTAAGTGTCTGCCTGAAAAGTAAAATTCTTTTATGTAAATATAGTACATAGCAGGAAACTCAAGAGCTATGAAAATTTGTAAAAAAGAAAAAAGCGATGGTTTGAAGGAGGATTTGGGGAAAATTGTGGTTGTACTGTAAAACGAAATCAATTTTTTCAGATCTATATGTAACAGTCAATATTATGATGAAAAATATTCCCTCGTAAGGGTTTGTTTGTGCAAGTTTAAAAACATGTTTTCAAAAATGAATCAAGCACCCCTTTAGGAATCACCACATTCATTATTTCTTCCTTCCTGTGCCTTTTCAGTTTAGTAGAATTGAAGTCATCTTGTGTCCCAGTCAGCTCAAGCTGCTATTAAAAAATGCCGTAGACTGGGTGGCTCGACCAACACACATTTATTTCTCACAGTTCCAGAGACTGGAAGTCCAAGATCAAAGTGCCACCATGGTTGGTTTTTGGCCTGTCTTCCTGGCTTGTGGATGGCTGCCTGCTCACTGTGTGCTCTCAAGGCCTTTCCTGGGCTTGCTCCTAGAGAGAGGAGCAATCTCTCTGTCCCCTATATTTTACAGACACTAATCTCATCATGGGGACCCCACACTTATGACCTCATCTAAACTTAATTACCTCCCAAATGACTTACTTTCAAATACCATCACAGTGGGGATTGGGATTTCAACATATGGATTTAGGAGGGGACATAAACAGTTGATTGCATCTTACTGAAGGTAACACAGTGACAGTGTATGAGCATGCAGTCAACTGGTACCCAACTAAAACCAGATGTCTAATGCTTGAAAGAGGCATGAAGGGTTTGATGATTTTGACAAACACTCACAAAAGCATGGTGTGAGTGCTACAGACTGAATGTTTGTGTCACCCCCAAAATCTACATTGAAGCACTAACCCCCACTGTGATGGCGGTAATTAGATTTGGATGAGGTCATGAGGGCAGAGCCCCCATGATGGGGTTAGTGCCCTTATAAGAAAATGAAGAGACCAGCGTGCTCTGTCTCTCTCCACCGTGATAGTATACAGCAAGAAGGGGACCGTTTACAAACTAGGAAGTGGGCTTCCACCAGACACTGAATCTTCTGACACCTTGATCTTGGACTTCCAGCCTCCAGAACCGTGAGAAATGTCTGTTGTTTAAGCCATCCAGTCTATGGTAGTGTGCTGTAGCAGCCCAGGCTGACTAAGACAGTGAGTCCTTCCAAATTTCAAGGGCCTCGTGGGAAGGGGTGGAGCTGGGAGAGGACTAAGAGACCCCTGTTTGTGTGGTTCCATGCAACACACTGAAGTGACCCTGTGGGCTTAGGACTCAGTGCAGAAGGCAAATGAGCACCACACAGAATTAAGTTGAAAAACTAAAATGCATAACAACCGTAGCTGAAATTGTCTACATTCTTGGTCCAGTAAGTAATAAAGTGATGAGAAAGGAAAGAATTGGGACGCCAGACGCGCTGCAGCTGTCCCCTGCAGCTACTCTGCCCCTCCTCCATGGAATGGAATGGCTTCGTTTGTTTTCCTTTCATTATTCATTGTTATGTTTGGGGTTGGTTTTTTTTTAATGAAAGGGGGAAAGAAAATATTTTCTCCTTCTCATGTGATACAATGGTTGTGTTTTTTTTTTCAATGAACTGAGAAATATTTGCCATAAAAGATGTAGGTAAACCCTCTAAATGCGGTTTAAAAGATGGGGACAGATTATTTATCAGTGGAGGACAAACAAAAGGCAAATTAACAGCAATATACTGGTTCCAAATCTTTCAGCAGACGTACTCTGCATCATTAGCAATAGAAATGTGTTTTGAAAGAAATTCTTCCATGACTCTTATCCTAAAATTCTGAGGTCCCACATTGGGCTATATAGCAAGGTGTTTCTGGTGCTTCTGGGAAATAACCCCCTCGGGTAGATCCAGTAAAACTCAAGCAGTACCGTGCAACTGTAAGAATCCACTGTATTTCTTCCTCACAAATTCTATTATGTGGTCACCTCAAAGTGGTCAGTCGAAAAATCAGAATCTAGAAAAATAATTGCAATTCAGGGCATTACTATTCCTTCTATCTCATAATTTTCTCTGGAATAATAATAATGGTGACATAAAACTGGGTGATAGGGCTTCCCTGGTGGCGCAGTGGTTGAGAGTCTGCCTGCCGCTGCAGCGGACGCGGGTTCGTGCCCGGGTCCGGGAAGATCCCACGTGCCGCGGAGCGGCTGGGCCCGTGAGCCATGGCCGCTGAGCCTGCGCGTCCGGAGCCTGTGCTCCGCAACGGGAGAGGCTGCAACAGTGAGAGGCCCGCGTACCGCAAAAAAAGAAAAAAGACAAATATGAGATCACTTATATGTGGGATCTAAACAATAATACAAATGAATCTATACACGAAACAGAAACAGACTCACATACATAGAAAACAAACTTATGGTTACCTAAGAGGAAAGGTGAGGGAGGGGTAAATTAGGAGTATGGGATTAATAGATACAAACTACTACACGTAAAATAGATAAGCAACAAGGATTTACTGTCTAACACAGGGAACAATATTGCATACCTTGTAATAATCTATAATGGAAAATAATCTGAAAAAATATATATACATATAACTGAATCACTTTTCTGTACACCTAAAACTAACACAATATTGTAAGTCAAGTACACTTAAATTTTAAAAATTAAAAAAAAAAAACAAAAAACTTAGCATTATATAATTGATTAAGTAAGAAGCTTATGACTCTACTTTATTTTATTTGCAAAAAGATGGTTCTTAAATTTTATTTATTCTCTTATATCATATGATTAACTTAGAGTCCTGGATGAAACAGAAAGCTCCTTGTTAAAGCAATAGAATTACTAGGTTCTGGACAGTAATTAGTACCTATTGGACAAGAGGAGTATCTTCTGTTCACCAGAAATGACTTCTCTCTTGTCACATATCAAGAATTATGAACCTAAAGCCCTAAATACAATATTCATTATTTATCCTTGCTCCTCAACATTTATTGAGCATGTACTATGAGCCAGATATCATGCTAAAGCACAGAAAAATGAGCAAAACACATTCTGGTGCTCCATTGACTTATAAGGACTGAGGGGAAATGAGACTTGGGCCAGGAGGATCAAGAGTCCAGATAAGGAATAACAAGACCTGAGTTAGGTAGTGATAGTGGGCATGAGAAGAGGTGGTACATTTGAGAGATATTTAGGAAGTAGAATCAATGGACTTCATAACAAGTAGCATGTGGGACAAAGGAGGAGTCCAGGAAGATGCAAAGGGGTTCTGGACCATGAGAGACAAGACAAAGTGATTGGATTTAATGTGTGAGTCCCACTCTTGTCACTTAAGGTAAATATTCAGTTTCACATCTCATCATTAAAAAAAAAAATTATTGTAAGAACTTAATAGAAGAAATCAGAGGACTTCTACCTGGGATTCTAGCCAATGAAGTACTAAAATTTGCCATTGGACACTCCATCAAGTTGTTTGCATACCAAAAATCAATTATGCCTTGCTTTGAGTTTATAATAAGCCTAGTGCAGAAGGGCATGGGCTATAAGACAGTTTCAATCTAGGCTGAATTAATTTAACAATGTATCTCTTCTTTTCTTCTACTGAATCTCCCATGGCAAAGATTGGCCGTGAATGACCTATAGATAGCCAAGCCCAATGGTCTCTTTTCAATCCACCTCTTCTTTGACTGCTTTCTTCATGAAATTATCTCCCTTGACTTCCACACACCATTCTCTTTGGTTCTCTTCCTTCTCCATGGCTTCTCCTCCTCAGTCTCCTCCGAAAGGTCCTCTGCTCTGCTCACCACTTAAAGACTGGTACCCTCACTTACCACTTTGGGGCTGGTGCCTCACACATCCACATCTGTAGCCCAGTCCCTTCTCCTGCTCTAATGAGCTCTACGTCTGACTGTTTTCTAGACACTCTTTTGGTGTCCCTCAGATACGTCAAACTCCAGGTGTTCATCGTGGAGTGCATCATCTCTTTGCCCTCAATACCTGCTCCTCTTCCTGTATCTGCAGCTCAGCTGCCAACACTCATGATACTCAGGACGAGCCTGAGACCTGGAGTCATCCTTGACTCCTTACACCTGAGTCCATCACCGTATCCTGACAACTGTACCTCTCAAGTATTTCTCTAATGTGTCCTCCATTCTCTGTACCAACGGTGACAACCCTGGTTTGGCTCCCATATTCTCTCACTCAGACTGCTTTGCTTCCAGTCTGTCTTTCTTAAAAAGTATCCTCCACACAGGCTCTAGAAGGAGCTCTCAGGTTCAAATTTGTGCTTATCATTCCCCTGCTTTAAATCCTTCTGCAGCTCTCCTTCACTCTCAGGATATAGCCAAGCTCCTTTGTTTGACATCATGTGTGCTCAGCTCCTCTCTGAGCATGTGAGTTCCTCGAGGACAGGGACTGTCTAAGGTAAGCAAGAAAGGTGGGACTGCGAGTGTGAGAATCAAAAGAGGAAAAGAGAAGCAGGTTGCGATACTAGATGTCATTTTTATGTCTTCCTAGCCATAGCTAAAATCTTACCTAAACCTACAGCAGGAATATTTTAAATTTAAAGACAGTTCACATGTCATGGGGAAATTTACTATGGTCATGGAATCCAAAAAGAATCTCCAGAAAGGGATACATAGAAAAAGTAGATTTGAATTTCCATACCAAGGAGCAGTGGTTTAATGAAGAATTGCTTTCAGCATTATAAAACATAGAGAAGCTGATATGGTACTTTTGAAATCAGACAGTTTGAGGGGTAATTGCTTCTTCTGTCGCTTACTATCTGAGTAGCCTCGAGCAAATGAATACTGAATCTCTCCGAGCCTAAGGTCCTTGTTGGTAAAATGGAGATAACACCTACCTCACATGTTGCAAAATGAAATGATAGAATTACTATTAAGAGCCTTTACACTGAGCATGGTACCTGATAGGCCTCAAGAAATGTTTGCTATCTTCCCCTCACTGCTAATCAAATTTAAATTCTTGACTCAGTCAAAGATTTCAGAAAGTGCCCTTTAGCCTTCTGTAAGTTTTGAAAAACCCCAAACCAGTCCAAACCAGACAAAACAAACAGCAAACCACCAAAAGAGATAGTCAACAGAGACTCCCTACTCTTTAGGCAGCCCCTGTCCACAAAAGTAATGGTTCTTCTGGACCGTTTCATGCTTATGCCAGATATTTTATTACACATATATTTCTTTTTCTATATCTCTCTGCCATCCCCCTCCACCAGTATCACCAATTTTGTTCTCTCTGGTGATTCCTCTTAAATCCTTAAGAGGTACCATGATGCTGTTACTTGAGTCATTCTTCATTGGGCTCCTGTGACATAAAAAAGGCTAAATTAAATGTCAGAAATGACACTCTATTTTCTTTGATAAATTGTAGAAATAAACACTATTGTATTTTTTTCCTTCCTAGGGTCAAAAGAATGGACAGTAAGTTTGAAGCAATGTTCCTCTTAAATGTGTCATCTCTGTGACCATTATTTTGAAATATTTCTAAAATAATTTTGATCTTTAAACATTTTTCCTCTATGTTCTTATAAAATAAAAAATTGAAGTAAAAAAAAATTGAAGTAGTTGTACACTTTAGCCCTTTTTGATGGTTAACCTTGTTCTTTCTGATTTACATGCTATGATACAAAAATTGAAATTATGTCATTGTTGTCATAGAATTTAAAAATCTGAAATATAAATTGGAAGTGAATGAATGTTTCCTTTAAATTCCTCTTGTTTCCTGTGTGATGTTTCATTGAACTGTAACTTCATATTACCCAAATTAAGGAAACCCTTTCACACGCTTTCTTCATTGCCATTACCAAAGTGACTCTAAATCTTCAAAACACAATTAAAACTTTGAATTGTGGGGATAATGAGAAGGCTCTCCTGCAGGGGGACTGTGGTCCTCCCTCCTGACCTCTCTATAGCTTGTCTTTGGCACTTAAGACAAACTACTTAATTAATTGGAAGAGACCTTATTAGAGGCACTTTAGGCTAATTTTTCATCAAATGTCCCAAGATTCACATGCCCCTGACAGCTCAGCCATTCCTAAGTGGCAACTCCAGTCAGCTGCTGAGTGGTTCTAAATGTAAAATGTCTTTCTCGTCTTGGCTAGAGACCTGCTTCTTATAACCACTGTGTCTTGGTCCTGCATCTGTAGTCCCTGAGAGCACAGTACAGTGGTTCTCAAATGTGGTTCCAAGGTCAGAAGCATCAGCATCATCTGGGAACTTGTAAGAACTCGACACTCTGGGGTTGGGCCCACCAATCTGCTTTCGGAAGCCCTCCTCCAGGTGAGGGCTAAAGTTTGAGACGCACTGGTGTTGTGTAGCACAAAGTGGGTGCAACTTTGGAATGAAAAATACCTGGATTCAGACTCACTGGTGTAGTGTAGCAGAAAGTGGGTGCAATTTTGGAATGAAAGATACCTGGATTCAGAACCTGGCCCTCTGTCATTTTAGGCAATAGCCTCCGTTTCCTCTCTGATCAAATGGAGCTGATGGGCATAGCTAATTCCCAGACTTGCTGAGAGAATTCACTGATACTATATGGGTCAAACACACAGCAGAAAGTCTAACACACCCTTAGCGCTCAAAGTTACTGTCTAGTGATATTGGCTCATTCAACACATTTATTAGATGCCTTTGATATGAGTCTATATAAAGCCCTCTCTTTTGAAAATGGAGAAGTACAGAAAATTTTAGACATGACAGCTTAGACATAATAGTATTTAATACCTTCATTTTACAAATGGAAAGTATAACATTCAGAGAGGCGAAGTGACATGTTCAAGGACACACAGCTCAATTGCTGGTGTATGGAAGCCCTTTAGGTGCCTCCCAGCGCTCAGCTCTTCAATCAACACATGTTTATCTGTCACTTAATACAGCAATAAGATATGTATTCCCGGGCCTGATGATTACACAAGTAGGGACTTCAAGTTTATCAGTATACTGTCTGAATTAATTTTAATATTGAGCATTCCCAGCTAGAATTGGGCACCATGGTTACTTACATTTTGCTTTCTTACGTATATCTTATTCTGTTCCAAAAGGATTTAAGGTGACTCTTGGGCATTTTATCAATGGTTGGAGTTCCAGCCACTACAGCACTAACTGTTGAACCAGTGAATTCCAATAGTTGCTTCCTGGAGCTTTTGCAAGAGGCTCTCAGCAAAATGTGCACAATTCTGAGGATCCCAAATGGATACATAAGAGAAGTAGACCAATACCAAGTGCTTTAGGTTAACTGGAATCCCTTGTATAAATTGTTAATCAGATATCAAGGAACATGTGTGGTTATGTCTTGGTCTCGCATGTACAAAGACACGGGCAGACATTTTGCTACGCCCTTGGCTGGGGAAACTAAATGGTTAATACTCACCATCACACGCCCAGAAAAAGTCCGATTTACCGACTGGAAGGAATAAGGCACTTTTACGTTATACAGCCTGTTCTCAGTTTTGTGGGGCTGTTGATATTACTGGGCTAATGACAGACGCCAAGGCGGCAAAATAGGCTGGGTTACTTATAATTCTTTGAATGTGGACACATCAGCTTGTGGGAAGGAAACTATTTAAAATGGGGCTTAGGGAAAGCAAAAAAAAATCCCCTTTCCCCATATGAGATTCTTCCACAGTGTTGTCATGGAATCTTGAAAACCTCTATACAGCGGATCACTCTCGTTGGATATATGCAAATTTTCTGAGAGCCAGCGGTTTCCTGCCAGGGAAAAACTTATAATAACAGAGCAAGAATGCAATCCGAGCCCTTGCTCTCTGAAACCCTGAAAGAACAGAGTCGTTCTTGACAGGGCAATTTCAACCCTTGACATTCCAGGAAATAGCTTAATAATGTCATTTAGTCTGGGGTTGTAACCAGTCCTAAGACATGGAGACACAAATGCAGTGTAAAATTTTAAATATCAGTTCGGGGACCATTACTCATTTTCACACAGAGCTTAACAGCAAAGACCACCACCACAAAGCAAAAACTAAGCAAGCCTTCCTAATTAAATTTAACATTGTCCCCACTAATTAAACACAATATAGGAAAGGTTTCTGCCAAGAAATTACAGACACATCCTGAAGACTATTTACTTTCCTGGGTCCTGGGCCCGTGCCATATCCAGGACGTGACCCCCAAACAAAACTGTGCTTTGATCATTAATATATATGCAGAAGTTACCCCCATCCTGGAGCCTCGGAGGCCTTCATGAGACACACTGGCCTTTACATTCAATGTGTTTCATTTTTTCTGGGTACGGTGCAGCTGAAAAAGGTTACAAGACTCAGGTTAAAAGTCAGGAAATGGATCAGGACCCCACGCTATGACATCATTTTCTTGCAATGCAATGAAGCAATGACATTTCCTGCAGGAAAACTGATTAGAGCTGACAAGCTGCCTTAGTTAGCTGCAGTGTTTGCCATGGAAGGTGTCAGGCCTGCCTCGTTCCAGCTCCTGCCACCCTCCCTCCTGTTCCTTGGCTGGAGCTTCCCAGGGGTCAGTGAGAGGGAGTGAAAGAGACCCAGTCCTGATATATTTAAGATAAAGATGTGCTAAAACATTGTTACAAAACTTGTGGAATTTTTTAGTTATTAGAGCATTTAGTACTTTAGACAAAATATATATATATATGTATATATATAAAATTTTGCCACTTGCAGAGTGATTTCCAGATTATTTTTAAAACTGACATATAGGCAGAGCCACCAGGGGTGATTGTGCAGGTTGGCCAAAGGCAGAGTGGGATTCAAAGCCAGCTCACTCTCCGATTATTAAACCATGGTTGCTGGTTCAGGACTAGATCTGCCTTTTTCGGATTCACACAGACGTCTCACAGCCAGTGAGAGATGGTCTTACAATGGGACACAGTTTGAAGGTGAATGATGAACCAGTCTTCTCCTTTCAATCCTGGGTGTCTCTGTAACTGTAGGCATAACATCTTGGGGCGTATCTCTAGAAGTGTGAATTCGAGGACCTGCCTAACTGTGAGTTCTGGGCCAAATCTGCCTCCTGGTTGGGTCACCTCAGCAATAGGGAGTCCTTTGGGGATTTATGAGCAGGTGCTTCCAATATGCCAACACAGGGGGTGTGAGGCACCTAGCTTGGCGAGTACGAGCTCTGGGCTAGGTTTCAGCCTGGCCAGGTGCTCTCGTGCGCAAATCGCATAACTATAGTGGCCCTACTCTTCCCCAGATGGTAGAACCTGCTCTGGACTCCACATGCAGACAGACCTGCTCCAGTCCTTCAGACCAATTTAGAGACACGACTGAGGCAAGAATTATTTAAGAGCTGGGGCCAACCCCCTGTGACGCCACATCAAATCGCCCTTGCTTGTCCATGTGTGGCCTTGTGACTTGGTTCAATAACTGGGTTTCTGCCTTGGACACGGGATCCAGTGGCTGAGTAGCTGGTGAGTACTGCCTGGGAACAAGTGTCTATTCCCTCGACTTATCGTTACCATGCCCCTTCTGGAAACGACAGGTGTGCTCGTAAACAGCGAAGGGAGGGCTCCAGCCTTATCATCTTCTGTCATTTTTCTTCTCTTTATCTTCCTTCTGGATCCTCCTGGGAGGTAGTGGAATCTACCAAGCAAAGACTGCAGATATGGCAGAAAAAAACAGCTTCCTGATGCTTCTTTTGTCCATTTCAAAACAGAATTTATACTAACTCACTTGTATGTCAGTGGAGGAGAGTGGTCAGGAGTGACAAGTTTCTACTACCAAAAAATCAAACACTTATCATCTCAGAAACGAAAAGTCCTAGAACCAGGATGGATTTCTACATTAGAAGCAATGTTTCTAGGTACTATGCTAGGTTTGCCAAACAGATTGAAGCTCTCTACAGCAGTTGAGTGGGTAGATGTCAGAGATGCTCTGAGACACAGTTTACACAGCATTTACATCTATAAATCATTACATAGTAACTGGATGGAACTTGTAGTGACAAATATGTTATCTCTGGAAAAATGTGCAAATATCTGAAGGGCTTATACATTTCCCCAGGATGAGTCAAAAGAAGCATAGTTGTCACACCTTTCTTTCATTATCCTGTGGGTGTTCTCTCAAATGTGTGGGTCTTCATAAATGAGTCACTGTTTCCAAGGTCTGTCAAAAGTACCAGTGGTCACAAGCCTAGGAAGCATACCAAGCCTAAAAAAAGGAAAGAACTTTCAATCATGGGCAATAATGTAAAATGTCTGAAATTACTGGGGTTTTATTGCTCTGCCAAATTTGCAGTCTTATACTATCTAATCACTCCCTTTTGAGGACTCACTATTTCCTATAGTTAAACCTATGAGGAATAAAAAGGAATTTATTTTACATTTGGTGTGTTTGTATAGTCACCAGGTCTAGAGCCGGTACTTTTTGCCATTTGAGTAACCCTTCTGCTTGCTTGCCCATACATGTTGAAACTGTCATTTAACTTAAATACACAGATCAGACTTGTTTAAGACTCTACCCTTTCACCTTGCTCTAGGCAGGGAAAAAGATCAAAGCTTCCTGTGTTTTTTAAGGATGACCCCTTCTCTGTTCTGAACACGTCTCACATCTCCTATTTGTAGAAGCTTATGCACAGGCTGAATTGTTTTTCTTTTCTCTAAATCTACTTATCATAAACAAGACCCTCATTGCCCACTTGGCACCCTCAGAAAGGGAATTTACTCATCCGATAGGTTGTTTACCTAATAATGATGGCTTTTTAAATTCATGGTATTAAAACAGATATTTTTAGTACAAAGTGTTGTCAGAATTGATAAGTGAAAAAAGGTGTTTGTAATTAATATGCTATAATGATGAGACTGATGTAGAACAGTGAAAAAACTCACCTGTTATCAGTTCTGCCTTGAAATAACCAAATGATAAAGCTTTTACATATTTTATTTTTACTTTAATGTGACCCTAATTTATTTATTAATGCATTAGTTCTTTTCAGGTTGAAGTAAAATATAAATAAATGATGATGATATCATTTCACTTAGTTCATGAATTTATTATCGATTAAGAATATGCAGGGTACTGGCCAGAGGACAAGGTGCAAAGAATTGGAAAATGAAATCTCTTAGTCCACAAAACAGAGAGGATACAGAAAATAAACACCACAAAGAAGTTTTCATGGGTTCAATACTTACCAGGCCAAGGACTGAAAAGAAAATCATTTCATCTTTTGGGGTCTCCTAAGTTTTCTCATCTATAAGACCAAGGAGGCAAAATTAATTGTTGGGTCCATTGAGCCCCTAAATTCTGGGACTGAAAGAAATATGTGCCGGGGCTAAAAATGAATTTAAAGTTGCAAACCCTCACATGCTTTGTTTGGCAAATATCATAAAGAGGATAAGCTCAAAGGTGAATTATGACTGCAGATAGCGAGGTGGACGCTATTATGGAGATAGTGAACAACACGAGGCAAAATATGGAGCTTGGCTGTACACAGGAGAAAATATCTAAGTGGAATGGACAGACTGAGTGGGAGGGAGCAGAGAGCTGTAAAGCAAAACTGGGCTGAGTGCACTGCAAGTCTCAGATCAATCAATCAACGAGGATTTTATTCTGCTCAGGTTACTTTATTTGTTAAGGGATTCTTAAGGGGGCGCCTGAGATAACATGGTCAAGGATTATAAGCCGTACTAAGTATAGTACTGTGAAAATACCCTAGCGTCCAGGTCCACAAGACTAGTGTAAGAAGGGCATCTGCAAGCAGAGAGGGCTTAGAAAGTATTTTAAGAATGCTCTGAGGTTCAGCTTCAAACAGTAGGTCCTGGCTGACGATTGTGAAGAACCAGCAGTTACAGGCAGCCAGGGGATGGTAACCAAAACGGAGTTACTCTCTCTTTTTTTTTTTCTATTTTTATTTATTTATTATTATTATTTTCTTTTGCGGTACGCGGGCCTGTCCCTGCTGTGGCCTCTCCCGTTGCGGAGCACAGGCTGCCGACGCGCAGGCTCAGCGGCCATGGCTCACGGGCCCAGCGGCTCCGCGGCATGCGGGATCTTCCCGGACCGGGGCACGAACCTGCGTCCCCCGCATCGGCAGGTGGACTCTCAACCACTGCGCCACCAGGGAAGCCCTGGAGTTACTCTCTTTAAGCAGAGACTTTGGACGACCACCACGTGGGAGGAGAATTACCAAACTGTTGCCAAAAAAATCACTTTGGCTGCAAACCAAAGAAGGATTTTCACATTTCCTCAAGACATAAATGACACTTCGGTGTAGTAGAAAGATTTCTCACACGACATTTTTCCCAAGAGATAGGGAAGTGAGGAAAACTTAATGCTCTGGAGTGACTTATTCTTTTCCACTATAAGAACTAGGTGAAGCCCACTGCATTGCCATTTTGCCTTGATTGTCAGTCAACTGGAAACAAAATTTAGATTTAATTTCAGGACTTACACTTAAATATCTGACCCCCTATTTAAAAAATTTTAACTTCTCACTTGATCTTTTGCTCATAATTTTGCCAAATTCATTTCTTTCATTACATGCCACCTCATTCATTCACTCATTTATTTTAGATATTTATTAAGCATTTACTATGTGCTGGGCACATCAAGTTCTTTGGAGGCAGGTAGAATGTGGCTCTGGCCTGGCAGGCAGGAGACTCTGTCTCTGGCTTGTGTTTTGTTTAGGTCTTAGGGCTTGATGTTTATATATGGGTTACAGTTCAAGCATTTTCCAGATGAACAAGGGTTCAGGGGTATATAGCTGGTTTTCCTAATAACTCATCCCATCTCCATCTCGGTTAGAGTGGATTTTTCCCTTGAGGGTCTTTGATCCTACAGCCGCAGACATTCTGGCACCAGGGAGGCTTAAAGGTCAAGGCTCCGAGACACACAGAGGTCGATGAAATCAGGGGACATCTTAGCAACTGCTGAGAAGCCGTGGGGGTGAGCACTATGGCTTCCAGGATGGATGGATGATGTCATTTGTGGTATAAATAAGTGTGTGCTTCCTAAGCTCTGACTGGGATCCAACAGGTGTGTTCTGGAACAGTGCTGTTTGGATGAGACCATCGAGAAAAAGCAGTCAGTAAACTTTTTGCTTCCTTTAATCTGTGAAGTCCCCTTTTTTAACTCCTGACTCCCCAAAGTTGAGCATCGTGGGATACAAAGGCAAGAGTGTGAACTTGAACCTCAGTTGCTTCTCCCATAGAATAAAGGAGCTGGACCCACTAGTCTTCTAGCCCCTTCTAGCTCTAATCATCTGTCACTTTATGACCATCAATTCTACTTCCAGCTTTTTGGCTTCACAACTCCACACAGATAGTTATCATTTTCATCCTCTTCAAATACAATGAAAAACAATATGTGAGCAAGTACAGCGGCAACATGTGTATAATGGCAATACTGAAGGACAAGATTGAGACCTAGTTAAGGATTATTGAGTTATTATAGCAAAGACTTACTAGAAGTGGTTATAACTTTTCAGGATAGATTACTTCCTTCATAGCATATCCAAATCCATGGCAAACTGTGTTTACCCAGAGTTCTAATATCTATGTATATATACACCCATATTCGCACATTGCTTAGCAGAGTGATGTGTATATAATAAACATGAAAACTATCTGAATAACTTGTGAACTTAAGAAATGGTTTATAAACTCTTATATTTCATATCAGTGATTTGTATATAAAACAATATCTTAGAGTATAAAATACACAGATATAGAGAAGACACAACTCCTATCTCAAAGAATTTATAATTTAGTGTTAAGTGCTTAAAGATGTATTCAGGTTTGTGTGCAAAACATTTTAATAGATTCAGTGGTTTTTAAAATATGTACATATGGAAGCTCTAAGTTTATTTACGTGAAATATCAATATTGGGTACCATCTACTATGCTAAATGCTGAATGTACAAAAAGGTAGCAAAAGTCCCTGCACATTGTATCCCTATAACCTGATCAAAATGACGCAGATTCGTTCATTCATTCTGCAATTATTGAATGCTTGCCTTGGGGAAAGTACTGTGATAGGCTTTTTCAAGGGCAGAGGCATGATTTCTTAATGGTTCCTGTCTTTAAGGATCTTAAAATTTAATGGAGTCAGAAAAGAGCTAATAAAGCAGAATGGAAAAGAAGTATTAGTAAAGAGCTATAGAGAACACTTAGAGGATAGAGTAACTATGCCCAGAGGTTAGGAAAGTCTTCATAATGGAGATGGCCCTAGAGCAAGACATGGCAAGATGAATAGTAGTTTAATGGTGGAGACAAGGGGGGAAGTTCACCTCAGAAAGAGACCAGTGAGAACAAAAGCACAGAGGCATGAAAATTAATGCATGCTCTGGGAATAGCAAGTAGGCTGGTATGGCTGGAGCACAGGATACAAAAACAGCAGGGGGAGATGAGGCCAGGAAGTTAGGTTGGAGCCAGCACGTGGAGGGCCTCCAATGCCATATTAAATCTACTAATTCTATCCAGCTAATAGTAGGGAGCCAGGAGAGGTTCTGGGGACAAGAACAAATAAGACCTTGGGTACATATTCAATTTCAAACATGTAACTTCTGAAATAAACTACTGCTAAGAAGCAGTCAAGTAGGGTAGAAAGAAAGGATCTTCTGAGTTAGGAGACCAAGATTAAGGGGCAACATGGCAACAAGAGGAAGTCTTGTGTGATGAGGTATTTATACCCGTCACATAGCCAACTCCCACACATTCTTTAGATCTCAAAGTGAACATTCTTTCCTCAGGGGAGCCTTCCAGCACCTTGACTGTACCAGTCTCTCTGTTGTGGAACCACAGAGATCCTTGTATCTTACCTTTGCAGCACGTAGCAGAGTTTGTAATTATGTACTTACCTGCATTCTATTAATGTGTGTGCCCCTCATTGGACTGTAAGCTCCGTAAGGGCAGAAATCACCTTTCTGTTTTGCTCTTCAATTTTACTGTAGGCTACCCAATATGTCTGACCCAGAGTAGGGACTAATATATGTGATGAATGAATTTTTAAAATATGGGAATGGAGACACTGTTGGAGGAGAATAATGAAAAATAATATTTGGGACTGTATAAGTAGGTGTGGTGGTTTTAAAATATAGCTGCCATATTCTTTGACCTTGCTCTCATCAAAAGGTAGGATCTATATCCTTTGCTCTTAAATCTGGGCAGCCTTGTGATAATTAGGATGCAGTGAAGATGAGGGTGTGTCATTTCCATGGCTAGTTGGAACTACGTGGTTCTCTTATTAAGCTCATTCTGGGAGAAGCCAGCTACCATGTAAGAAGTTTGACCACCCTGAGACCACCAGGCCAGAGAAGTGACCATGCTGGACAAGCCATGTGCAGCTGTTCCAGTCTACAGATTGAGCTCATCTCTACCAAGAAATGTGAGTGAGGTTGTCTTGAGTCTTCAAGACTATCTCATCTGGCAGCTGAGCACCTTTGAGTGACCTCAGTAATTGCCTTGAAAAGCAAAAGAATTGCCCACCTGAGCGTTGCCTGAATATCTGACCCAAACGGTCTGTTTGTACAATAAAATGGTTGTTGATTTAGGCCAGTCAGTTTGGGATAATTTGTTACATAGCAATAGTAACTAAGACATCAACCAATGTCTCAATAGAATACTCCCCAATAACCCCTTGTTAACAGCTGGGAAAACTGAGATCCAGAGAGATTAATGGATTTGTCCATGGTTCCAAATTGGTAACAGTAAAGCGGGGCCTAGGAATCAGTCTTCTGACCCACAGCCATTGTCATTTTCTTTCTCATATATAATAATGCATTAAGAAAATTTCTGTATAATTATATGCAGGGTTCAAACAACCACTCTTTGTCATGCCATAGTTTTATCCTCACTGATGCTTTATTCCCACTGATAATTAAATGGATTAGTCAAACTCCTTGACATATAAACAAAAAGAAAACTGTGGTCTTCAGTGTGTGGAGCTTACAAGTGCTGCAGATGATTTGGACATTTGAATGCAACTACCTCCCAATTAGAGGAAGAAGCATGTTCAAGTATATAAAACACAATAACATTTCTCCCTAAATTTATGGCATTCAAAATCTCAGCTGACTAGGTCTTCAATGCTGTCAGTTCCAAATTCACTGAAAGATCGTTTCTGCTGAAAGAAAAATGCCGCCTCTATTAATATCAACATTTTCCTCCTCAGAACACTTTCTTGCTGGTGATTTATTGTGGACAAGCTGCTTCCTGCTCCTTTTGAAAGTTAGATTTTTTTTTTTTTTTTAATTCTGCAGGTGGAGGAGGAATTCCTCATCTCTTGTCCCCAGGGCAATTTAGTTTAGGCTAATCTTCAGGAGAGAGTGTGGGTATTTGCAACTCACAAACTGATGCTGCCTGATGCCACACAAAAGAGAAAAGGGTCTTGCAGCTGTGTCTGATGTCACTTGGGAACTAATCCAAAAACAAATAAGGAAGACCAGCTCATGCAGTGTGTGTAGGGAAAGAGTCTTTTTAGATTTTTGAACCTTGAGGTTGCATCATAGAGATGGAAAGTTTTTCCTTAAAAATGATCAAAGATATTACCTTTTTGTTACTGGCAATGCCATTTTTTTTTAAAGATTTCATTTGAGGAAAACAACAACTTAGTAATCTAATGCATATGCATTCCATAACTATATCTCAAAGAAAACTATGTACACTGATGACTCAAAAGTTAATGTTTATCTCGTTACATTCTTCCTATTCCTACAGTGAAACTCATCAACAATCTAAGGAAAGACAAATGTTAAATTCAGTTCTATTCAGAAGTTCTCATAATCACAGCTGCACAGATTTTAACAGATGTTAATTTCTGTAATGTGGAAGTTACCTGTGGAGAGTGTGTGTACCTAGCTTTTGGTGATGTTGTACTATATTAGGACTTTCTCAGTTGCAATAGCAGAATACCCAATACAAATTAGTTTTAACAAAAAGTGAGGTTAAGTGGCTTACATACCAGAAAAGTACAGACATAGAACAGGCACAGCTAAAAGGGGGGCACACTGGGGCCAGGCTTCTATCTCTGACTCTGTCTCTCTGTCTTTCTCACTCTGTTTTCCTCAGTGTTGGCACTTTCTCAGGCAGGCTCAACCCATGTAATGGAAAAGATGGCCATTGGCCGTGCTCAGCTTACATTCGGCCAGCTTCCAAACCCAGCAGAAGAATTTCTGGATCACTCCAGACACAGTCCTTGGGTTCATTCTGTCTGGTCCCTCTTGAGTCACATGCCCACCCTTGTGGAATTCTCCTTGGCCACACCTATAAAGTACTGATGATGTATTTTAGAATTTACCAAGAATTATAGTTAGAGTTTTAGCATAACTTATTTTTAACTAAAACCTTTGCCCTAAAGAAAGTATATAGGATGGCATGCCAAGATATACAGTTAAGCTTTCCAGAAACTCTGCCTTTCTCCTAAGCTTTCCCACACATAACTCACCTTCTTTTTAGTTCCAAAGTTACACAAAGTATAATCTATATTTGCTTATTCCCCCTTCTTGCTCTAACCCTCCTGCCATCTAATCCCACTTCTCTATAAATGGCTTTCCCAGCGTCACTCATCACCTCTCAACAGCCACATCCAATGGCATCTTTGTTGGTGCTCCTCTTGTGTGTCCTCTGGGCAGTATCAGACACTGTGAGTCATTCCCCTTTTGCTCAGCTCTCTCTATTCCCGCAGCTTGTGCTCCTTCTTTGTGTGATAGGTTCTTCTTGGCTTTCTTTACTAACGTCTGTTATATTCATCATACTCCCTGAATGTAGACGTGCCTCCAAGTTCAGTCTTCTCTTCTAACTTCACAGTCTCTCTTTGGGCAACCTCATCCAGTGCCCTGGCCTCAACATCTCCTATCTGATGTTGACTTTAGAATTTATAAGTCCCGTCTTCTTTCTTTTTTTATGTGCTAGACAATAGTTTTTGAGTGTTTCTCTGCATGTGGATGTCTGTCTTAATCCATTCAGGCTGCTATAACAGAATACCATAGATTTGGTGGCTTAGAAACAACAGTTCTGGACGATGGACTGGTACATGGTACCGAAAAACCCAAACGAACTTTTCAGCCCACCCAATATGATGTATGTACCTAGGAGTGAAATAATTTGGCATAGGATATACATACTTTCTACTTTAGGAGATACTGCCAAGCTGTGGTCTAGAGTGATTGTACCAACTTACATTCCCACCAGCAGTGTGTTACTCTATGTCTTTGCCAGCTCTTAGTATTTTCAGTCCTTCTAATTTTAGTCATTCTGGTAAATGCATAGTGGAATTACATTTGTAGTTCCCTGAAGGTTAATAATATTTATAGGCCATTTGAGTATCTTCTTTTGTGACATCTCTGTTTCAGACTTTTGCACATTTTTCTACTTGATTGTCTGGTTTACTTCTTATTGATTAATAGTTGCTCTTTAAATATGTTGGCTATGAGTCATTTGTGAGTTCTATGCGTTGCAGATATATTCTTCTATTTTGTGGTGTGCCTTTTTGTTCACTTAATGGTGTCTTTTGATAACAGAAGCTCTTAATTTTATCCACGTCCAATATGCCAATCTTTTCTTTTATTGTTAGTATTTTCTGCCTTGTTTAAGAAACATTTTTCTACTCCAAAGTCACAAAGGTATTTTCCTATGTTATTTCCTAGAATCTTTACTGTTTTTCCTTTCACATTTAGTTCTATAATCCATCTGGAATTTCTTTTTTAGTATGGTGTGAGGTAAGGGGGTTAAGATTCCTTTTTCACACGTATATATCCAATATATGTATGTCCATTGATTCTCAGTGTAATTTGATCCATTAAACACATGAATTATTTCTCCAATCCCAACTTCCCTAAGATTATTATATTATTCTTGAGGTTCCTAAATCACTGACTATCAGATGGCAGGCTTTGTTAAAAACTCTTCCTGGTTTCCTGAAATCATTTTACTGGTAGTGGGTGAGGAGAGACCATCACACCCCCTTATCGCTAATCCTGGAGATTGGCAGGCTGGCACTTCCTCCCTAACCAGCAATTTCAAGGCTTTGAGGAAATAACAATAATTTTTGTCCACCAAAATAAAGTACCTCTGTCCTTCTCTTTTGGTCCTTTCAGCCCATCAGCATACATATATTCTTTATCATAAATTAAGTTTCATTCTCTTCCACAGTATTGTGTGGACATAATACTTTCTTAAGTTCATGTGTTTTGGTACTCAACATAGAGCAACAGAGAGCCTATTAGCTACGGGAAGATGTTCCTCTACTTCTCCAGGTGCCGACCCACAAAAAGCAGCTAGATGCAGCTCTTGGAAGGGCCAAGGACATGGCTGTGAATAAAACTGCCCAGATTCTTGTTCCATTTTTATTTCCCATGAGCAGTGTGACCACATGCAATTCCCTTAACCATCCTAAGCTCAGTCTCATCCATCTTCTCACTCAGGATAATAATACCCTAGTATTACTTTGTATTAGTTATTATCATAGGATTGTTGTGTAAAGTGTTACACACAAAGTGGTTGTCTCACTGCCTCTCACATAGCACCTAATAAACATCATCTATTATTATTTTCTGCTATTAATGCAGAAGCTCAACTAAGGCTTATCCTAGGAGTTCTCCATAAAAAGGGAGTTTTAAAAAACTGATACAAGGAGGTGAAAATGCTGACTTTATTAGGGTACACATACCCAAATACTCCACCATAAGTTCCCATGTTTCTTCTTCACAGTCCAAAGACATACTTAGAAAAAAGGAAAAATATCTTTAATGTCAAGCTTTTTTCCAGAGATAGATAGAATGAAATAAATTGGTAATAAACATGCCAACAGTGAAATGGAAAAGATATATATTCTATGGTTAAATTCTCCTTGGATTATCATAGCGACATTGCTTCAGAGTGTTTACTGCCAAAATGACTTATTCATTTAACTCCAAATCTCCTGGGGCAGGAAAGCCCTGCCCTTAATGATATGTAGGGAGGTGGGGGGCGGGGGAGGAAAGAATAATTATGGTCATCAAAAAATAAGTCAATATTAACACTATAAAGACTTTCAGACTTTAACTGATATATTAACAGGGGCTGAAGGCCATATTTCTAAAGACTTGGCTTTATGTAGGCATAAGACGATTGTAGCTATCAGAGGGGCTGAAGATGACTCCTTTTACTTCTCCTTCCATGAAAATTCTAAGAATTACTGTGAACTAAGGTAGCCAAGAAGTTTTCTCTCAGAGAATGAAGGAGATTGGCTACTTCAAATAAGAGCACTTTTCTCTTCCTTAGAAGTAACTTTTGAATGACTTTGTGGTTTGCTTGCTTTGATCTTTTTTTTCTCCGAATATATCAGGGTTCCTCATCTCTATTTGATGAGCAGTTTCAAAGATGAGGCCAAGTCGGCTTCCCTGGTGGCGCAGTGGTTGGGAGTCCGCCTGCCAATGCAGGGGACACGCGTTCATGCCACGGTCCAGGAGGATCCCGCATGCCGCGGAGCGGCTGGGCCCGTGAGCCATGGCTGCTGAGCCTGCGCGTCCGGAGCCTGTGCTCCGCAACGGGAGAGGCCACAGCCGTGAGAGGCCCGCGTACTGCAAAAAAAAAAAAAAAGATGAGGCCAAGAATATCTGAGCTGTGGAGACCTTCCTAGGTATGCAAATCTCTCTTCCTTCTAAAGCATTTCTTGAGACACAGAGAAGCAGAGGGAGGATACGAGTTACTCTCCATTGAGATTTTTCAGAGCCCCACCAAAGAGGGCATTCTTTTGAAGCCTGGTCAAGGTGATTCCCAGCTAGTGGGCCTAAAAAGAGGTGGATTCCTTAGCTCTGTACTTAAATACCGACAGAAGCTTGATATATCGCTTCATCAATGATGTTTGAGTTAGAAGCATATAGCTCTGCTCCACATGCAGGTGAGCAACAAACTGAAAAACATGCATATATGAGCAGACGTAGCAATTAACTCGGGTAAAAATATATATTATTAACAGTTGCACCTCTGCATTTGCAGTCCATCTCCCAAGAGGAAAACTAATCACAACCCAAGAGGCCTACTCAGAACAAAACAGCATCCCCAAATGGCGTTCTTTGGTTGTATGCAAAGAAGTGTCTATGATTCACCTAGATGGATCTAGCGAAGAAAAAAAGTCTAAGGCGCCAGGTCATTCCAGGTCACTCACTGAATTCAGGAATGATAAGTCAATAGGATGGGGTCTTGGTGTAGGCCTCTAGAAACTGATGTCAAGGGAGAGCCAGCCACCATCAACAATTACCTCCACGCCATGACAGCAGTCTGACCTCATCCTCCTTCTCTCAATGCAAAAAATTATCTCAAATAAAATAGAAAGAAAATTTTAAATGTTTAGTAAAGGAGAATTTTACTGTTAGCATTTAGCTTGAGCTTTTAACTATTTGGCTACCAAAGTAAAAAAAAAAAAGTCCTATATAGCTTTTTTCTTTTCTTTTTTTTTTTTCAGTACGCGGGCCTCTCACTGTTGTGGCCTCTCCCGTTGCGGAGCACAGGCTCCGGACGCGCAGGCTCAGCGGCCATGGCTCACGGGCCCAGCCGCTCCGCGGCATGTGGGATCTTCCCGGACCGGGGCACGACCCCGGGTCCCCTGCATCGGCAGGCGGACTCTCAACCACTGCGCCACCAGGGAAGCCCTATATAGCTTTATATACACCTCTACACCACAAAATTATTTTCTTCATTACTAAGTTACTTTAAAGTTCTTTAATCAGTCTTATTTTGTTAAAGCTCCTTCTAATCTCTTAGCAAATAAAAACCAGGAAACAAATACTTCTACCATCCTACAAATCAGTGTCTAAGGGATAGCTCTAGGATTCTATTTCCGTTCAAAATTAGAAAGGAAACATGGATAACATTTTTCACTCAGGAATTGTGAAGCATTAATACTGCAGCACTACTAGTAACTTACTATTAAATTTCAGGCAAACCACTTAACCTCTCTGCCCTTTCTCCATCTGGAAATTCAGAAGATAAGTAGCCTACATCAACAATACTATTTCAAAGGCAAACTGGTAAAAGATTGGAAAACACTTTACAAATATTAAGTGCTCTGTAATTGCTGCTTGTTGCGACAAAGTCTATTTTCAGAACTGTCCAGGACACAATAAATAAATAAATACCCCCCTGACTTCTAATCTAAGCTGAGAAGTTTGATCTGGACAAAAATACAGTAAGAAGGAAAATTAGTCCTACGTAGGTCTTTGGCCACCATGAAAAATGGTGCTTCTGGAGAGAAATATGAAGAAGGAAATTTTTATATATTGAGAGGGGGTTGTGGAAACACAAATAATGCTCCTCCAGCAACTGATTCCTTTCTTTCCTTCTAACCAGTTCAACACAGATCTCGTCAAAATTTCTCTTTTGTTAAAATATATGACTTGAAATGGATACTACAGCTGGGTAGATATTTCGTCTGTTGAATGTGAGGCATTACTACAAGAGCAGGAATGGAATTATCCTCAACCTGAAGTCACTCGACTTTGAAACTTGAAAGAGCTCAGTTCTCCATAAAGAAAAATTTCCTGCTCATGAAGATTATTAAACCTTTGTTGTTCTTTTAGCCAACAAGGTGGTCTTGAAAAATATGTTATTTTCTCAACTGTTTAATTGCTCAATCAACACATATTTGTTGGCCACCTACTACAATGTGTAAAGCACTGTGCTAAGCTCCTGTAGGATACAATTAAAAAAACAAGACAGTAGCTCTTGTACCTGAGAACCCTGAATCTAATTGGACAGATAAGACATACACATGGATCGAGATAAGTGGCACCACCAGCCTGTCATTGATATGGGCCAAATGGCTAGTTCAGATAGTAAGTGAGAGACCAAGGCAGCAGACTGCCCTGGGCTGGGTGGTCAGGGAAGGCTTCTGAGGACAAGCAGGATGAGTGCTGGATCTTAGTGTATTGGGGCAGGCGGCAGGGGCGGGGGTGAGCGGGGGGGGGGGGTTGGCACACGGGTAAGGGGTTGGGGATGGGTTGAGAAGAACTAATTTAAAGATGGCTAGTGAAGTAAGTGAAATGAAGATTAAAATAGAAGCCAATCATACCCATTCTCTTTGTCTTTCCTCTCCTCTCCTCTCCTCTCCTCTCTCTCACATACAGGCACATAAAATATAACAGGAGAAAGTGCTCAGAGGTAAGTACACCATATTTGTTGGCGTTTAAATATTAAACAAATTTCTGCTGTCCTTGTTTTTCCTCCCTCTTCTCTTCCTCCCTCCCCTTTCTTTCTCTCTTCTTCTGTTCCTTCCTTCTTTCCTTTAGCCATGTCTCCTTAAGAATTGGAGTCCTGGTCCCTTTCAATAGTCCTGAGACACTATGAAAAAATGTAGAGGTTTTTGTGCCTGCTTCGGAGGAATTCCAAGGCTTCCGGGTCTCAGAACCACAGAATCCTATCAACAAAGGAGCTCACACCCCTCTGACACAATCCCAACACCGGACCCTTACAACAACTAGCATGACTTTCGGGCCCACTCCTGTGTGACTTCGGTGTTGTTAGGAGAAAACACCTGGGGACACTTCAACTTACTCTGTTCAGAAATTAGATCTAAGTCTCTCTGATTGTGATTGATTTTTCTTTTCTTTTTTTTTTTTTTGCCATTCATTGTTTGTATTGAATGAGTTATTACACATCAGTGAAGCATTTTGGTAAAATGCAGATAGCACCAGTTTGAAGATCTAATTTCATATTCAAGAGCAGGCTGCAGGTCAGCAGAAACTAGCTGCACACATTGTACTGTCTCGCTCATCATCTCCATTGGACATCACAGAAGAACAGGAAGGGAAGGGGAAGACGAAAGAGGGAAATGCCTTTAATCAAGGTCTCCCCTAGAAAACTCCCCAAGAAGTGAGTTAAGGTGCCAAAGAGTCCACGTGCATTATTTTAGATTCATGCTATCTTATGCTTACAAATACAAGCATACTTCATTTGACTGCACTTTGCTTAACTGTGCTGCACAGATATAGTGTTTTATACAAATTGAGGGTTTGTGGCAACCCTGGGCCCAGCAAGTCTATGGGCACCATTTTTCCAACATTTGCTCACTTTGTGTCTGGGTCGTATTTTGGTAATTCTCGCAATATTTCAAACCTTCTCATTATTGTTATATATGTGTTACAGTGATCTGTGATCAGTGATCTTTTTTTTTTTTTTTTTTTTTTTTTGCGGTACGCGGGCCTCTCACTGTTGTGGCCTCTCCCGTTGCGGAGCACAGGCTCCGGACGCGCAGGCTCAGCGGCCATGGCTCACGGGCCCAGCCGCTCCGCGGCATGTGGGATCTTCCCGGACCGGGGCACAAACCCGTGTCCCCTGCATCGGCAGACGGACTCTCAACCACTGCGCCACCAGGGAAGCCCTGATCTTTGATGTTACTATTGTCATTGTTTTGCAACTGCACTCATATGACAGTGAACTTAATCCATAAATGTGTGCGCTCTGAGTGTTCCACCCATCAGGAGTTCCCCTGTCTCTCTCCCTCTCCTTGGGCTTCCCTATACCCTGCAGACACAATAATATTTAAATTAGGCCAATTAATAACCTCACCCTTATCAGTCAGCAGCCATCAGCATAGAGGCAATCTCCTCTACCAGCAACACTGAAGTCTCAGATGATGGTTAGCATTTTTAGCAATAAAGAATTTTTTAATTAAGCTATGTACATTTTTTTTTAGACATAACGTTATTGCACAGTTAATAGACTACAGTATAGTGTAAACATAACTTTTATATGCACTGGGAAACCAAGAAATTTGTGGGACTCGCTTTATTGTGATATCTGCTTTATTGAGGAGGTCTGGAACTGAACCTCCAATGTCTCCAAGGTATGCCTGTAATAGCCAAGTCAATTTGCTGGACATTTAAGTAAGAGGGTAGTAGTTTGGCTTTTCCCGTTTTGACTGTCTCATGAGTTGTAGTGTGCTCTTTTCATTTCAAATAATAAAAACAAATTGCATAAACTTGACTGACCGTATCACATTCTCTCTAACCATCTCCCCCGCTAAACACACACACACACACACACACACACACACACACACGCACCACACCACCACCAACTCTATCACCATCACACATTATATGTATGGGAGATTCTAATTTAGAAAATGAAGAAACTGAGACTCATTCCTAGAATAACAGAAAACTAGAATTCACCAAACAATAGATAAGTCACTTTTTGTAATCATTCTGTTGTAATAATGGTGTTCTTTAATCTAAGAGTTTTTTCACAAAGTATATCCTTTGCTCCTTAAGCAAACCATTTCAATCCTCAGAGTAGGTCACTGTGGTTTTGAGGACAATTTTCAAACTGGCATAACCCTCGAGAAGAGTTTTGAACAAAACTCAGTGATGTATAGAAGCCTTTCAAATAGAATTTTAGGCATTTGGATCTGTGACATTGGGAAAAATGGCCTATTAAAATCTATAAGTAGGTCTGGTCATTTCCATAGCCTTTGGCAAAACTAAGGACATTATTATAAATTAACATTTCTTTCTAACTATTAATTTACTGGAATGAATTAGTTTTTATTCTTTTAGAAAAATTCAACACATGAAACTAAAATAGAAAAACCAAGAAATTGCTGCATTAGATCAAGTAAGATTAAGCAATACTTTTTATTTCAAAAACCTGGTCAAAAATAACCTATTTTGAAGAATTTTTATTGTTATGTTACTGCTGAAGAATAAAAACCGTCAACATGTTCATTTCTGTGTCAATCTTTTCTTCATATCGCTTATTTGCCCAAGAGTATATTCATTATCTTACTACAAGAGATTGAGACCCACTATACATCCAAAGAGTTTGTAAAACAGTCTTTTCTTTTTCTTTGTTTTGTTTTTTGTTTTGGTGATAAAACACTCCTAAAATGCCTAGAGCTAAAGGGGGTTATTGATGTCTTCCAGAACTTTAATTGCAAGAACAGCTTTATCTCCTAGGCAGACAGACACTACACAAACGTTTGGTTTACTCCATATCACATAGTTAACAAGGTTCTTATAGGTTCAAGGAAAACAGATTGTAAGACTTTGCCAGGAGGACTTCACATTCTAGAAAAAAAAAAAAAACTAACAGATAATTCTGAAGAGACGGAAATTTTAAAATAACCTCAACTTAGACATAATTCGACAGGAAAAGGCAGAGTGGGAGTTTTTAGAAAAGATGAGAATAAATGTAAAAGGCAAGAAAATACATTTTGTTTTTTAATTCCTATTCAATAAGTATAACTATCCTTAGAAGATGGCCTAGGTATTGTAATTGCCCTCATTTCTGACCAAATGGTCCAATCCAATTATTCCAAATTGTTCAACCTATAGGGACACCTGATGAAAGTAGCCCTTTCATCTGACTTGCATGTTTCAGTTGAATGCTAAGTATATCTTTCAACTAAGCTTTAGAAACACAGTTCATCTGTAAGCTGTGCAGGCTCTTTTCCGTGCTCTGTTCTTGCACCACCGTCAGGAAGAGAAGGTAATGAAGTGTCTTAACATGCTCGTCATGACCACACATCCCGCCTGCTTTTACTGACTTACCAACGGGCTTTGTTTGTGAGGAAGTTACAAAACTGACATTTACGGCTCTCCAGGCAAATGAGAGCCAAGAGAAGAGATTCTGAATCTTAAAGCTGTTTACCAGCTGCTGGAAAAGTTCGGCTTTGGGCACCAACAATTCATACAAAATCCGAAGGCATTAGGGCCGTGTCTTCTCCTTTTCCCATGGCAAGCTGTAAAACACGAAGGCTGCACAAGAACTGCAGTATGTTGCCAACCTAAATTAAGGCATGAGGAAGAAATTACATGTACTTCTGTAAGAAATGGAGTCTTGAAAGACTAGTTCTTTGCTCAGATCCCATGAATTAAATTGCTTAAAAGCAGACATTGTGGTTATGGTTCCTCGCCATGTGGTGTTTGCTGAGTTCTCACTGGATATCCTAAAACACTTAAGCCTAAAGGGTTTAGGATGTCTTTGGAGGCCGTAATTTGGAGAGAACAACTTTATCTCTGTGGGAGACAGGACACAATGCAAATATTTGTTGGCTTCCTTCTCTCTTCCTTGACAAGAAGTTTATCAAACAGTTCTCAAGCAAATTGTATGGGAAAGTAAACGATTTCATAGAGAAGACAGATTGTGGTTTAGAATTCTAAGGCTAGAGACCTCAGTCAGGTGACTGTCTTGGGTTACAGGGAATTGAAGGCAAGTTGGAACGTACTTCATCAAAAGTCAACAAGGTACAGGTGATATTCCTTGTCATGGGATTTGTAGGGAGATGCCGAGAAATTTCAGCTATGGGGATCTGTTACAATGGTAGAGGGGTAAACATTCCAGGCAAATGCCAGAGAAGTGGGAGGAAAGTTCAGCGGGTACCTAGAAAGGGATATTCTAATCCAAGGACTATTCTTTAGGTTGGAGAATTTTCTCATATTAAAGGGACTACTTGGGCCATAACTACTTGGAGGGGATAGTCAGAAAGTACAATTTTCAAACTGACAGGAATATAGAAATGTTCATAAACCATACATGGATCATCTCATCTCTGCTAAAACCATCAGGGGCTTCCCACTGCTTTTCAAGTGAAACCCATGGCCTGGCCTTCCCATGCCGACGTGTCCCTACAGCATTGTCCCACAGGGCAGTCTCTCCATCCTCGCCTCCCGGGCTCTCCCCAGCACTAGCTCTGCAATCAGTCCTCATGGGCACCTATCTCACCAGCCTCAGCATCTTTGTCTTCCATGCTGCTTTGGCCTGAATGCTCCTTCCTTACCTCTTTGATGGACCAACTATCATTTGTAATTATTTCTAGTTGTTTGTTTGGTTTTGGTCTACATCCACTACACAACAAGCATCAGAAAGTCAAAGACCATGTCTCTCATGTTCTCTGTTTCATCATCAGGATTTATCACAATATCTGGCTGGTAGATGCTACACAAAAATTTATTAAACAAAAGAATACAAATGAAGGTGCTGAAGTCCAAAGAGGTCATTTCCTGGAGCTCTCCCAAAACATTAATAGCAGACCTGGGCCAAGCACTCAGGTTTCCTGAGAAATCCTGGTTTCCAAGGGTAGTGGGAACATTTTCAAATAAGGCTTATCACTGGCATTTATATAGAAGCTGGCATTTATGTTTTTAGAGAGATTATTTGAGAGGAGAAGTTTTGAGGAGGAGACTGAGTGAAGCCAACTGCCCTAAGGGTGTCCGGTGGGTGCGCTGGGTAATAATATATTCAGTTACCCTTGGTTGTGTCCCATCACCTCCCGCACCCACAACAGGGTTTCCCTCCTGTCTCTTCTCCCAGAGATACTCCTGAAATGCTATGGTTACTGGCCCCCACTCTCTGGTTTTCCTTCTTTTCTTTTTCTAGCATATGCTCTGCTCTGCCCTTTGGAATGTCCTGTCTGTGCACGAGGACCATTGCTTTGAAGTGGAATTGCAGCTTTTATTTTCCAGTGCTTCTTTGTGGAGGGTGGGGAGGAAGCATGATGGAAGGAAGGGACAGGTTGGTTAAACAGCATCCTGTTGTCAGCCTAGGTATGAAGCCAGCCATTTATTAAATGGTGTCTTATGTTAGGAAGACAATGATCCTCTCTATGTTAGGAAGAGAAAGATACTTTATTTGTTTACTTTTCTGTTAATATTTTAAAGGAAATCTCAATCCTGGTTTTGTAACTCCCCAGAGAACCTTCAGTAGCACAGAGGGTGTTACAAAATCTAAAGTCTCAAGAAGCTAAATCACTTAAACTAACAAACATGTCACATAATACTTTGTGGGGCCTGAGGAGGGGTAATATCATGAAATCAAGCAATGATCAGCTTTTAAAACTCCCCAAAGGACAGTCATCACAGGCTAAGTGATTTGTTACTGGTGTTAATTTTTTTAACCTCGTCTTTCCTCCATAATCGTCCTGTTTATGCTCATAGACCCTTTCAAAGGCTATAATAATAATATTAATAGCTACCCTTTACTGAGGTGCCTACTGTGTGCCAGGTACTTTGTAATCCTTATGACAACCTCAATAGGTAGGCATGGTTATCAGTATTTCAAATGAGAAAATTAACCCTTAGAGAAGTTTAGTATGTTGCTCAAGATCATGCAGCAAGTAAGGTCTGTCAGCTTACGTTCCATGGTACATTCCATGCCTGTACCTAACACCAGTGGCTGTGCCCTAAGGTAGCAGTGGGTAGAACTTTCGTCCTGGCCCGCACACCCAACCTTCATCAGCCCAAATATACAGTCTAAAGAAAGAAAAATCTTGTGTTGGCTATGCAGGCCCTGCTTCAGGATAATTTGCTTAATCCCACCATCCCCCTTCCAACCAGTTTGCCACATCTGAGGTCATTCTACATAGAAATTCTAGAAGTAACATTGCTTTGCATTATGTCCTATAACATGCAAACAAAATAAAATGCCATGGAAGTTTAAATGTGAACCACTGGATTTGAAGTCTAGTGTACTAGATATTGCATCACAGCCAGAAAACTATGTTTTTTTAAACAGCAGAGCATTTTTACTTATTTTCTCCAGTTCTCTGTGTAACCAAAAGGCTTTTTTTTTGATGCCGTCTATGCAATTGTTAACTGCATTAGGACATGGGGTACAAAATTAATCTTTCACAAAGCATCAGACTCTTGGGAAGCCTGCAAATATAGAACTTCTTTGTTCAATATAAATAAGGATAGAAACCCAAATAAAATGTGTCTAATTTAAGTCCATATCTCTAACGTCTTATTGCTAGCAGCAGTAAGAATCTGCTGAGGGTCCCAAAATCATTTTTGATACAAAGCCTCTCTCCAGTCACCCTCTCTGTGAAGCCTGCCCTATTATAGCTAACTTAACTGTCCCTCATGACCAAAAGAACACAACAAATTCCCACACCCTCATGAAATTTAAGCAATATATTATTACCCAGGTATTAAAAGTTATAATTTTTAAAACTATGTGATAATATTTGGTATGCTTATGGTCAATTTAAAAAGCAGAAAACAAAATTTTATCTATGCTATTGTGTCAGAAGAGTATGTTTTAAATATTAATAATTTTCCCCAGTATTTCCTTTTCTGCCTTTTCTGCCTTCCCTCTGTTTAAACACCAGATGAGACCTACTTCATCTCAGGAAAAGGTCGAGATAACATCAAGCAGAGAAAAGGAATCATTTCAGATTTCTGATTCTAGTTCCTTCAGAGCACTGAAAAGACCCAGATTAGAAAAAGATTACGAAAGGAGAGTGGGAGGAGAAGCAGAGAGCAGAGACACTGCTAGGGAGTGTCTTTACTCCACAGGCTGAGCTCTGGAAAGGAGGCAAGACCCCAGAGAAGAAATGGTGCCACGGTAAATGGCTGAGAGCCCTGCAGAGCTCCCCAGCCCTGCCATGGCGTGAGGTGAACAATGATCCACCACACCCAAAAATGGCACAGAGGGAGCCCTGAAATCAGATGGGTCCACATGGGTTGTTACAGTAGAGGTCTCTTCAGTGGCTGGCATTAAACGGTGCTCAAGGAACAAGCAAGGTGATGTACACCTCGGCAGATGCTAGGTGGCTAGATGACATTAAGGATTCGTAGCAAGCCCCTTAGAACATACATACGACCCAGGGAACAGGGAAGAGGTACAGCAAATTGACTGAAGATATATTTCCATAGCACCCAGAAGAATGGGCTTAGAAACCGAAATTAATATATTGAGTCAGAGAAAAGTGAAGCAAGTTATGTGTCTTCTGCATTTAAGGACTAAGTTTCATACCTTCTAACCTGTGATTAAAACTGTAAATGAGATCTATGAAAGGAGCATAAAAAATGAGAAAACTTGTTATGATTTTTCTAAACCTTTGCTTCTTCATCTTCAAAGGGGGTAATAAAAACATATATACCTTAAAATTAGTATGCACATAAAGAAAAAATAATTCACTATCAAATGATACAAACTAATTATGTTTGGGGGTTGTTAGATGGCAGCTTTTTTCGTTTCTTTCATTTTTATTTTCCATGTTTTTGAGGTTTGTTGTTCTTCTTGTTGCTTTAAGAAATAGAGATTAAAAAAAAGAGAAAGTATATGTGAATGTATATGCAAAACAGAAACAGACTGACAGGGACAGAAACAAGCTAGTGGTCACCAAAGGGGAGAGGAGCAAATTAGGGTTATGGGATTAAGAGACACAAGCTACTGTGTATAAAATAGATAAGCAACAAGGATATATTGTACAACACAGGGAATTATAACCATTATCTTGCAATAACTTTTAATGAAGTATAATTGTAAAAATACTGAATCACTATGCTGTACACCTGAAACTAATATTGTGAATCAACTGTACTTCAATTAAAAAGAGAAGAAGAAGAAAATAAAGAGGAGGAAGAGAGAGAGAAAAGGAAGGAAAGAAAAAAAGAACTAAGGAAAGAAGGACCTTTAAGTAATCTTGTGTAGCTAGAACGTGGGGCTAGTGGTAAAAGATGAAGTGGGAAATGTGGATGGGGAGAACTTTTAGAGGGTCTTAAATCTCAGATCAAGACATTTAGATTGTGTCTTGTAATCAATGAAGAGCCACGAAAGTTTTAAAATATGGGAGTAACATGGCCAAATCTGTTAAAAAAAAACATCCTGGTAGTTTTGGGGTAGGGTTCCTAAGAACAGAGGCAGGGAAACCAATTTCCAGTCTATTGCAATAATCTAGATAAAATCATGGAGCAACTCAGGCAGTGGTGGCAGGAATGGAGATTTGGAGGTAGCTGAAAGAGCTAGTTAGGAAGTAACAATTTAGTGAACAACTGGTTCTGGAGGTGAAAAAAGTCATCTCTGAGAATGCCACTGAGATATGACCTCTTCTACCTTGCCTTGAAGAAGTGGGGCTTTGAAGAAGTTGAACCGTTTGGGTGTTATTTTGAAAGTGGCCAGAACTGAAGCCTGCTAAGGAACACTGGTCACTTAACAGCTACAGTTAGCAACCTCAGACCACAGCAACAGGTACACTATCCTGGGGCTCTTGGCCTCCTACTCCTCTCCCACTTCCCACCCCGCCTCCAAGCTGCCTGACTGCTGATGGGAAACGCCTGCAACCAGAGCAAAAATAAAGCACTGAAGCTTCCTGATGGTGGGGGACACTTTCCCAACTCAGAAAGGAAAGACTGAGTCAAGAGCTCCTGCCTCCACTTGCTGCACTTCCAGGAGATTCATCTTCTTGCAGTTTCTCTTTGCATTACATTCTAGCCCGTGGAGCATCGCTGTCCCCAAGAATCGCCACAGAGATCTTTTCTGCTCAAGAGGAAAGAGGCCAGTGTGTTTGAACCAGATCTTATTAAAAGTCTTGGGGATTACAAAAAGTAAATACATTAGGAGAACAGCATGAGCCCCCCACCTTCATAAGATATAGCCCACTCTCCTAGATCATGCAGCCCATCTCATCCTTGTGGGCCCCAAGAAAGAAGCAGGAAGCCCCTGCACCCTCCATCCTCGGCCTCAGACTCCCTCCTCTTGGTCGACACCTCCCCTAGCTCCCACCTCTCCTGCGTCACAGCACTCCGGATGAACGATTCGTACTCTGGATTTACACGTTTGTTCATAGCTGTCCTCAGTGCCCAGGAATACTGAAAAAAAAAAAAGTATTTTTTTGTATTCCTTTGTATTATATTTAAGTTTTAAAGTAATGAAACAACATTGAAGAATGCTTAAAATTTAGAAAAAAAATCTAAATTGCTCATACTTTTAAAAACCTTCCGAAAACATTACTGAACTTTCCTGACTGGGTCCCCAACAAGGGTCCTTCTGCCCAGTGTTTTGTGGGGTTTTTTTGCGGTACGCGGGCCTCTCACTACTGTGGCCTCTCCCGTTGCGGAACAAAAGCTCCGAACGCGCAGGCTCAGCGGCCATGGCTCAGGGGCCTAAACGCTTCCACGGCATGTGGGATTTCCCGAACCAGAGCAGGAACCCGTGCCCCCTGCATCGGCAAGCGGACTCCCAACCACTACGCCAACAGGGAAGCCCCTGCCCGATGTTGTTTGAGCCAATAGAATGAGACCGCGTTTGGTTCAGAAACAAAGTAAGCTTTATTTTTTGAACCCAGAATGGAGAGGTGGGAGCTCTCACTCTAGTGGGCGGGGCTGCTTTATAAGGATCTCATTGGAGGCGGGGGAGTTCTCGCGGGAGGGGCGCAGCTGTGCTGCTCCTGCCGTTCACTGGATCCTACGTAGTGCAGCGTCTCTGCACACGGCCTGCCGCCACCATCTTGGATTAAGGTGTCCTGCTCAGCGCTTCTGCGCACGCCTCCCCGTCCACCCTCCCAGCTGAGGTGTTGCCCGCAGCCATTTTGCACAAGGAACTCTGGTCTGAAGTGCCAAGTGTGAGGCCTCTGTGCGTGACACCGTATGAGCAAGTGAAACTAAACGAAGCCCAGAGGAAAAGAAAAAAGGTTAGACTTTATTACCCACGTTCTGTTTTTACCTTGGGAATTATTAATGGGCTTTGCTGATGACTAAAAACTTTCATATTTTTGAATATTCCCTTCTAGTGCTTATATTTTTAAATAGTTTTAATTATACTGTACGTGCTTTTTGTTATATCTGTTGTAGAATAGTCAAGTTTTCTTATTGATTTTTATATCCTTTATTTTATCTTTTTAAATGTTTCTTAAAGTACCATAATTACATTAGCATTTCTATATTTGGGGCTATTAGATTACTTCCATTATAAAATGATTTTAACTCATTTTTCCTGATTATATAGTTGAATATACTAATTATAGAAAATTTGGAATATAGGAAAAATAATAAAAATAATAAAAATCCCCTATACATGAAATTGTGATCATAGATGTACAGTTTTGATTTCAAATCTTTTCATTTAGCCTTACAAGGTTAGGTGACTTATGCAGTTATAAGGATTTGACCTTACATGGATATTCCTCATACAGGAAATGTGTTCTAAGGTTACTGCAAGTCATTTGATCCTGTTGAGGCTCTTGTCTCAGCCCAAAGCCCCAGGCTCTCCTTTCCCACATTGAGGACAGCCCAGCTCTCAGTTTATTTATTTATTTATTTATTTTGAGGTACGCGGGCCTCTCACTGCTGCGGCCTCTCCTGTCACGGAGCACAGGCTCCGGACGCGCAGGCTCAGCGGCCATGGCTCACGGGCCCAGCCTCTCCGCGGCGTGTGGGATCCTCCCGGACCGGGGCACGAACCCGTGTCGCCTGCATCGGCAGGCGGACTCTCAACCATTGCGCCACCAGGGAAGCCCTCAGTTTTTAAATAGAACTGCTGCCACCCTGTCCTCTTGGTGGTCTGCTCCTCCAAGCCACAGCTCTTAGTCCCTCTTTTCCTTTTCTTTCTTTCTTGGAAGAAACAGTTTCTTGTAGACTTCCACCCTTATCGTGAGACCAGCAGAGTCTCCAAAATGTGTCTTCTCCAGGGCTAGTTCTGCATTGAGATCTTTCCTAGGAGTCCCCAGTCTGCAGCACGCGTAATGCTCGAAGCAGGAATCGGTAGTTTTCTTTACAGCAAAGGTCTGAAGTGCAGAGAACAGACTGATGAACAAACCTGTATATATTATTTTTTACATTGCTGAGTGTTTTATAATTGCTTTACTCAGGAAGACTGGGAAATATGTAAGTACTCATCAATTTCACAGATGTGGGAATTAAGGTTCAGAGAGGTTAAATGACTTGCCTTAAATAGTCACAAAATTATATCATTTGACAGTCAAATGAGAACACTCTTTCCTATCAAAATTACACTCTTCATAGGGTAAAAATAAATAATACTGTAATAAAGTACAAATGTTGGCCTAATAGGGGGGTGGGGGGCAAAACAGCAGGGAGAACAAGGTGAAAGGAGGGTGGAAGAGCACAGAGAGATCCAAGAAAAACCGCAGATTGTAGGGGAAGAAAAAAATATTTCGTACGCTTATGGCTTAAAAATGTTTGTTTGTGTGTGTGTGGCGGACGCGGGGGGAGAGGAGAGCAGCTCCTGATTTGATCCACACGTTTGTCGATTGGCTCTCCTCCATTCTTGTAAGAACAGGATGAGGTTTTCCCTCCTGCCCCTCTCCTTCAGGGACATTTTCAGTTGTCCATTTGGAGACACAGAGTTTGAGCCTCACATCAGATTAGTGTCCATGAGCACTGCAGCCTTCGTCTTCACTGTGCTCTTCAGCGTTCCTCCAAACCATGCCGTGGTCTTCTGCTCGCTCTGGTGCTCGGCACCATCTCAGATGGACAGCCATCTCCCCCAGCCTGGCCCAAATCATGCCGCCACTGCCATCGCCACGCAGGCTTCAGAGGAGGGGGTGGGCTGGAAGGCTACCTTTTCCTTCACTGCCTCAACCCTCAGTTCCTCATCGCACCATTGAACGAGGCTGGGGGGTATAACATGCTCTATTAAAGGTTTTAGGTTGATCAGAGCAAATGTCTCTTGGTGACCGAAGGGGCAGTGGGGAAGACCTCCTTTCCCTGTATAGGCTTTGTGTAGCTTTTCAATTTTGTACTCGTTGTTTATTACCTATTCAAAAATTAAAACTAAGTTAAAGCCATGCGTACTACACATAACTGTTTTCAGAGTCCAAATTGAAAAAGGAAACCTCTTGTGGAGCTCTGCTCATGGGCATGGCATACCTCAGTTCTGGACCTGGCTTTGTTGTCTTGGGATCACAACTCTACTCCCTCCATTTCCTAGTTAAGAGTCAAATTTCAGTTCTTCACAAAAAAGAATCTTCATTCATTTAAAGAAACCCCAATCCCCTGGCCACATAGTATGTCTTGACCAACAACCAGAACAATCTGTGGGGCACTATAATTGGCAGGAGTCTAATTCTCAAAATCTGAATAATTTCACCTAGAATAATCATTATAGAATTGTTGTCTAGAACAACAGTAATCCAGATGACCTTTGCCAATCTATTTCCCAATATTTTCAAGGGTCCCTCTGGCAGGGTCAAGTGAAGGCAAGACTCCTCATTCTCTTTGTGGTGTTCTGATCTTGACTCTGGTGCCCTGTGGGTAAAACACTCACCCACACACTTCTGAAAGACAAGTAATAATTCTTAGAGATAATTCTGTCTAATCTAAATCATATTAAATGGAAAAAAATCTTTCTAAATGCTCTGTGAATCTACAAAGATTGTCCTGAAATAAACCCTGAAAATAGACCTTTACATTATTATCCAATGCCATTTTTCTTTTCTTTTCTTCAGTCTCCAACTTCTGGGCTGTGGCTGAAGGGTTTAAAGGTGACATAGACACTGCCTGCTACCAGTATTGCTCAGACAGAAGACCCATTCACCCCTGATCTTTATTCCTAACTACATTAAAAAAAAAAACCAGACAAATAGAAAACTGACAGGCACTTTGAATTCACAGATTTATACTTAGGTCAATTTTAATTTTTAGGCAGAGATTTCTATCAGACCAACTGTTTCTGTAAGTGGAATGGGGTCTGTAAAACAATTACCTCTACCCTGCCTACCACTCAGAGAAAGCTCCTAGCAACCATGTTTTGGGATTTTTTTGTTTTCATTTTTATTTTTCCATTTCTTTACATAATGTAATGTAAGCTTGGGCCTATTATCAAGAATAAGTATGAAAAAGATAATTTAAAAGATGAACAGTCCAGAGGTTAGCGTTGCTGAATATATCCTTCTGGTTTTTATTTTTTCTATACTTTTTTTTTTTTACATGCACACAGAATCATTTATAATCTGATTTATTCTGTTGAAAGAAACCTTATGAGAACACTGGAGGATAAAGAACTTTAAAAAAGGAACATTTGAGTTAACATGAAGTTCAAGGAAAGTAGAAATTTAGTCACAAAGATTTGAAGTCGAATGGGTGACCTTAATTTTAATTATGAATTACTTTTTCTATCTTAATGCCTCAAAGGTCTCAAAGTCAAAACCACATTTACACTCATGCAATGGGGGAGTCACTGTATCAGGTAATGGAGCTAACTATCTCCAAATTGACTCTAATTTTCTTCTTTTATTAAGGTGGGATTTCAACACAAAATACTACCTGAAGGAATCCAAATGAATATCCTATACCATTTTGAAACAAAATTGGAATTCTATTGCATGGGTTATTACAGGATAGCTTCTTTTTTTTTTTTTTTTTTTTAAATTTTTATTATTATTTCTTTTTGCGGTACGCGGGCCTCTCACTGTTGTGGCCTCTCCCGTTGCGGAGCACAGGCTCCGGACGCGCAGGCTCTGCGGCCATGGCTCACGGGCCCAGCCGCTCCGCGGCATGTGGGATCTTCCCGGACAAGGGCACGAACCCGTGTCCCCTGCATCGGCAGGCGGACTCTCAACCACTGCGCCACCAGGGAAGCCCAGGATAGCTTCTTATGGAGAGAAAGTTCCTGAATGCCTTTCTACAACATCGTTCTAGGTGCTCACTTTTATTTTAATTCAGATATAATTCACATACCATAAAATTAACCTTCTTAAAGTGTAAAATTCAGTGGGTTTTAGTAAATTCACAAAGTTGTACAGCCATCACCACTGTCTAATTCTAGAACATGTTTATTCTCCAAAGAGAAATCCCAGACCCATCAGCAGTCACTCCCCATTCCCTCCACCCTCAGCCACTGGCAACAGTTAAGCTACTTTCAGTCTCTTTGGATTCGTCTATTTTGAACATTTTATATAAGTGGAATTATATACTATGTGGCCTTTTATGACTGGCTTATTTCACTTGCCATAATATTTTCAAGGTCCAATCATATTGTGGCATTTATCAGTACTTCATTACTTTTTTTTTTTTTTTTTTTTCTGTAGGCACGGGCCTCTCACTGTTGTGGCCTCTCCCGTTGCAGGGCACAGGCTCCGGACGCGCAGGCGCAGCGGCCATGGCTCACGGGCCCAGCTGCTCCGCGGCATGTGGGATCTTCCCAGACCGCGGCACGAACCCGTGTCCCCTGCATCGGCAGGCGGACTGTCAACCACTGCACCACCAGGGAAGCCCTGTACTTATTTTTTAATTGGGTTATTTGTTCCTTTTAATTGTTGAGCTGTAAGAGTCCTTTATATATTCTGGACACTAAACTTTTATCTGATATATCATTTGCAAATAATTTCTCCCCTTCTGTGTGTTGTCTTTTCACTATCTTGATAATGCTCTTTCACCCACAAAATTTCCACTTTTGATGAAGTTCAATTTATCTATTTTTTTAGGTAGTTTGTACCTTTTGGTGTCATATCTAAGACACCATTGCCTAATCAAAGGTCACAAAGATTTACACCTATGATTTCTACTAAATTTTATAGCATTATTCTCACATTTGGGTTTTCAATCCATTTTTTAAAAACATCTTTAATGGGGCTTCCCTGGTGGCGCAGTGGTTGGGAGTCCGCCTGCCGATGCAGGGGACACGGGTTCGTGCCCCGGTCCGGGAAGATCCCACATGCCGCGGAGCGGCTGGACCCGTGAGCCATGGCCACTGAGCCTGCGTGTCCGGAGCCTGTGCTCCGCAATGGGAGAGGCCACAACAGTGAGAGGCCCGCGTACTGCCAAAAAAAAAAAAAAATCTTTAATGAGGTGTAATTGATACACAAAAAAACTGCTCATATTTAATATATACAATTTTATGAGTTTGGACATAAGCATACACGCATGAAACCGTTACCACAATCAAGGTAATAGACATGTCCATCACCTCCAGAAGTTTCCTTGAGTCCCTTTGTTTGTTTTTTCTTTAATCCATTTTGAGTTAATTTTTGTATTTGCTACAATTTTTGTATTTGTATTTCCTATCCAGCTTCATTCTTTTACATGTGAATTTTTAATTATCCCATCACCGTTTTTGGAAAAGATTTTTCCTTCCCTGTTGAATTATCTTGGCATCCTAGTCAAAAAATCAACTGACCATAAATACAAAGGTTTATTTCTCAATTTTCAGTTCTGTTTCATTGATCTATATGTATCTACCTTATGCTAGTACCACACAGCTTTTTCTGAAAATAAATAAAAACAAAAACAAAAAATACAGCTGGGAATTTGATAAGGACTGCATTGAATCTGTAGATCAATTTGGACATTATTACCATAACAACATTAAGTTTTCTAATCCAAGAACACAAGATATTTTTCCATTTATTTTTATCTTCTTTAATTTCTTCCAATGATGTTTTGAAAGATGGCTTCATTGGTGAATTCTTTGTTGCTATAAGTCTATTTAAATGTTCATTTTCTTCTTGAGTCAGCTTTAGTAGTTTGTGTCTTTCTATGAATTTGTCAATTGCACTTAGGCTATTTAATTTGTTGGCATATGAGTATTCATTGTTTTCCCTTTTAATCCTTTTTAACTTACATAAGGTCAGTAGTAATGGTCCCTCTTTCATTTATAATTTTAGTAATTTGAGCTTTTTTTTTTCTTGGTCATAAACCCTTGCTTTTTAACAAATACGGAATGGTTCATGCTTCCCCACTACTCACCTCACTCCAACTTCTCTTGGTCTGAGGTTGAGGAGAGGAATCATTGTGGAAGAGGTTGGGTATGATTTGTTCATTGACCTCTAAAGTGATTTTTTTTCTTTTTTTAAAAATTTATTTATTTATTTTTGGCTGTGTTGGGTCTTCGTTGCTGTGCGCGGGCTTTCTCTAGTTGTGGCGAGTGGGAGCTACTCTTTGTTGCGGTGCGTGGGCTCCTCATTGCAGTGGCTTCTCTTGTTGCAGAGCACGGGCTCTAGGCACACGGGCTTCAGTAATTGTGGCTCGCAGGCTCAGTAGTTGTGGTACACGGGCTTAGTTGCTCCGTGGAATGTGGGATCTTCCCAGACCAGGGCTTATACCCGTGTCCCCTGCAATGGCAGGTGGATTCTTAACCACTGTGCCACCAGGGAAGCCCTCTAAAGTGATTTCTTTCACTCTCTTTGGTGCTTCTACCAAGTGAAAATTTTTCAGAATTTTCTAATAGAGTCAGGGATGTGGATAACAATGAGAATTGAGGGACTTCCTTGGCCATCCAGTGGTTAAGACTCCGTGCTTCCACTGCAGGGTGCATGGGTTCAATACCTGGTCGGGGAATTAAGATCCCACATGCAGCACAGCACGGCCAAAAACACCCCAAAAACAAAAAACAATGAGAATTGAATCAACAAATGTAGCTCCATGAAGAAATACTTTTCTATTATAATTTGCAAGAAAATTTAGATGTAATATTCATAAATATAATGTTCTGTTTATTTTGAAACTTCATTAATAATATTAAATTATTTATTAAAATGTTAATAATCTATTAAGTTGTAAAAGTTAGTCATTGGCTACATATCTGTGCTAAAAGTATAAAAACATGCATGGGAGATATACAAACAGGACAATTAGTTATTTCTGGAGAGAGAAGATGGGAAGGGACTGGAGGTGGGACTTTTTAGTTGTGTAGATAAAGATTTGTTTCCTTTTTAAAAAGAGAGACAGAAATTTGAAGCAAATGTGGCATTTATCTTAACATGTGTAAAATCTAGATAGGCAGTTCTTGAGTGTTTTGATACGCAGATCAAAACGGAATATTTAACCGAAAGGAACATTGAAGTTTTATATGTTGCTTTTTAAATTTAATGTTAGGTTATGATAATGAGCAAAGGAAATGAAAAGACAAGTTACAAAAGAGGAAATGAAATTGCCCCACCCAAATTACCCTTCTGGACTAAGGGACTTACTCTCTCAGCTTTAGGAATTACCTTGGCTGAAAAAAGCTGCCTCACCCATGGGCATGCTCCCTTTACTCAGTCACCCTTCATTCAATGACTGGTCGATGTAGAGTATAAAAGCCTGTTCCCATCACCCCAACTTGGAACAATTCTGAAGAGATGTCCCAGCTTCAGAATTCTCTCTGGCTTATCTGAAACATTTGTTGAGACTGCCTCTCAGCCCAGTTTCTCCCCCTGTCCAGTCCTGCTTTCTTCCCTTCCCCCACAGGTATTGACCCCACTTTTCTGTTCACAAATTTCCATTTCAGGATCTGCATCCTGGAGAACTTTATGTGCAACATATATGTATGTATATAAATATAAAACCTCACTAATAACAACAAAAAGCTCAAATTTAAGCCAGAAAACATTTAATTATAATGAGAGTAGAATGGTAGATACAGTGGTTCAGCAGAGCTTGCCAGTTTTCTGTATATTGTCCATCTCCCCTTTTTACCTAGTAACAGAATCCTGGCTTTATTTGAGGCAGTAATGTGCTCTAACAGAAGGATATATTTTCCAGCCTCCCTTGTAGTTAAGTATGACCTTATGGCTAAGATAAAGCCATTGAAATGTCAAAGCATTGCTGGACTTCGAAATAGGTCCCTTAGGAAAATAGACTCAGATAGCAATTATTCCTCTTTTGGTGTCCCTCTTCCTCTTTCCTGCTGTCTGGAATGGGGATGCAATGGCTGGAGCTCCAGCAATCATTGTGACCTTGAGGATGGCAGCCACGGTGAAACATACAGAGAAGCTGGATGCCTAATGATTTCATGAAACACCATGTCATCCTACCTCTGGACTTAACAAAATACAAGGGCTTTTGGGTCTTATATAAAAAATATTGTTTGGGCTTCCCTGGTGGCGCAGT